>NW_009648074.1:1502972-1507530 GCF_000708025.1 Charadrius vociferus | reverse complement strand
ACGCTGGGGGAGATGTGGTTTCCCCTGGCCGGGAGGATGCTTCCCATCGGCTTGCATCCCCATCACCAGCTGCATGGAGACGCTGTCCTCCCCCCTCCCCAGAGCATGTGTGCACAGACACGTGTGCGATGGCCGGAGCGTCACTGCGGCATGTCGGGGGGTGCAATCACGGCACTGTCTCACTTGCAAAGGAACACGACTTGCTCTCAGCATTTTGGATAAGCTCCTGGGCTCACCGGACCTGCCAAATCTCCCTGCCCACTGCTGGCAATGCTGGCAGGGGCTCCCGCTGGTGCAGCCCCCAACCTCACAGCCTCCAGAATAAGGAAATAAGGAGTTTGACAGCAAATATTTCTTCGGGGAGCTGTATGGTATCGGCTGCGATAGTGGTGTGATGGGAGAGGGCAGGCAGGGGTGGTTGTGCGAAGGAGCGAAGGAGCAGGTATGTGAGGCTGGCACTGGTGCTCGCTGGGAAGATTTGGTGATTTTTCTGGGTATATCCCAGTCCTACAGCCTCTGGCTGGGGATGCTCAAGCCGATTTTTCCTTTCTTTTATTATAAACCACATTTTTGGCCTCCGCATCCCATTTCCCAAAGCGTTCAAGGGTGTTTCAAAACTCCTTTCTGATCCATCTCTCCATTTGAGCAACTGAGGAGCTTCTGGAAGGGAGAGAAAGGATTCCCTCCTGATTTAAACCTCAACAAGAGCTTTCTTTTTTTTTTTTTTTTATTGGGTGTGCAGCTTTGTGTGTTACTTTTCCTGATGGCTGTGGTTTCATGGGCTTGGCGGTGCCTGTGCCAGGTGGTATAAATCACTGCGTGGAGAATTATTTTCCTCCCCTCTCCAGACCCCGAGTTTAAAGGCTCCTGCGTTATTTACTGATGAATTCAATCAATTATCATAGTGTATAATTCGCTAAGCTGCTTTCCCAGATGCGGTGACGCTGCCATGAGAGAGAGGGGAAAAAACACCTCTCCAGTCCAAATTTTTCATCAAAACAAACAGCTTCAAAAAAAGAAAAACAAAAAGAAACACCCCAAGCAACTGGTTTTTTCCCCCATTTATTTCAGACCTCTGATTGCTAAAATAATTATGAAGCGTTAGAATAAGTGCTGTGGCCAATTCAGTCCCTTGATGTCACCTGGGCTTGGCGACTGGGATGGCAAGAGTTGTCCTCGCTCCCGGGTGCTGCTGTCTGACTGCAAAATACCTCTGCTGAGGGTTTTTGGCAACACCGCGGGGTTGTTTCCAGCTTTTCCCTGGATAAAAGATGTTTTTAAAGCCTGGTGTGTGCCCTCCGCGTGGGGACGGGCTGCGATGGGCCACGGGGAGCTCACCCCCGGCCCCGGAGTAGCGATTGCTGCTTTATCACCAGAAGCGCACACTCAGCTCTTGTCAGGGGCTGAACGCAGCAGAAATGCTCCTTATCAGCACCTCTTCCACCCTGCCCCGCAAAAACCACCTCCCAGCACTCGCCTGCCCTAGGACAAGGGTTTATGGCCCCGGGGAGGCTGGTCCTGGCATGGGCGTGGGGGACGGATGTGAGCAGGGCTGGTTGTACCATGCAGCCCCAGCAGGACCGTGTGTTTCCCCCAGCCCCGGTGCTGGGCAGCTTGGTGGGGCCGGAGGTGGATGGGAAGGGGATGGAGATGTGGTTTCCACCATACACTCTCCTCCAGCTTCATCCCCCAGGCTGGGACCAGCGCCAATAGCCCGAGGATGCGCTATGACATTGCAAAGCCCTGAAAATGCAGCGTGCTGAGGGCAGCTGTCTGCTCAGGGCTCCTAAATGATGCCCACATCTTGGGAGGGGTCATAAATAAATGCAAGACACTGTTAGTCAGCCCCTGGGGAACCCCCGGCCACAGTGCAGGAGATGTGCCCAGTGCAAGGCACATGGCCGGGAGCATCACAAGCCAAGAAGGAAAAGCCTGGTCAGAAATCATGCCTCCTCCTTCATCCCTCATCCTTCGTCCTTCATCCCTCATCCTTCGTCCTTCATCCCTCATCCCTCCTCCTTCATCCTTCATCCCTCCTCCTTCATCCCTCATCCTTCATCCCTCCTCCTTCATCCTTCATTCCTCCTCCTTCATCTCTCCATCCCCCCTTCCTCACCAGCCAGCCAGAGCTGGGCACTGGTAAGGGGTGAGCGAAGAGGCCAATGTGTTCCCTCCGCACCCATCAGCCCAATAAAACATGGCAAAGTCCATTATTCCCCCCCCCCCCCCCTCTTTTCTTTAATAAAGGAAAACAATCCCAGCCCTGAGGCGAGCGAGCGTGACTGCTCCGGGAGCATTAATCATCTGCTGTGAGCCCTGTGCGGGTTATCGCGGCTGTTTATCCAAGCTGCTATTAAAAAATCGCCATAAACGCGCCTTCAGCCTCTTCTGAAAGAGATTAAGTGTTTGCGCTGGCTGGACTGATCGTATCGCCCGCCCGGCTCAGCAAAGTTGTGTTCCTGGGGAGGAGGAGGACAGGGCGGCTTAATTGCTGCCAGGAGGAGCAGGGTCAGAACCAGGGTCTTTTCCAGCTGGGCTGCTCCCATCCCCAGCCCGGGAAGGAGCCGACTTCCCAGGGGAACTTCATCCCAGCTGGGAATCACCCATTTTGCAGCCTTCACTGAACCCCAGGGAATCGGGGACCAACTCCACCCCCCCCCGAACATGACCCAGCGGGACAATTTGTGCTTAATCCTGTGCTACCCCGCAGCCATTCCCATAGCAGCCACAGAGCCTTCTAACACAGCTTCTATTTTTCTCTCTTCTATTTAGTGAAAAACTGTTAATTTTGCCCGAGGTTTGGGGTTTTGCGGGGACCGCAGGGGCTGGGGAAGTTTCAGGCTGCAGCTCAGCTCCTCCGAGGCAGCTGGGCTCTTGAATTGCAATCCTCCGGGGAGGCATCTTGCAAATTAGCATTTCTTAGCAATAAAAACTTGATTTAGGAAGGGAAAAAAAAAAAAAAAAAAAAAAACAAAAACAAAACCCAAACCAAAAGAGGTTAGATCAGCAAAATGGTAATTTGATAATCTCAGGAGCGGGGAGGGGAAGCCGCCTGCGCCGGGGTGGGTGGGGGTGAGCAGCCAGGGAAGGGCAGGAACTGATGGTTTTACGATGAATTATCAGTTGATGATGCTCCTATCAATCCGCGGGCGCTCGGCAGCCCAGGACAAACCCTGGGCGGGTGTTGGGCTTGGCCGATAGCCGGGAAGCTGGAGCAGCCTCCGCTGAGCCGCTTCGACTCACTGATCTGCAGGATGCTGTGGCAGCCCCGAGCGGCCCCGAACATCCCCCAGCCCCGCGGATCCGTGCCAGGACAGCCAGCGCTGGCTCTGCCACCCGACGGGCACGTCACCATCCCAGCAGTGCAGGGAGGATTTCATTATTGCCAGCTCGGGGAAAGCTCAGGCAGATTTAATAAAGCCATTATGCCCCTGGCAATGTCTTTAATTAAAGAGCTGGTTACAAACGGCTCGCTGTTCCCCGGTAAGAGGAGAGTGCTGGCCAGCATCGAAGGGGCTCGTTTGTCCCCACGTCGGCTGCCACCGAGTCCCCTTGCAGGTGGCAGCGGGTGCAGGGACCCCTCGGCAAATGCTGCCATGTGCAACCCCTGGGTTTGTCCCTTCTGTGTGGGTGGGACAAGCAACCGTGACCATTTCATCTTGTAGGGTTGAGGGCTGCTATGTCTTTTTGGCTGCTGAAAGTTGAGATAGTTCGTCTGGATGCGGTTATAAACATTTATAAAGCTGTTCCGTATTGTATTACACAGTGCTGTTCTCAGCAGAGGGTGAAGCTTTTTGTCTTGCCAAGTGTCCTAAAGATGAACCCCCAAATCTCAAACCAAACCCCAAACCAAACTAAACCCCAAACCCCCCCTTTGAGGCTTTTTGGAGGGTCTTGCGGCAGGGAACCCCTCCCTCCGCTCTGCCCAGCCACCCGGCCACCCCTTTCCACCTGGGGCACAGCCCAGCAGCTCAAGGTTTGCAGTTTATCGTGGCTTTTATGGCTTGGCTGATTAACTCTGGTATTGGTTATTTCCCAACCACCGCTGCAGCGATAAAGCCTGACCGCAGGCTGGGAGGCAGAGGCAGATCCTATGGCAGTGTCAAACACAGCCTTCCACTGCGGCGGGGTTGATCCCCATGGGCGAAGGCTCGGGGTGGTGACCCTGGGACTCTGCCCCGGGCTGCAGTGGGGCCCGGACTTTGCTCTCAGTGTGACAGGTCTCCATCATGGCCCAGGACTGCACCGGGATTTCAGCTCTGCTGAATCACTCTGGGGAGGGAGGGGGTTGTCCGGTTCCTGGGGTTTGTGCCCCACGGCACAGGTCCCCGGAGGGGGGAGAAGGTGATGGGGATCACAGAATCACAGCATCCCAGACTGGTGGGGGTGGGAAGGTCCCTCTGGAGCTCCCCGATCCCACCCCCCGCCAGAGCAGGGGCACCTCCAGCAGTGGCACAGGACGGCGTCCAGGCGGGTTTGGGATGGCTCCAGAGGGGGAGACTCCCCCACCTCTCTGGGCAGCCTGTGCCACTGCTCTGCCGCCCTCACAGCAGAGAAG
>NW_009648074.1:1502129-1502665 GCF_000708025.1 Charadrius vociferus | reverse complement strand
GACACAGCGCTCCAGATGTGGCCTCCCCAGGGCAGGGCAGAGGGGGAGGATGACCTCCCTCGCCCTGCTGGCCACACTCTGCTTGATTCCCCCCAGGATGCCATTGGCCTTCTTGGCCACCAGGGCACATTGTGGTCCACCAGGACTCCCAGGTCCCTTTCCACAGAGCTGCTCTCCAGCAGGTCAGCCCCTGACCTGTACTGGTGTGTGGGGTTATTCCTCCCCAGATGCAGTACCCTACACTTGCCCTGGTTGAATTTCATAAGGTCCCTCTCTGCCCAACTCTCCAGCCTGTCCAGGTCACGCTGAATGGTGGCACAGCCTTCCGGCGTGTCAGCCACCCCTCCCAGTTTTACCCAGCAAACTTGCTGATGGTACACTCTACAATGTTGGGGATGTTAGGGAGGATCCTCAGTAGGGCCTTTGGGGTGCCTTTGGTTGGGAGGGTCTGAGCGGGTGAGAGCAGCCTCGTGTGCCCAAGGGGAAGGGCTGGGGGACAATCCCGAAGCAGAGGCGGTTACACCTGATCTGCACCA
>NW_009648074.1:1501755-1502090 GCF_000708025.1 Charadrius vociferus | reverse complement strand
GGGTGCTCCCGGGGTGGTCCAGGGCTGAGGATGCTCCAGAGCCCTCCGGGTGTGAGTGCGCTGGGTCCCTTATGGGGGACATACCTGCCACCCCCCGCCTGGGGGGGTGCTGCGGGTCCCTTTGGGGATCCAGACCCAGGATGCTGCCGACCCCACCCACGTACCCGCTCACTCTGCATCCCACGGGTGACCCGGGGCCGAGGATGCTTCAGCTCCTCCCGGTCGGTTGGTCCCTCCTCCGCGCACCACGGGCTCCTGGTGACACCTAGTGGCACCGTGTGACACATACAGACACACGGACACGCAGACAGACACACAGACAGGGCCCCGGACAC
>NW_009648074.1:1498267-1499119 GCF_000708025.1 Charadrius vociferus | reverse complement strand
GTGGCTGAGCGGGTGGCAGAGGTGGCTCTGATCCCCGGGCCAGCGGGGAGCATCGGGGGATAACCCAGCACGAAGACCACCACCGGTGCAGGTGGGTTGCGCGAGCCATGGGACAGCTCTGCGGCGTGGCCGGGTAACATGGTGTGTCTGTCCCCCCCAGCACGGGCGGTTGCTCAGCCCCGTGTCCTCAAGGGCCACTGCTTTTGTCATGGAGGGAGGGGGTCCTGAGCAGCCTGCGCTGCCTTCCTCTAGCAGGGTTTTGGGGGGTGGTGGTGTGGGGCTCTGGGGTGTGTGTGAGGGAGCAAGGGTGGGACAGAGGATGGGGCTGGAGTGGGAATGATGGGGCTGGAGGGATGGGGCTGGAGGGATGGGGATGGCAGAATGGAGGGAAAGGGATGGGGCTGGAGGGACAGGGATGGAGTGGGACGGAGGGGGATGGAGGGAGAGAGATGGAGGGACAGTGATGGAGGGATGGGGATGGCAGAATGGGGATGGAGGCATGGGGGTAGAGTGGAAAGGAGAGGGATGGAGTGATGGGGATGGAGTGACGGGGCTGGAGGGAGAGGGATGGGGCTGGAGGGAGAGGGATAGTGTGGGAGGGATGGGGCTGGAGGGACGGGGCTGGAGGGATGGGGATGGAGGGACGGGAATGGAGCAATGGGGCTGGAGGGACAGGGGTGGAGGGATAGGGATGGGGATAGAGGGACAGGGATGGAGGGATGGAGGGATGGAGGGATGGAGGTGGAGGGCTGAGGCTGAAGGGATGGGGATGGAGGGACGGGGATGGATGGACAGGGGTGGGGGGACAGGGATGGAGGGATGGGGGTGGAGGGATGGGGATGGAGGGACAGG
>NW_009648074.1:1486711-1497032 GCF_000708025.1 Charadrius vociferus | reverse complement strand
CAGCAGCCCCTCTCTCCTCCGGCAGCTCTCCTGGTCTACCGCGTCTTCAGGCACGAAGCCAAGCGCTCCACCAAGGCGCTGCACGCGCTGCTCCACGGCCTGGCGCTGCTCATCGCCCTCGTCGGTGAGCGCCGGGGCCGGGACGGGCAGACGGGGTTGAACCCGGCCCCGGTGGTAATGGGCTCCTCTCTCCGCAGGCATCGTCGCCGTCTTCGAGTCCCACCGGACCAAGGGCATCCCCGACATGTACAGCCTGCACAGCTGGTGCGGGATGGCCGCCTTTGTGCTCTACCTCCTGCAGGTGAGGGCCGGGGCCCCGTCACATCCCTGTCCCCCCGCAGTGGCTCCTGGGCTGCGGTTTCTTCCTGCTCCCCGGCGCCTCCTTCTCGCTGCGCAGTCGGTACAAACCCCAGCACGTCTTCTTCGGCATCGCCCTCTTTGCCCTCTCCATCGCCGCCTGCTTGCTGGGAATCACTGAGATGCTCCTCTTCAACATCAGGTGGGTGAACGAGCTGGGGAGGGGGTGGTAGCCCCCCACCCCGATCCCCCTGACCCCCAGCTAAAGGGCTGCTCCAGCCCCCTGGGGCAAAATCTGGCCCCTGCTCTGGCTCTGTGGCTATTAAATCTCACACCGTGGCCTTTAGTTCTGCTGCTGCTGAGTCACTCCCAGATGGTGTTTAACAAGGGCTGGGTTCTGCGACAGCTTTCTTTGGGGATGGGGGTAAAATACACACCATCGCCTCTCTGCAGCCGGGTGTTTTCAGAACCGCCCCCGGCATGTCCCCGAGGCCTCTGCCCTCGGAGCTGGGGGACATGGCGATGGCCCCACCTCCACATCGGGGTCCCCCCCCAGCTCCAGCACCGTGGGGACATGGCTATGGGGCACCGCGGGAGCCACCTGCCTCTGGCTGTGGGAGCGCATCTGGCAGGGGAGGTGCCTATAGCCCCGCTGTAGGACTGTGCCCCCCGTTTTCTCTGCTGTCACCAAGAGCGTCCCTCCCCAGAGCGAGCAGCACCCGGGCAGTCACCTCTTGCTCTGATCTGGGGGAAAGGACCTTTCCCAGGGAGTGAGCCAGAGGGTGAGGATGAGGAGGGCATCCCGGCCAGGGGAGGGACAGGCCACCCGCACCCCGAGGCTGGAGCATCCCCCTCTGCCCCCGCAGTGACCCCTACAGCCACTTTGTGCCCGAGGGCGTCCTGGCCAACACCCTGGGGGTGCTGCTGGTGGCCTTCGGGCTGGTGGTGGGCTACGTGCTGACACGGGACGACTGGAAGCGCCCACCACTGGCTGAGGAGCTGGCCCTCTCCATGGACTTCAAGACCCTGACGGAGGGCGAGAGCCCCGGTGGCGGCAGCCAGTGATGTCCCCAGATCCTCAGTCCCTGGCACGGGCACCTCGTGGTGTCTGTGGGGTGTCCCTGTGTACCTCGTCCCCAGTGTCTTGGGGTTCTGCCTGGCTCAGGGTGATGAGAACAGCTGGGGAAGGACACGCTTGTTGGTGTATCGCTGCCCGTTGGGTTCAGCCTCGCTTGGTCTTAATTCTCTCAGCTCTGTCCTGCGCAGCCCCTGGTGACCCCCGAGCCAGCCCCGAGCCCCGCGGGGCCGGCGGTGCCGCAGGCAGGGGCAGGGGGTGGCAGCATCACTGGGGCACGAAGGACGGGGGTCCCCGGGGTGGGAGCCCACATTTCCCCGCTGTGAGCGGTGAAGCCCAAAGCCCGTTCTCAATGCCCATGGGGGCAGAGGGGATGTTTGCCACCACACGGATTTCCCACGTGCTGGCAGCCCATCGCCCTCCAGCGCGGCCACGCGTGGGGGCTGCTCTCCCCGAAGGGCTCCCCGGGGGCTCGGAGCGACCCGGCGGCTGTGCAGGTTCAGTGTCGTCATGTCTGAAATGTTTTCTTCTTTCACGCGATGTGTTGTCTGCTCAGTGGATGCTCCTGACCCAATAAATGTCTGCAGCTAAGCTTGTCCTCCTCCAGCTCATGCTTTCGGGGTACCCCTGAGCCGGGAGAGGAGCTGCCCGAGGGGCTGGGGAGGGCAGGGTGGGTATTTGGGACGGGGTTGTCCCATCTGGGCCCTGTGCCGTGCACCCAGTGCTGTGGAGCTCCGCGGTGGTGGCACGAGGGACCCCACGGGGATGTCTCCAGGGTCTGGCCATGCCCTGGATGTGCCCATGGAAGCGGGGGAGACCCACTGCCATGAGGAGGTGCATTCCTGAGATGTGGGCTCGTCTCCTTTGCTGAAACCATCCCCTCTTCCTTCTGGCTTCCGGCACAGGCAGCCAGGGGTGAAGCTGCCGGAAACCCGAAGCGCCCGATCCCAGCGCTGCAACGCGAGAGCAGCCCCAGCAAAGGCACAAGCCCACGCCGGGGCTTTTTGCTCGCCACAACCCCGATGTGCCGTGTCCTTCTGCAGCGTGCATCCAGCCCATCCCAGCGGCTGCAGGCAGGGATGCTCGCAGCTGCGAGGGGCCTTCAGCTGCACAACCCAGTCCTGGGTTTGGGCAGGGATGAAGCGAACAGATACTCGGGTTCTCGGGAGCTGCAGGGCTCCAGTGTCCACCGCACCGAGCTGTGCTTTCCGCAGTTTATCCCAGCACACTCTCTGATGCGGTTCCCTCCCCTGTTTTATTAACGCCCCTTTGCCAACAGCAGCAGCAGCGCTGCTGCCCTCCCCTCCTGCTCCTGGTGGTGCCAGGTCCCTGTCCCCATCCCCAGGCCGTGACAGCCAGACCCAACCCTCGTGCGGCGTGCTCCTCTGCTCACTGCAGCATGGGAAAAACGCCAGGCCAGATGCCGTTTCCAAGTGTTAACCATTTATAAATAAGTACATTTTTTCATACATACAGTTTTCATTGTACAGATTACAATCTGTATACATTGGGGGGGGGGAATGCATTCTTTTGAACTTTTCACATCTATCTCACAGCTCACATGTACAGACAAGAAAACTCTGCTCAAGCAAATACAGCAAAGGAAAAAATATGTTTTCTTCTTTCCTTATTCATGAGAGGCGAAGGCCTCCGCTGTCGGCAGGGGCTGCTCTTCCCACTGCACAATATCACAACTGTGTGGTGTTCAATATATCAGTAGAGAGAACAGAACATGCATTGAATAATATACTGTACAGAGAAAGTCCTTTACATCAGAATTATAGAAAAGCTAAAGGAAAATTTAAGTGTCTTAAAGATCTTCCCAGCAAGTGTCTCGGAGGATGGCAACCAGGGAACTGTACAAAGCACAAGGTGTGTGTACTGTACGCGTTTGTACCAAACTCGGGTCCTCTCGGATGTGAAGACAGAAGGGAGACGAAAACGCTGAATGCAACACTATGGGAAAGAAAAGGCTGGACAGGGATGACACCGGCAGTACTGGCAGAGTCCACGCGTGTCTCTGGGTTATCGGTGTAGCAACAAAACGGACTTGACGTAGCACACAGTGCTGCTCCCGGTGTCTGGCTTATCAGTGCACAGCGAGGCAGACCCACGGTGAAGCGACCCGGTTCCCTGGGGGGGGTGGGGGGAGGCTCTCCCACCCGCCCAGCACCACCCCGACCCGCCGGAGGAGACGACCCGCAGCCCCACCGCCGTCCCCGCACCGCGCCACCCGGAAGGGACAAAGTCTTTTGGCAAAGCAGCCCTCTGTTTTCACAACTATAGGATGCGATCCCGTGGGATGGGACCCGGCTGCCGACTCCCCAGTACCGTGACAGCTAGAAAATGAGCAGGATGAAAGGATACGGCGGACGGGTTTGGTGTCCCGTTGGCTTTCCCGGCGACGGTCGCGCTAGCTGTGTTTTCTCTCGGGTAGGTCTGTAACAGTTGCGGTGAGATCCAGCTGTATAGTCAGGAGTTGGACACGAACGCATCTTGCTAAAGAATTGAGCCCTTAGTGGTTTATATTAGAAAAAAGAGTTTGATTGAATGAAAATCCAGCAATTATTCACACAAATCTGAAAAAAATGCAGATTAACTTTCAACCATTGTGCTTTGTGTCCAACACGCACCCCACCAAGACTTCGCGTAGAGCCACCGGCACGGGGCGAAGGCATTTATCTGCAGAGGTCCCAGCGGGTACAACAGCTCTTCCCCTAAGCCCTTGGTTAAACACCGTTAATCCCGGCAGAAGAGTTATCTCGAATACCCAAGACTAAAGCAAAGTACAACCACCAAAGAGCTTGCGACAGCCCACCGCGGACCCCCCGCTGCAAGGAAGGCGGAGGACGAGCAGGCACACCGGCTTGCTTTCCTCTGGATAAGGCGGAGCTGGCACTTGGGTTTCAGCTAGACTTCTTCTGGGCAACCCTGAATATACAGCAACCTTCGTACGAGGGGACTGAATCGCTCCAAACGCCCTGCTTCCGGACCTAACCCAAGTATGGCTCAGGTGTTTGTCGCAGGCACACACCACCTTCACACTAGCCAAGCGGTTTTCTTCACAGCCAGGTTAAAGAAAAAAACCAAAAAAGTTCAGAGCGTGGATGGACCCACCTGCGGGCACCGGTGCCAGCCGGCAGACAGACGGACGGGCGGACGGGCGCGCGCCTTGGGTTTTCGGGTGCTGGTGCAGCCTGCGCCCTCCCCGGCAGCCACGCAGAGAAGGCGGCTCAGGTCGCGCGGCGCTTTCACCTTTGGAGACGGATCCCAAGGGGTCTGTCTTTGTAAAACCCGCCCTTCCCTAAAGCACTAACGACTATTCTCACAGCCCTCCGATGCCATTCCCAGCCTGGCTGGTGGGGACCCCTGCAGAGCCCCCCCCCAGGCGGGCGTCCCCCCCCCTGGGGCCGGAGCACCCAGCGGCTGCGGGCAGAGGACGAGAGACACCTGGTGGGACCGTCGGCTAAATACAGCATCCTTCAGCATCGCCGACCCAACGCGCCCCAAGAACCAAACCCGGAGGTTTCAATGTCATCACGAACCTGTTTTACTCGGTGCACCACAGACCCCTACTCTCTGGCAACACGGGGGGCTCGCCAGCGGTGCCGCTGCAGTCGGGGACGGGACGGAGATGCCGCTGGCAGCATCGTCCCGCATCTTAATTACTCAAAGAGTAATTAAATGCGGAGCACGGATGGACAACACGATACCGTGTCTGAAACTCTGCGCATGCTCCTGCAACGCGGCCCGGGCTTGTCAGATCGAGAGCTAAGATGACAGGGCGAAGGGACGCCGGGCGAGATCTGAGCCTCCTGCTCCACCGAGCCACGCGCACAGCACCGCGCTTCCCAGTGGAACCGCGCACCATGCGAAACGACCTCTGCTTTCCATCTAAGCCGAATCCGAATCGTGACTTTGAGGGCACAGGGGAGGGGCTGTGTAAAGAACGGCTTTTCCAGGGAGAGGTGTGCTCCTTTGCCCACCCGGCGACCACAGCAGCCATCCTGCCTCAACTGTCCCTAAGAGAATTGCTGGGGAAGCGCTTTAAAACCACTGCAAATAACTTTGTGTTTAAAAATTACTCAATCTGTTGATGCTTATATACAAGAGTCAGTTCTTGTGCTATAAATGTTATGATTCATTGCTTAGTTTCTTTTCTTTTTTCTTGGTTTTTTTTTTTTGAAAAATACACTAAGAGACAAGAGCTGTTTTGCTATTTTCTAATGAAGACACTACTCACGCTTAAATATCCAGTATTTATCATAGTAACAAATTCAAACAGTAAAGTGCACCCATTTACAGAGAGAACAGATGGAAAACCATTAGTGCAAGAATCCTGTGAAAAATGCAACACGTGGTATCGTGAAAAAAACCTGCACGCCGCAGTATTTAAGCCTTCTTTCAGCTTGGTGTTTGTGTTAAAAGTGTGAGCTGTTTTCTTTTTCCCTTAAAACATCTTCATAAACCCCAAAAAGTTACACGCAGAAGCGCCGTGAGGGGACGTTTCGGAAGGACAGGACTGGGAGCACGAGGCAGTGAAGAGCGAAAGCAAAGCACGGGCAGAGGTCTCGCATCGCTGCTCCCCGACTGTCCCGTTCGCGTCTCAGCGGAGAGAACCGGCTCACGGCCGGGAGCGCATCTTGCTCGGCCATACAAAAGAGGGAGAGGGCTGAATTTGGTTACTTTTTCCTTTCAAAGAAGCAACTAAAGGTGGGAAGCCACTAATTTGTTCAGGGAAGGTGGAGGATGGGAGGCCGTGCTGCTCCGGACCCCGGGATGGGCACGTCCCAGCTAGAGGAGCACTGCACGTGGGGGAGAAGAAACCAGTTATTCCTTAGAAACTAAAAAACACTGCTCGAAAAAAAAAACCCAAAAAAGAAGATAGGAAGAAAAAACAAATCATCACACCCCCTTTGCAAGGAGAGAAATAGCGCATGGAGCTGAACGTCGCCGCGGCCATGGGGAGGCCGCCCTCCGCAGGGGTCTCCCAGCGATCCCCTCCCACTTTACAGAGCCCTCTAATAAAGCAAAGAGCCAGCGCGGGGTTGTGCCTCGAGAAAGCAAACACCAAACTCAATCCAAATACTGGCTTGGACAAATACCAAATAGCCCCAAAGGGCACAAAAATCTCCAAACCCGACGGAGGAATCCGCCCCTCCAACACTCTCACCGTGTCTATGAGACACAAGCCTCCATCGTCTCAAGGCGCGCACGTCCCAGTGTGCTCCACGCAAATCAGGCAACGCAATAGCAACGAGATGCGCTGAGCCACACACAGCCAAAATTAAAAAAAAAAAAAAAGAAAAAGCCCCATCGAAGCCGGGATTTGCTAAAGAGTTTTGGGCCAAGTCCTAATCTGGTGTAAACGGATGCAGCTGCGCTGATGTCGTGCTGGGGATATGCTCATTTACACCAGGGGAGGTTGGACCCCACGATTTGGTTCAAGAAGTCTTGCAATCTGTTCGCATAGCCCTTTGGAAACACCACAAGGTATCGCTCCTCCTGCTCAGCACGGGAATCGCTCCGAAGAGTTGATATGAGTGAGGTTCAGCGTGGGCAACAGGCACTGGTTTGCTTTAAAACAAGCTACGGGGTTATCGCTCTCCCTCCCGTCCGTCCCACCCTTCGCCCTCAGGAACGGAAAAGGCAGATTACAAACCCACCGGTAATAAATGAATCTGTAAAGAAATTTCCTCCCCTCCCCCCCCGCCCCCCAAATTTCAGAGAACAGCTGAAAAATTATTGAAAATCTCATAAAAAGGATTTCGGAAGCCACCCCTGCTTTTCACGCTGTCTTGATGTGATTTGCATTTGATTTAAAAAAAAAAAAAAAGAAAGAAAAAACAACCCAAACCAAACAATGTCCTGAAACAGACTGCAGAAATAAATTATAAATATCTCTCTTTTTAACTACAGGTCCTTAAAAAGCAGAACGTGGTCCCTATCATTTACAGGTACGGAACATGGCAATCGCTTTCCAAGATTTCGGGAGCGGATCTTGGAGGAGCGCAGCCCTCGCTACGGGAGGCAGCCGAAGGGAAGGGATGCTGCAGGGCTGGGTCTGCAGAGGGACCCATCCTGTCTCGGGAACCATCGTGCCACGTTACGCATCCTCATCAGAAAAATAATAAAAAAAAAAATTAACATTGCAATTTCCCTCCTTGAATACCATTTTCTAAGTCAGATTTTTGTTCTTCCTTGCAAGTTAAAAAAAAACCCAACAAAACACGCCACCAAATGAATGCCCCGACGTTAAACGGTCCCGGTGAAAAGGCGGTGCTGTGTGTGAGGTGCAGTCGTCTGCGAACGGTGTGAAGAAGAAGTTGTTGCAATCCCAGTTCACGTGCAAGAGGTTTCTGGCCAACTCCCTCGGCTGATGAAAACGCGCACGAAGGGCCCGCTTTAATTGCTCACCGCTTGTAAAACGCCCCAGAGCAAAGCAGCGCTGGGGCAGCCGGCGGGCAGCCGGCAAAGTAGCAAAGCAACGTGTGACGCCCCCCCCTTCCGGCCGATGGCGCGATTAAATGAGGAAGGAATCCAATTCGGATTAAACCGCTCTAAACCAGACGAAGCAGGATGGGGTTTTGTGCATAGCTACTTGGTATTGAAACACACCGTGCCCTTGCTCGCTGCGGGTAATTTGCTCTTTGGGGGTAAAGAGCCAAACGACCCGGCGGGCACGGGGACCTGCGGATGCAGCCTCGGGAAAGGCTCCCGTGATCCCCGCTCTGCTCCCGCTAGGAATTCCCATCAGAACAGAGTAAGAGCTCATCGAGACAAAAGAAACCCATTTAAATCAAACGCGATTGTCTCTTGAAAAAGAGCTGGTTACCTCCCGCAGCGTAGGGGATATTTCTGGACCACCCCGCACCGTGTACTAAGATATCCTGGTTGGGAACTTAGCTGGAATTGGGCAAACGATACTGGCTCAGCTGAAGTTGGCTTCACGGTCAGCTGGGGAACGGAAGGGCTGGAGCACGTGCATGGCTGTCTGACCACCACACAAAGTACCGGAGAAACTTGGTCATGTAGCTACCAAAGAGAAATAAAAATAATAATATGCATGGAAATCAAGCTTGGAAGTGTGTGCTGAAAACATGAGGGTCTTACTCCAACAAGCGTCTTTCACACATTAGACTCCACAAATGGTCTCTTTGGTTTGATCGGGGATGTCTGCCCCTGCCTGGAGTCCCTGGAGAGCTGCCTGTACAGGTTGTCCTGGTAGGCCTGCGCCACAGGCAGTGTCCTTGCCACCTTGACGTCGGGATACGAGGAGGCTTGGGTGACTCTCTCCAGGAGGTCTCCCCGGGACCCATTGGCCAGCATCCCATGGGGGCTGTAATAGTCTTCCTCTAGCAAATGGCCATTCTGTGCATTGTTGGTTTTGTTATAAAAGGCAATGTTGCTGATTGAAGAAGGCGGGCTAAATGATTCCGGCTGGGGGAGATTGCCAGGAGACGTAGGACTAATGACGGTGTCCACTGACGACACAGCCCAGGTCCGGTTCTGCTGATGGAGATGGGGGTACTGCTGAGTCCGAGCGGTTTTATCTATGATTCCCATGAACGGCGTGGTCCGGGAACGGGCCGGCTCGCTGGGGTAACCCCCCTGTGTGGGAGAGACCGGAGAAAGTTCATCGCACGATCTGTCGTAAGCTGGCTTGAGAGGAATCTCCATTTGCTGAATCGAAGCTGAAGGGCGGAAGTTGGGAGTCAGGTTGGAGGTGGAGGAGATGCTATTGCTGGAAGGAGAGAAGCGGAGGCCAACGCTCTGAGAGTGGAGCAGGGGCCTTGGAGTTGGTGGGTGAGGCTTTATTTCGCTGGGATTAACTGTGATGGGCCTTCTTATGAGATGAGACACATCCGGAGAGCCCAGCTGGTTGGCGGGGAGGGAAGAACGTTCCAGGTCAAGCTTGGAGTGACACACCGGATAGTAGGAAGCGGACTGGCTTCGCCCGATCTGAGGTGTCTGGCTGTATCTCATACCCCCCCTGTACGCCGAGGACGGTCTCTGTGGAAGGTCTTCTTTAGCCAACCCTCCGTGCTGACAGATTGCTCCCGCGCTGAGGCTCGCCTGAACGTGCTGCACTGGTCTGCTGTCACCCACGATGCCACCGATGGAGCCCTGGTAGACCAACCTGCTCTGGCTAACCCCCATTTCCCCTGACGCCGACTGGTACTTGCTGGCCATGGAGTGGGCAACCTGGCTGTAAGCACCGGTTGGGATTACAGTACTCGAATGGACGGCGGAGCTGGGCTGGTTGCTCCTCACGATCTGCGCCTTGGCTGGCTGCAGCCTCAGCCCCTGCTGCGGCACGGCCACGGGGAGCTGGGGCATCTGGAAAGACCTCTGCGTCATCTTGGATAACGGAGACTTTGGTCTACCGGGGAGCTGGCTGACTCCGCTAGGTTCTTGCTGATAACGAACCGGGGAACCGGACTGTGACCTATAAACGCTCATGCTTTCTGCTGGAGGGCTGGCACGATACTGAGGACCTCTACGAAGAGGAGAAGGTGGTGGGCTTTGATATTCCTTCCCTTGGCTTCCGACAGGAGGTGGGCTAAAGCGGTAAGAGGAGCCCTGGTGAGCGGGGGACGTGTGCGGAGGACTGGGTCTATAATGCGAGTTCTGGTGTGTCGGAGACAGAGCAGGAGACGTGGACTGGTACCCTTGCCTGGTTGGCGAACCCACGGAGCTATTGGACCTGAAATCAAAGACCTGATGAGAGCCAAGCGGCGAGCCTGAAATATAGGCCGAGTCCCTGTGAGCTGGGGACGGGGGCGGGCTCTGGATGATGGGCAGCCCTTGGTTTGGCCTGGACTCTGTCTGCAAGCCAATGGAAACGTTCTCTACATCCTGCTCGAGGTATTCCTCCTCAAAGATATCTTGCACGGAATACAGCTCTTCATGCTGGGCTTCAGGTTCAGGCTCCACCGGGAGCGGCGG
>NW_009648074.1:1472651-1486567 GCF_000708025.1 Charadrius vociferus | reverse complement strand
GCTGCTGCTGCTGCTGCTGCTGCACCTGCCTGCACTCCTCCTCCACCCGCATCAGCAGCCGCTGGATCTCACGGTTGTTGGGACACAGCTTGATGGCCTCGTTCAGGTCCTCCAGGGCTGCTGAAAACTGCCTGCTTGACAAAGGGACAGAAATGAGAACTGAAATTACTCTGGATTTGAATGGAGCCGTTCTCGGAGGCTCCTGAGGGTTAAGTGGCTTCTCCGTGTTAGCGAGGGATTGTCTGTGATTGCTACCGCTGGCTGCGTCCCTCACACTCTGCCTTGTGTGCCTCCCTCGGATTTATTTTATCCAAACTGAAGGAAAATACTGCCAGCCGTTCTGGAGAAGAGCAGAACGCAGTCCTGAGATGGCACAACCCAGACTGGCAAGGATGCCCGTCCTCTGCGGCGTGCGTTACAGGCGAATTAATTACTCCTCACAGCACCACCACGAGCTTTGCCCCTGCGTCCGCGAAGGGGAAACCAAAGCACGGACAACCGAGAGCCAAGCTCCCCACTGCTGTAAACAAGCGCAGCTCTGACGGAGTTGCAAGCGCTTACGCCAGTGAAAATTTCCCTTCTGCCGGCTGCCAAGACCACCCAGCGTCAGGGCTGGCTCCGGAGCTGAGGGGCTCCCACGGGTCAGGGCTTTAGGCACGGCTTGTCTCTCCGATTTTGCAACAGGTTTGGCTAACTTCTCCCGAAGGACGGCAGGGACCCCCCCTGGGGAGCCCCAGAGCCCCCCGGGGAAGCCCCTGGGAGGGAAAGGGCAACCTGCGAGGAGCCAGAGGGAGGGGGGGGTTGGGGAAGGGGGTTGTCATCTACAGGGACACTGTTGGCTTTTGAGCAAAACCATCTGTTTGAACGTGACTGTCATCTGGGGGGGAATGACCACCGGCAAAAACTCCCCAGTACCTCCCAAGACCAGGGTAAGCTTTTCCACAAGCCACCGAAAACCAGGCGGAGGAAGGAAAAGCCTCCTGTTCCCCGGACTGTGCTGAGCTCAGGGGTGCTGCTGGGCACAAACCGGGAAATGAAGGAGAAAAGCCAAAGTGGTAATGGTTTCTGCTGGAGAGACGTGGGGAGAAAAAGACCCTTGTATGCAGGGAGGCTGATACCATCTGGGAAGGAACCGGTTCTTACGCTTCCTTACAAGTGTTTTGGAAACAATGGAGAGGAAAACCGTTAAGGGAAAGGCATTAGGTCAGCGTGGCTCAGCGACCAGAAGGTCACGGCTTCACCTCCCACGTGAAGACCCGGTGGACCAGGCAGCGCAGCATCAGCTGGGTCAGGAGCCCGGTTCCACACATCGCCTCCAGCGTGGAAGGTCAAACGGTGGTGGTGGTGTCTGCTGAGCTACGATGTTTGCACAGGTGGACTCGACATTACCTCCGGCTACTAGCCACGCTCTGCACTGCCCCGCACGGCATTCTGGACGCTGTTTAAAACCGAGACGACAGCGCGCCCAGCCCTGGAGGGTATGACTCAAAAGCAAGCCCTCCTGCTCATTAAGGAATGGCATTGACAGGTTTCGAAATGAAATCTAATCTCCCATCTTTTAGCCTTCGGGGAGGTTAACCAGGAGGCATCCAGGTTAACCCGGATGGCATCTCCTGCCACCCGGGGGGCAGAGACCCCAGCGCGGCAGCTCTGGAGAAGCTGGTCGCAGTGCTCTGAGCACAAGGTACGGCTGGCGCCCGCCTGCACGGCCCCTGCGCAGACTCAAAAGCAAGCCCTCCTGCTCATTAAGGAATGGCATTGACAGGTTTCGAAATGAAATCTAATCTCCCATCTTTTAGCCTTCGGGGAGGTTAACCAGGAGGCATCCAGGTTAACCCGGATGGCATCTCCTGCCACCCGGGGGGCAGAGACCCCAGCGCGGCAGCTCTGGAGAAGCTGGTCGCAGTGCTCTGAGCACAAGGTACGGCTGGCGCCCGCCTGCACGGCCACTGCGCAGCCAGTCGGCAGGTCCTGCCTCGCAACAAGCGCTGTGGGACAGAGAGATTCATAGGTTCTGAGGCCAGAAGAGATCGCTGTGATGAATGAGTCTGCCCTCTTGTGTAAGACAGGCCACAGGGCTTCCGTAAGTCATATTTTGCTTCAAGTCCAAGCTGCGGTTGAACTGAAGCGTATTTTTGAAAAGAATACCCAATCTCGGTGCAGTTAAGGTGTTCAAAGTTCAACTAAGATGAACCTCTCAAAACGTTTGCATTCAGCTGCCTCCAGAAACTACAGAATGAGGGAGGGCGTTACTTTGGAGTTTGAGGGGTTTGTAATCTCATTAACGCGTGGTTCTCTGCCGTTTCGTCCCACGGGGACACCGGTACGGTTTTGCAGGGCGGATGCCATCGGTGTGGCCAGGCGCGAAGGGACCGGCGCCTCGCACTTTCCTCTCTCTCTCTCCTCACCTGCTGCTGCGTTTGGCCCTTGCTCTTGCATAGTACGCTTCATACGATTTCGGTTTCAGCTCCAGTGCTTTAGTAGCAAATTCCTCCGCCATTCCAAAATCCTGTCATTACAATAGGTGTGCAGATAAGTAATTGAATAGGTACAGAAGTAAAAAAATACATACAGTTTGGGAAGAAAACAAACTTAATACGGACATTTATTTTGCATGTAAACTTGGAAAACTTGATGGTACCGGAATGTTTCACACAGATTCGACATCATTTACGGCCAGAAAGCTACGATGGCACGTCCAAAGACTCAAAGCTCTCTTGTAACGCTGGATGCTGTCAGCACCCACAGAGGCCAGCGTGCTACCAGCTCCGTTCTCATTAATTGTGTCCCCAACAAGTGCATGCAATCCCTCTCCAACAACCTGCGGTCTTGAGGAAACATCTGGTCTTGCAGAAGTTGGAATGTAATCTCATGAAAGATTTTTTTCCACAGTTGAAAGCAATAGGAAACCTTTCCCACGCCCTCTGCTTCCCACTCCGCTACACACTGACATACTGCGAAGGGGCTGAATAAAACTGCACATGAAGGACGGGACTCCGATACCTCGGTAGCTACAAACAGGATTTGCCTGGCAAAGGTCTCTCACCAGTGCAACCCGTTCCACGGCTCCTTGTCTCTCGCCTACACCTCACTTGGGAGACTCGATTGGGAGTGGGGAGGGAGAGGGTGACAGCATGGGCTGGAGACTGCTCCGGGTGCTTCTGAGTGGCAGTGCTATCTGCTACAGTTCAAACCCTGCTGGCTCTCCTCCCTCGCCTTGTCCCAAAGGCTTCCCATACCACCAGGCTCAGCTGAGACCTCTTCCCAGTGGAGGGGCTTTCGTTTCGTAACCAAACACAGCTCTGGGTGGCTGACTTGGGCTATGGCCCCGACAAGTTCTGGGAGAAAGCAGCAAAGTACTCCTGATTTGGTCAGACACTCAGTAAGCAAACTCCACCTTCTAGAAACGAAGTTTCTGACCACACAGTGGCCACCTGGACCACGCCAAGCAGCCATGTGCGGGTGAGCAGGGTCAGCTGGACCTCAGCAAAACCCAGGGGGAGGTTTAATCTCCCCTGAGGTGCCCACACTGGAGCTTGCTATCTGGACGCCCCACCTGGGGAAGCTCATACTTCTGTTTGTACCTTCAGTAGCAGCTACTGAAGAGACACTGCCTAATGAAGTGGGAATGCAGTCAGGCGGTAGGTACCTTCTACGGTCTCATCTATAGATGCAGAAACTGCAGGAGCAATTACAACGCCCTGAAATTCTCCATCACAAAACCTGGGCTTCCCCGGTTAACAGCAAACTGAAAATCTTGTCCTTAAAGCGCAGGCTGAGCCACGAGTTGGCTTGTTTAAAGAGCAGCTTCACCATTTTTTCTACAAACTGTGTTGTTTGCTCACCAGCATTAAGATTTTACTTCCATTGCTTTTCAGCTGTCTCCTTCACAGCTTAAAGAAATGAAGGTGTGACAAACTCCCCCTTCCCCTCCGGTGTCATCTTTGCTGGCTCACGGCCCTGGCAGAGATTTCACTTTTCGAGTCTAGGGAGACTTTGAGTTGTAGAGGTGAAAATCCCTGAATGCGGAGCAAGGGGAGGCGGTGCTCATCTGCTGGAAGCGCTGCAGGAGTTGGTCGCTAGATGCTGCTAGATGGGAGCGGGGAGAGTGACGGTGATCTGGCAGTTCTGGGAGGAGAGGGAGTGTGTGGGGGTGTTTCTGGATGAGTCACTGCCCTGGGGAAGTGCTAGCCCCCTAAGCATATGCTCCTTCATTTTAAATTAATTAGTATTCAAAGGAGCACATCTCCTGGCTCCTCCCTCACCGCTGCCCTAGAAATCTGGAAAATGCCTCCACCCCCAATTCACATCATCATCAAAAGGGAGTAATAAAAAATTCAAAAAGCTATAAACATAGCAATGAATTTTTAATCATCAGAAATGCATATTAAATCATTACTTCTTTTGAATTATAAAGTGCCAGTGCTCTGCGAAGGACAACCAGGTTACACAGAGGAGAGATCTCAGAGGTCAAAGCACGATTAGAGGCTGGCCATGTCTCTGCGCACGGGCAGAAAGCTGGCAGCTTGCGCTTAAGGCCACGAAGAGTGGGGAGACTTACATTCATTTTCCTTCGACATCGGGAGAGGTTGAGAAGGAGCGACACCTTCAGCTCACGGAAGGTCTTCAGGTCTTCTCCAAACCCTTCCCTGGGGAATTTTTTCAGAGCGTACTGGTAGCGCTGGGCAGCCTCTTTCACTTTACCTTTCTAATAAAAGGAGAACATGTCAAAACACATCCTTGGGTTGAGTTTACTTCACAGCAGAGAACTCCCTCAGCAGCCCCATGAATGTTTTCGGTGGTTAAGGTAATACGACTTCACTATTGAGCTCTTTAGAAAGAAAAGCCCGTACGTTTGATCAAGGGACCACGTGATCTGGAAATGCAGATAGACGCCTTGTGCAAGTAGCGCTCTCCCACTTGGTACGGAGTTGTCATGCTACAGTGGGAAACACAGCAGAAACCGTGTTATGTTAACTCAATACAACTCCATCTGGTTTCTGGATGGATGGTCTTTTGAGTTGGGTGATCAGTAACCCGTTTCTGGAGAACACCCTGCACCCAAAGCTTAATAAGCACCAGGGAGGGTAACGAATACGAAGTGGGGGACTTTGGTGGAGCTCCTGGGGCTGAGAGAAGCCTCTGCAATCACAAAGATAAACATTATGGCACTGATGTGGCTCTCAAGTCGGACAAATGGGTTGGGATCCATCTCCATGGACTTTAGATGTCTAAAAATTAGGTGTCTACATCTAAGCCTGTCAACTGGGTTCCTTTTATAGTTATTGGGACGCAGCAGTCACCTTCAAAGGGTGACTCATCTTTGCTATTTTGGGCACCTATTTTTGGGATGGGCTGATCTGCGCCCTGGAGGGGGGCAGCCGTGGCAGCCAGGGTGAAAGAAAGAGGGCAAAATGGGATCTAGGACGCGTGCAAGTCATGATGACCCAGACATAAATTTTGCAGCTACGAATAGTAAGCTTTAAAACCTTTTAGACTCAGGTTTCTCAGCTGTATCGCGTATCTCTGGCAGATAACTCCAGCTACAATGCCAGCTTTGCATATTTTCTGCTTCACCCTTAGAGCCTAACAGTGAATCATTGTTGTACTTGCACATTTTGTGCGTGTGTGCAAATCTCCAGGTTTTAAAGATCGACTTAAAATAAACACGGAGCAAAAAAGACTCTCTGACTCTAAGGGCGGAACGTCTCCCATGGGCTAAAGGACACGATAAAGCCATCTGTGTCCTGGCAATGTGTTTTCATTGCAAAAAGTTTCTTCCACAGTTTTTCTGGGATATACTATCTCGTTGCCTTGTTCCCCAGCAGTGAGCCTGCTAGGCAATGACAACCTTGCCAGATCTGATGCAATGACATCAGCACTCCGAATCTCTGTAAAACACTTGGGTTCTGGTGTTTTCAAAGAGGAAATGAAGTGCTGGCTCAAATCCACAATGCAGAGAGCCTTGGCTTTGCTTCAGCTTCGTTACAGGTTCGGGTAATCAATCCCCCCCTCCCCAACCCCACTAACCAAAACCAGTTTGCAACGCAAGGAATGCAGCGAGCAGTAGCTTTTGCTTGCTGCGGATTAAGGCAGCGCCATTGCTCAGTCAAAACCTCAGAGGAAGTTAAGCTGCAAGCTGCATCTGTTAATTTTTTTTCCCCGAAAAACACTCTTCTCACCTTATAAAACATGTCTCCCTCCTCCATCAGCTTGCTCAACAGGATGATCATGATGTCTGGTTTGGAGGTTGCCATCGCCCATGTTGCTGGACCTGTAGTGTACAGGATGCATGATGGGTAAAAAACTCATACAATGCAAGGGTGGTAGGAAGCTGGGTGGAAAAAATATCCTGGGGTGGGAATTTCTGCTGGAGAGAACAACTTGGCATGGTCAAAGGGCAGAGCTCTCCAAATGATTGAGCTGACAATCCCTCTCGCACTTAAATTAACGTCATCCACTTTGCAGTCATTAAGGCTAATCCTAATCGCCACCACCGCCGCGATGGTCTGGGAAATGACGGGAGCCATTTCCACAAGAGGGCAGTGCTGATTGTGGAACCAGCTGGGGTGGGGGAAACGGCGTGGTCGGGAAATAAAAGGTATTTAAAAGGAAAAAATCAGCGTGGTTACATAAAAGCATTTCTAAATTAAAATCTCTGGAAGCGTACTAGGAAACCTAAAGTTTGACTGTCGACAGGCGTTTTGCGTTTAAGTGGATTGTGATTTCCAACTTCCACTGATGTGAAATACTGGAGTAGAAAATCCGTTAAGGTGGAAAATACGACAAAGGAAAAGGTCGTGTCTAAGCGGTGCTGGTGCCGAAGCCGTCTGTTGGGCTGGGGACACGCCGGCTCGGCGCGGGGGACAGCCCGTGCAGAGCCAGTCGTTATCTCAAGGTCTAATACTGGGAGGGAAGGGGTGGCAAAAATCTGGGGACGACTCATTAGTGTGGGTGAAGAATAAGTCAACAATACTCTATAAGTAGATTCAGTACATTTTGGGGGAAGGAGGTTAGTTTTTGAGTTCAAGTTATTCTCTGCAACAGTCATTAAAAAAATTATTTGAAGGTGAGGTAAATTAAAAGATTAGAGGTGTTGGGGACGCATGCAGGCTAAATCAAACAGGAGAAAGCAAGGCTGACAAAGCTATCAGATCGAAGCTGATGCTGACAGCAATGAGATATACCTCGTGGGCGACTCGGTAACGTCTGACAACCTTCAAAGAAAGGAGAAAACAAAAAGTTGTAGGAGAGAGGGGGAAAAAAAATGGATGAAGGTGAAAAAAAAAAAAAGAAAAGGAAAAAAGCAGCTGTGAGAGGCAGGCAGCAAAGAAGCCGATGCACCAGCAAAATCCCCTTTCACAGGAAAACGTAACGTGAGCAGCTGTGTGGCGCAGTGCAGGTAACACTAAGATCGGAAAGCATACACAGAGCAAGTGAACGCAGCAGCTCACAGCAATGCATGGACATAGTACGTTTGTCGACTCAGACTAGTAAAGATAGAAAAAGCATTACCGGAGGAAAGACCTTGCCAAAGAAACAGTTGTTTATTGATTAACTTTGCTAAGTAATACAACAGCAACAAAAAAAAAAAAAAAAAAAAAAAAGTATTCCCCGTTTTAACAAAGAGAACAAGGCAGTCATGACTCGCCGGCTGCTCTGGGAGTACGAAGCAGCGGCCGGGGCTGAGGCTACCTCTATGTTACGCTTGTATTTTCTAGGAAGCCAACCCCACGGCTGCGAGTCCTGCCTGGGCACAGGGCCGACAGCGCGTTGTCCCCTCGTCCCTACCTATCTTTGCTCCTTTCTTCAGGAGAGTGACGACGACCGAGGTGTTGCGGCACCCCACCGCCCTGTCCAGGGGACGCATCCCGCTGTAGTCAACGTGCTCAATCATGGCTCCATGGTCCACCAGAAACTGAACCTGCAACGAGAAGCCCACCAGTCAGTTCTGCTCCTGGGCAGGACCTTTGCCTGCTACTGGTGATGCACACCCAGCAGAAGCTTGCTCTGCTCCACTGCCTGGGTTAACGCCACCTCTACGGGGGTGGAGGGTTCGTCAGTCCCATGCGTTGTCCTCTATGGAAGAACCTGCATGTATGGAGGGCCAGGACTCTATAGATGCATATTGCTGCATCAAGCTGAACTGTACTATTTTAAGGCTTAAGTCACACCAGGGGAGGTTTAGATTGGATATTAGGAAAAATTTCTTCACCAAAAGGGTTGTCAAACATTGGAACAGACTGCCAAGGGAAGCAGTTGAGTCACCACCCCTGGAGGTCTTTAAAAATGGGCAGATGTAGCGCTGAGGGACACGGTTTAGCGGTAACTTGGCAGTGCTGGGTTAATTGTTGGACGTGATGATCTTAAAGGTCTCTTCCAAACAGAATGATTCTATGATTCTACGATTCTACACCAACTGCCCGCTATGTTCTGCATGTGTTACAGGCCACTTACCACCTCTGCATCGCCGTAGAAAGCTGCCAGGTCCAGCGGAGTGCGTCCGTTTTTATCCGCGTGGTCGGTGGCAGCTCCGTTCTCCACCAGGGAACGCACCACGGAGAGATGTCCCTTCAGACAAGCCCAGCTGAGGGCTGTCAAGCCCTCCTTGTCCATTAGGGAAATGGAGGCACCTGAAAGGACAAGCACCAGTTCACTGAAGAGCTCTCTCTTGTTGAGCACTCTGATACAACAAACCATCCGCTTAGTGATGACAGCTTATTTTTAGAGAACTATGTACATAATTATTAATTACTTTATTAACATTTCTCCCACCGCGGATCCCACCCTCCACGGCAACTTCAAATGCACCGACAGGAACTGTGGCAAATGAGTTTATTCACACCAAGCTGCAAACTTTTTCGCACCTAGCTCTGTAGGCTTTTCTGGCAAACATCTTCTGAGCAGCAGGGTGGATTTGACATCCCTCATCTGAGACATCAATCTTTCTTTTTAACTGTTGGGGTTTTTTTTTTAATCAAAACCCATTCCAGCCTGTGTGAGTCAGAGATGAAGACCATTTTGCTGTTTCAGCAGGTCATGGCGTACCAAGGGGAACTAAGTCAATCCAGCTCAGTTCTCCTAAAAAAGCACATATTTTCCCCTTTTCACTCCCCTCCCCTTTACCCAAATCGACACAATTTCCAGCAGTATTTCTCCCTGAACTTTACCCAATATAAATACAACGTTGTGGGATAAACTACTGCCAACTGCAAGCCAAGGAGAGAGGGACTTGACATTTTTTTGGATGAAGAAATCGCGCTGCCATACCAACGGGTCAGCATTGCTTCATGCGGCATATGGATACGCATATGAGATCTGAACAGCAGCATTAAGTGAACACTCCTCTTGGTGGCACGAAGACAACTCCGGTTGCCATGGCACAGGCAGGGCTCTGGCTCTCCGGCGTGCAGGAGAGATTCGGACCAGCTCCGCTCCTCCGAGGAATTGCAGCTACCTGTGGGGATGCTCCCGCCAGCAGCCTGGGATGAACTGCTGCTGCCGTAGGATTTTTCTCCTGTAGGTAAACTCTAAACCACCCAGCACGAGACCTTCACTGGTGCCAGAGAGCTCAGCGAGTGAGGGAGTAACGTGAATTTCCTGAGCCTTCCCCTTCATCCCAGCCTCACGCATCCCCCTGTGCGCACACATCGCCCAGATGACAGCAAACTGAGAGGTCGTTCCAGCTTGCACAGCTGTTTGTTTGCGGAGGAGCACAACACATGAATGTTTGCTCGGGATACGTTCAGAAACCTCCGCCCAGAGCTCTTGGCACAGCCACGGTGCCTCGCTCGCCGCGTGCCTCCGAGCTGCCAGCGAGGGAGGTGGCAAACGGTGGTTGGGGCAACGCGGTGTGCCGAGGAGCAGCCCTGCCTGCAAGGCAGCTCAGGTGTACAGGCTAAGGGATGACAACAGAAACCCCCAACATCTCGCCAGCCTTCTCTCACGTTGCCCACACTGCACCCAGGAACCCTTCTGAAGCTCTGTGAAAGCCCTCCAGATGACCCTCAGCTCACCCAAGGCCAAGTTTTGCTCAGCAAGGCAGGATAAAGCCTCATTTAATTCCTTCTTATTTGTGGGAGGTGTTCCTGCCCAGGGCAGGGGGTTGGAAATAGATGATCGTTAAGATCTCTTCCAACCTAAACCATTCTATGATTCTATGACACCAGCTACTTCCTTGCAATCAAACCATCAAAGTCTTCTCTTGTGTTTTCCCTCTGATTCTTCTGGAGCAGGTGAGAAAGCTCCCGCGGTGAGAGCGAAGGCTGGAAAGCCGCATCATCACCCAACCTTCCCACTCTTTTCCCGGTCCAGCGGAAGAGACACCCCATACCACGGGGTGACACGCCCAGACTTCAGGATATCACTGCAGCAACGCGAGCGGAAGGTCTAAGCGAGCAGACAACGCGCATCGCTTCAGAAACACCAAACCGCTGCTCCAAGGCAGGCTGGGCACGACCTCCGCAGAGGCGCCGAGCTCCCGCCGCAGCCGTGGCTCCCAGCAGAACCGCTGCTCCACTCCGAAGGCATCTTTCGCTCCTTCGGGCATCTCTGACCTACTTAGCATTAAGGCAGTCAGACGTGAAACAAACCGATGGTTTCGAGGGCAAGTGGCTTAAGGTGACCTCATGGGATCGATCCCGGCGGCAGCGGGAAAGATTCTGGCTGGCGAACCCAGCTTGCTTCTGAGAAGGGCTGGGCTGCTCCTTCCCAAAAAACATTACCTGGCTAAATGCAAGAGCTTATGATTTCCTGTGTTATCCAGCAGGCACACAGCAATGAGCCGGCTAGAGAAAAAAAGAAAGGAGTGACGCTTGGAGCATCAAAAAGGAGGAGGGAATAGGCAGGACGGTCGGATCCTTTCTGTGCAGAGCATGCACCTGAAGAGAAAATGGCCTCAAGTTGGAGCAGAGGAGGTTTAGACTGGATATCAGGAAAAATTTCTTCATGGAAAAGGTTGTCAAGCACTGGCACAGGCTGCCCAGGGAAGTGGTGGAGTCGCCATCCCTGGAGGGATTTAGAAGACGGGTAGACATGGTGCTGAGGGACATGGGTTAGTGGTGGTTTGGGCAGTGTTGGGTTGATGGTTGGACTCGATGATCTTAAAGGTCCCTTCCAACTCGGACGATTCTCTGATTCTATGTCGCGCCCGTGCAGGGTTACCCCCATGGGGATGAGGCTCAGCCTTCTGTGGCAGAGGCACAAGATGGACAGCGAGCAGCATCCTCCACACGTACCACGTACCCCAAGGTACCAAAAACATCGAGGGATTGGTTTTTGCAGGAAAATGAGATTCGGAATCAAGCTCTCTGCCAACGGAACCAGCATCAGGAATTATTTTGCTTTGTGTAACACAGATCCGGATAAATATCAGCTTTAGCAGAGCTGTTACCAGGAAAGTTTAATTCACTGTTCACACGTCCATTGCTTCTGGGTGTTAAGCGAAAGCAGTAGGTAACTCTAAAAATTTGGGTTTCAAATTGATTGATGACTGCAACTCTGTTAATAAAAAGTGTTTACAAACGCTGACTGTGTTAATCAAGTACAGTCAAATGAGATTTGCTTTGCAACACACTAATTAATGCTTATGGCTTATGATTCACACACTTGGATTTTAATGAAACATTGAACAGGATTGTCAAAGCCATTTTAATTAAAATACACCATATATCACTGTACTCTGCCCAGGCTTGAGCTAACTTTTCAGGACCATGTGTTATAGCGTATTTAGTGGAGTTTATGAAGCTATTTAGAAGAATGGATCTTTTAAAGTAAAAAAGGTGGGGTTTTTTTGACTTCTTGGGCTCTCAGTGTCCAAAGAGCCAGGGAAACACGACGTGCGTTTGTTGGTGATCCCATAGCCAAGACCAGATTACCTGCTCTTTTCATCCTCCACTCAACCAGTCAGTCTAAAGCAACACGCACAGTTCTCAAGTCTGGCAAAAGAAATCACTTATTTTAAGCTTTTTACACACGTTCCGTCAAGCTGCAAAATGGGCCCCATTACAACTCAACCACGGAGAGTATTAATTTGAAATTTCCAAAAAAACCCCCTAGAACATTGGAAAAGAGTTAATTGAATTAATTCATAAGAAACTCATGCCTCAAACTGATCTTTGTCACATCCCTGGGCAGGTTCCAGCACTGAACAGCAAAGATCCCACTGGCCTATGGCTCAGGACAGACAGAAGGGCAATGAGAAACTTGCTCTTGGAAGCCTGGCAATTTTACAGTGAAAACACGTTCTTACAACTACTACGTAAAATATTCAAGTGTCTCACATTTTGCCTAAGAGGTCAGCCACAGGCACTTACGATACGAAGAAAATACCCCTTCCCAAAGAGGGATCTTACCTGAAATAAAAATATCAGATAACAACACAAGAATTAAATGCTATTTCTACCCAAAAATTAATGGAAAGTTACCCAAACAATCCCAAACATTGGCTATCTGTCAAAAAAAAAAAAAAAGTAGTCTCTAAGGAACTACATATATAAGAAATAATCGTGTTCACACAGGTTGCAGGCAGCCCGTTCTTCTGACTCACCTCACACATGTACAGGAGAAATGAGTAAAACTGGAACATGTTCCTGTTGACTGAGTAACTCCCAGTGAAGGGGAGTTTAATTAGACACTGAAAGGACTGAGTGAAGGGAATCTGTGAGTGCAAAGCTGAGGAGCAGACCATCTTCAAAACATTTCTGTTTTACTTCCAACACATACACCAAATCCTTGTCTGTGTCGGGGCCTCATCCTCCTGCTGATGTTGGCGTCAAAGACGTGGGCAACAATACTAGCACTAAAAATGGAAGTGTTAAAATGTGTCCTGGACTCTGGTCCCGCGGTTGAGTCTTGCCTGCCTGTTCCATGGCGATGCTGACGGTTCAATCACATCGCTTCTTGATTTTTTTTTGTCTAAGCGTGGTTCGAGGTCATACTCTTAACTCAATGCTCAAAGCACCTGTGATACCTTATTTTATTTTCTAACTCAAACGCGTGGTTTTGAGCCTGTGAGCACCAAACACAGACAACAAAACAAACAGACAAGATTAGTGCTATGACTACTCTAGTCTTGCTCTCCAATAAGCTGGATATGGTGCCGAGAACCTCTCCACCGCCCGATCCAGCAGTGGGACTACAATTCCCATCCCGACATTACAAACTCCAGCTGTGCAGGAGAGAGTGCGGTGGGACTCGCCGTGGCCGGTCTCCAACACGCTTTGAAACACGTGCTCTAACCTTGTGCAAGGAGAAACTCCACCGTGCCCAGATGTCCCTCAGATGCAGCCATCATCAGCGGTGTCCGCCCCTGCTTGTCTGCCATGTTCACATCAGCGCCGTGCGTGAGTAAGAGATCGACAATCTGCAACACACAAAGCGGGAACACACGTTGCATGTAGAGATCCAGTTGGGAACACACCTTGTACGTAGAGAAACCAGAGCCAAGGAAGAGCAGAGTGGTCCTCATGTCTTGAAACTTCACCCCTCAAGGTACGGTGCCCTGAGACTACTGCTGCAAGATTAGGGCATAGGAGACGCGTGTAAGGACAGAAAAAAATGACCTTTTAAGTCAAGAACATCGCATTTGCTTCCCAAATGGTGAGATAACACAGGACTTAAGCAAAAGCTGTCTGTAGCCAGCAAGAGCTTGGGGTGTTGGAAGCATCAATATCTCTTCTCGCTCCGATCATTCCCCGAAAGAGTTGGGGTTTGTCTTTGCCACCCATATTTCAGCAAGATGGAAGGAATGGCCTGACCCTACATTTCAGGCCATCCCAGCGGCGCGAGGACCCCACTCACCTGCCAGTGGCCCTGTCTGACGGCGCTGAAGAGCGGAACCACCCCGCGGCGGTTGGGCTGTGCCACCGCGGCACCCTGCTCCAGGAGGAGACGGCAGACCTCCAGCTTCCCGCGCC
>NW_009648074.1:1460562-1472606 GCF_000708025.1 Charadrius vociferus | reverse complement strand
AAAGAGCAACACTCTTCTAAGAGTTTTTTCACATCTGGAGATAGATCTTTCTGCTGCATATCGAAGCGACGGTGCCTGAAATGCCAAACAGATCTCACGACAGGCAAAACAAACAAAGAGAACGGGTTGGATCGGTACAGTTGGAGCTCTTACTTGTCACTTCAGTTTACTTCAAAGGTCATCTCCTCCATGAAAAGATCTTGTAAAGTTATGGAAAGGGGCTGATTGGGACAATCAGATTCTATTATTTTCTGCAAGTCGCAGTGAAACCGGATGAGAACTATGATAAGCATAAAATAATCTACAGGCACGTGTGACTGAGGTCCAAAGGGCTGCTGCGAAGAAGTGTAGAGCTTTGTCAGATGAAACTGTCACCATGTCCCCTTGTGCCTCCTGCAGCTTTCCCAACTGCAAAAGGCACAGGCTGCGAGGCTGAGTGCGTCTTAGGAGGGGCACAACGTCCAGAGAAAACCCAGGTCTTTAGGTATGTGCTGTCTTGACAAGACCTTCTGCCACCTGTCCTTGACTATTTCCACCACCACTACAAGACAGCAAGTGAGGGATCAAGCCGGAGGCCCTGACAGATCACTGCCAGCCACTGAGTGTCAGTCAGTTTGTGGCTTTTCTCTGTCCCAAGCACAGAGCAGCATAAGTCAGATGGAGGATTTTTATTTTTAATATCCCACTTTAGCCCGTAGATCTTTGAAACCAGGCAAACTACTGGAACGCAAAAATGGCATGAGTATGTTCAGCTGTTCTCCAAGAAAAACACTAATTCTGGACTTTGTTTCTGCCCAGGACGGATCCTACCAGCGAGGGTCTTTGGGCAAAACTAAAATTAACTCCCGTTTCCAGTATTACAGATGCTCACAATATTACAGGTGGGTAGAAGTAACACCTGACAGCTCCTTCCCTGACAAAATGTGCTCTGTGAACTCGGAAAGTACGGTCGGGTTAGAAAAGACACATTGAATCTGAAAATAGTTCCAAGTGCAGGACCTGCCTTTGACTTGTCTTTGGTATTAATTTTAGACTTTTCGGTTCCTCCCTCCTCTCCCTAACTTTCTGTGCACTTGAGCACAGCTCCTCTGGCTCGATGCTCTGCTGCTTCTAGTCGGAGTTTGAGCAGAAGGTGGGAGTCTATTTCTAACTGACGTAGCTTGTTTTTTCTTTGAAGTACATTTCTGTGGGATGGCTGATTACGAGGTGTTGATGGGTTTCCAACTGCAACACTGTTAATGTTGGGGGATTTAATTAATTCTCTATTCTGTTCCACATTACGGCTGAGTTTTCTTCTCTTGGGGTTGAGAGACACCAAGAGTTAAAAGAAAAATCATCTCGCTGCCACAAGCAGAACATACTGCAAAATCTATAATCAGATCCATGTGGGTTTTAAACGTAAGCTACAAATATAGAAGGAGGACTGTGTGTAATGTGCACAGCAGAGGGATCGGTACGCAGGGCTTTGGGGTTCTATTTCTAAACCCGCCTGCACTTGAAACATTGCAGGTTAATTTGAGGTATTTCACGTCAAAATGACTTATGTTTGCAACAATCACAAATACTGTAAATCACCTAAGTGTTTGGTGTTCACCGTGAAATGTTCTTTGGAAAAGACTTCATGGTGAACAGGATGATTTGATCCATGGCCGTATCCCTCTCCACTCTGCCTTGCAATCCACTCCGCCTGGACTGACACGTCTTTTTGCTGCTCTGCTCCTCAGGGTCAAAGCAACCGGTGGCTCCAGCCTGTCCTTTGCAGCTCCAACTCTCAGAGGCTTCTGCGCTACTCGGCAGTCAGACCTCTCTCTTCGGGAACGTCCCGTACTGCTGACCTGTCGCCTGCTGCTGAGAGAAACCTATCCAAGCTCGTCTTGTGCGCTCCACAGGTATCTAAGCATCTCTCCTCAGAAATGGAGGAACTCTCTGAGGGGTGAAAGGAGCTCAATCCAGATGGCCCCTAGGAGACCAGCTCACTAAGGTACACCCAGACTCCATCGGTGCCTGCGCTTTGAACAGAAGGTTGGACTAGATAACCCGCTGTGGTCCCTCCGACGGCAATGAGCTGGATGGTCTGCCGCTGTGAATGAATCCAGGGCCCTCACCCCTGCATCTCCAGCCTCCCAGCCAAAGCGGCTTTTGACATCCCCAAGCTCCAGCTCCACTGCTGGTCACCTCAAGCCCAGAGCACTGTCCTGTGGCTGGCGTCCAACTCTCCAAGCCCAAAAGCTCAATGAAACCACTTCAGGAAAAATTCTAGAAGTACCGCCTTATTTAGGCCTTTTAGCACTCCCTAGATGGACTTACCAACCTGTTTCTCACATCACTGATGTCTCCAAAAACCCCACAGCACAAGGTAAGGCTGAGCCTGTGTGTTGAGAGGAGACTGGAAAAGCCAAGGAAAGGTGATGAGAGGCAATGAGAGAAACGGAAATGGTTTTGTTTGAAGTTTTACTGTCTGCCAGAGAGCTCCTGTGGCCCAGCATGAACAAGGCGAGTCCACCAAGCCCAGCCAAGGAGCAGCGACCGGGATCCTGGGCTGGAAAACGGGAGCGTTCATTTTGCAGCTTTTCCATGAGGACTTAGCGCCAGGAGAACAACTCGCCGGGCAATAACAAAGTCTTGGCATAAACACCACAAAACAGTTGCTGCATTTCTCGAAACATGGCTCAAACAACACCTGAGACAAGTTTCGGGTGTGGACGTGCCCCTCTCCACCAGTGGGCAACGTCAGACAAGCCACAGCCTCCAACACCAGGGATCTGCAACCGCTCATTCTGCCTCCGCTTTGTGCAGAGCACGTCTGTTTTCTTAGAGAAAAAACAACTTTATCTGGAGAAGGAATCACTGCTCCTATGCAGCACGTGTATCTGTTTCACAGCCTGGCAGCAAGACAACCGCGGTTTGATGGAGTCGTTCTTTGCACCTCCAACTCTGATGGAGTTATTACAAGTGACTCAGATACTTTTGTGTTGGGTTTCGGTATTAGTCTTGTCCCAGGGGGAAATATTCCATCTGGAGCCGGCTACAGTGTGCTGTCAGCAATTCCTAAACTTATGATGTAACTTGGCACTGCCGTTTGGATGATATCAGGCTGACATCACTCAGGCAGGCAGGCAGCTCTGCTCGGCGGAAGATTAGACACACGAGCAACAAGTATCAAAAAACACACAAGACGCGATTCAGATTTTTAAAGCAGATTGCTATTTTTAGGTGGAAACCAGCATTTCTCTTCAAATTTATCTAAACTCGCTATTTCCTTTTGGGAAAATAATAATAATAAAACGATGTGAAAGGAAGTCTTGAGATGCATATAAACTTGTCCCGCCTGCGAGAGGACAAAAGACTGCTCGATTTGGTGGTTGGCTCATTTTTGCACATTTTCCCATCTCACCTAACACCAATTTTAATGGGATAAATGGGTATTCCTTTGAGATAGCTCCTCAATTTGTGTGCAATTTGTGAATCACAAATCCACATTCCCAACTATCCCAGTTACTCAGAAACCCCTCTCGGACAGAGAAACTCCCAGATGTCTGTGTGAGTCCAGCTTTGGGCAGTGCTGGGACGAGAGGTGTGGGAAGGGGGACAACAGAGATGGAAAAGGCTTCTGCTGAAGAGTCCTTGAGCCAACGGGCAGGCTGGGAAGGGCAGAGCTGCCCGGGACACAAGGAAAGGGAAGAGCTGAATGTTGTGAGGGAGAAGAGAGCAGTGCTCAGCTTTCAGACCGGAGAGCACGGCTGAGCAGGAGAGAGCAGGACGGTGTCACCTGCAAAGGCAGAGAGCTCCAGGGATGGGCAGGGTTAGACAGCAGTCCAGCAACGCCTGTGACTTTATACCAGGCTTTGCCAGATTCATCCAGACAACCCAGGACCACCTTAACTCAAAGAGCTTAGAGTCTGATGCTGCCCATGAGGTTACTCTGCAGGGAGACATCTCAGTGGCTTTGGATCAAACTCTGAAGGCATCTGGACCACCATCCTCTTGGCAAGATAGTCCTCAGGACCCAAACACCAGGGAACATTTTGGATGAGCTGTCTCCGACTGGTCACCACTTCAGACTGTGAGCTCACCGGCAGCAAAGCCATTGTCCTGTTACCACCGCTCAGTCATTTCGTTTGGCTAATTCCCTACTCAATTTCCCTCTTCCCCCATGACACCCTAGGGGTACTTTTAAATTGCTTATTTGTCTGTTCCCCTTATTTCCGCTAACTGGCACAAAGCCCTCGCTGCTCAGTTATGTCCCTGCGGGCGCAGGAGCCGACTCCTTCCCCATGCCCTGCCAGTGGCCCAGAGCAGCCCGGCCACCCGCCAGGCTCCTTGCGGGGACAGCTCATCCCTCCGTCTTTGTCCTTCAAAGCTCGGGGGCAATACTTTCTGATAGACTCCACTCATTACAAGGCTCTAACAAGGCCACATTTTCAAAGGTACAGCGTACAAAACAGCTCAAAATATCACCCTCCTTCCCCACCGCCCCCTTTCTAACCAAAGCCAACCCGACCAAAGACCAAGCCACACGCCAGCCGCTCTCCGCACCTTTGGATCGTGTCATTTTTAAGCAAAGCTGACAGAATCAAAATCAGTGCTCCGTTACCCAGACAGGAACATTACCTCGGTGTATTAACTTGACAGGAACATTACCAGTGATGCAAGCAGATTAGCGAGTTGAGTACAAAAGAGAGCGGATAATATTTATGAGGTCACTGGAGTTAAAAGGTAACAACCCCAAGTTTGAATATCGCAAAAAAAAAGGAGATGATAATGCATTTCATATCCGTGGAGTGGAAGGGGTGAATGGCTGCTTTTGTTTTGGCAGAAGTTAGGAAAGCAGGGCTTCTGTGTTATACAAAAATATAGCATTGCGCAAAAGGACATTTGTTTAATTACCATGTGCTAAATAATGAGACATTTTTAGAAAATCAATGGATAATTTATCAGCGGTGGTGCTGCATGTAACAGGGAAGGGGAGAGAGAAACAGGGAGATGCTTTAAATAAATATCAAGAGAGAAAGAGCAGAATTTTGCGTCCATCTCACTTGATGTGAGATGTTTCGGTGCAATTAGCGGTTTGGTTGTCTGAGATGCTGCATGCCTGCACGCTCCTGAAAAGTGCCAGGAGCTGCAGAAGCTCAGGATTTTCAAACCCCAAACTTCTTTGGTTTACTTAAGCTGAGTGCGAGCTCCACCCCGGCCCCTGTAAATCACCTGAAATCAAATCAGAGGGACCGACCCTTCTCCCTTCATCAAAGCAACGCGAGGGATCGGGGATGCGTCAGGTGACAGAGAGCCCATACGTACAAACACAAACACGCACGAAGCAGCTACAGCATCTACAGCAATCACCTGTCTCTCCCCAGAGGCTGTCAAAGCTGTTGATTTGTGCTCGCTCCACCTCCTCTTCGTCTTTTTCTGGAAGATCGAGCAGGTAGGAGACAATCTAAAACAAAATGACATGTCAGCTCACGAACTTGGACGCGTTGCATATAAACTGCTGACATCTTAACACGAGCTGCTCTGAATACACAGAAGAAAAGAAACAGTCTCAGCCTGGCACCCTGCGTCAGGGAAATATTCGCCCAGAGATCAATCGCGGAACCTGCTGCCCTCTACAAGCAAAATAAAACCCACCCAAGTGTCTCGACACGGCCGCACATGATGAGCCTTTGTAGCGTCGGTTCCCTATAACTGTGGCTGTCCTGCGGCAGACGACCCCCGGGCGCAGTGGGTCTTCGTCTGCAGCTACGGCTGCCGTGACCAGTGCGGAAACACCGGTGTGTCCGTCGGTATCGACTCTCCCCTGGAGAGCTGCAATGAGTGTGATCATCACCTTTTACTGCTGGAGAAACTGAGTCACGGACAAGTGATGTCACGGTGCAGTTATAATCGTTAACCTCTCCATTAGCTTAAGCTCCAGCCAAGATGAAGTTACTTCCAGAAACTATTAGCTCCTTTCCAGCAAATACCATTTTTAAGCAGACTGTTAAAAAGACTTCCACTATGTTTTCTTCCAGCTGTGGATGCTTGAAACCCCAGAGAAGCAAATTAACTTCTTTAGAGGGTAAATTAAAGGATTTAATTGACTGAAAACTGGCAGAAAATTTCAGTGTTTGGATCATATGATGCGAGAAAGCAAGAGGCTAAGTAGAAAATGGAGATTTTACTTTAGTGACTGAAGGACAAAAACATTTTTCTCATTCCAGGAGAAACAATTATCCGCTGGGGTCCAGGCTACAACCAGCCTGTGCCGAGTCCCTGGGAGGAAGCCGTGCCTGCTGCGCTGCCTGCAGCGGCCCGCGGGCACAGACCCAGAGAGGCACCAGCGCAGGGGAGCGGGCATTTCGGGGACCGGTGCTGTTTTCTCGTGTCCTGCCAGTGATGCTCTCGTGCTAAACGGGACATGGGGAATGACAGCAGCACGGGGGGAGCAGGAAACCCAGGAGAGCGCCTCCGTGAAAGATGGTGGTGTTGAAGTGATGCTCGTGGTCCTCCCACAGCAGATGCCCCGTGTGTGCGCTGCTGCCCCGATGGGAGAGCGTGAGCTTGGCTGACCTCCCAGCCAGGCGCTGCGCTGCTTAGTGGACCTCGGTCGCCTGGCTAAATGGTAAAGCTAAGTCTCGTATGGTTACACCAGGGCATAATCACAGCAAGGACTCCAGAGTGGCTCCACCACTGGTTAAGGCCACTTTATACACACACTAAAAACTTGTTTTATCACCAAAGTCGGAGAAAAAGAGCAAATCCGCTTGCATCTCCTACAAGCACCTCAAAACAGGGAATTGTAGTATTTTCTGTAAGGGGCAATGCAGCTTTTATGGTACAACAGAAATATTAAACAATTCCCAAACTCCCTTCTATAAGTCATAAAGGTGATCAGTGCTATCGGGGGGGAAATGCCCATTTAAAAAGTTCTGTGTCCTGTTATAAATTATGTCCTCGGCGTGCAGATCTTTAGGGTTTTGAAGTCACATCTGCTTCTAATCAGTTCAACTCACAGTCACTTAGCTAATAAGAATTTCCCAGCTTTCTTTGATTAGTTCCTCTGATCTGAGCACATTACCTATGTTTTCATGGATTAGACTTAACAAAAGCAAAATCTGAACTCCAGTAAATGAGAGGAGCTCAATTTAGCAAAGAAATCAACCAATGCAAAAATCCTCAAAGACTACTTCTCAGTAGGAAAACATACATCATTTTCCGCATCACAAATCTTTATCGGTACGACAGGAGGAACCTCTTCAGCTCTTCTCTCCCCCAACATACAAGCCCAAAGCTACGCGGTCCCACACTTCCCCTAACAGCGCTGGAGGAGCGGCGTAAGCAACGCGCTGTTTATCCACCCCTGCTTAAAGGTTTATTCCAACAACTTAAAGGCTCGTTACGCTTCCTCTCTTGGACGCCTGCCCAGACCACAGGGTTTGCCAAGGGATCCGTGAACCCTGGGATGGGGATGGGATGGGAAGGAGAGGAGGAGCAGGATGGAGGTACTGACTCCCCCTCCATGACCCTCTTTGGTCAATGGTTTGGGTAGAAAACATAGTCAACCCTTGGTTTCCCACCCCGCGGAGGCACCGACGTGCTGACAGGTCTTACCTCGGTGTAACCCATGCTGGCGGCAGCAATCAGTGCTTGCTGGATGGCGTGGCTCTTCTTAAACACTCCCTGCTGCTGCCCAGCCATGGTCCAGTCGCATTGGATCAAGAACTTCACCACCTCCAGGTGTCCTCTGAGAGCAGCGTGGACCAGAGCGCACTGACCGTTTTTGTCCAAATGATCCACCTTGAAAAGAGATGACAAAATAAAATTAAGTCAAATCATGAGCAAAACGTCTTCATTTCTTCAGAGTTTCCAGCCCTGGTTTCAAAATAATGCCACGTGCACAAAATGTGCATTTTTCTGGTAAACTGTCCTTCCGCGACCAGAAACAAAGCAACCCTCCCCCAGGCTTCGGCATCCTCTTGGCCACAAGTTTTTGTTTTGGGGAAGTTACCATTATTTTTAACTTTCTTCAGTTTTCTTCAGACTCAAAGCCTGCAAAAGCATTTTCCCCTTTGTGTCCTGAAGTCCAGCAACCGCGTTTTCTGGCGGGTTGAAATCACACACGCTGATATAATTTCCTTCATCCAAATGCACAACAGGAAAACCAGCTTGTTTTCCAGACACCATTTCTTTCGAGAGACACCGAAGCGCCTCAGCCCCCAGCTGAATGCACAACACGAACCCAGTGCCGGCAGAAGTCAATAGGAAACAGAGATCGCACTTGGCAGCTCTGTAGGAACTTATTTGGTCGGATTTCAGGACCGGGCATGGTTTTCACTCGATGCCCGAGTACGCCAGCTGGGATTTCTAGGTCCTGTCCCAACACCAGTAACTTGGAGAAAACAGGACAGGCAGATCAGTTACCGTCCTCCTGCCCGTTAACTCCTTCGGTGCTCCGCAACATATTACTTCTCATTTCTCATATTATAAATATGAGAAAATTATTATATGAATATATTCGACTAATATTAATCATACTTACACAATACGTATGAGAAATAGTTGTCATATTATAATACATTCATATTACCAATAGATTCATATTTCTTATTTCTCAACTTAGGCAGCAATCGATGTTGCAGTTTTCTATGCCAGAACCAAACATCTCGGCCTCCAAACTAAACCCGGCTGGTCTTGGGGTATTTCCTCACTACAGTTAGGGACACTCAAGGAGAAGTGGCAGGACTCTTGCATTGCATTTTGTAGCCCAAATCTTCCCGTTCTCAGAGAGGGAATGCTGTTTCTTACCAACGAGCATCAGGGAGTCACCCAACTCTCTCAAAATATCCCAACAGAAGCGGAATTCTTTTTTTTCCTTCATACTGTCCTCACATTATTACAGACAACACAGCAAGATCTAAACGGGTCCCTCAGTCATCCCGACTTTCATACCAAGACTATACAAACCCATATTTTGCTTTTGGAACTGAAGCTAAACATATAGAGAAACCACAAATTGTTTCCAGGAGGCTCCACTTCAAAAATCAGCACAATTTTCTTCTTCAACAAAATATTTAAACTTGACTCATTATATACAATTAAAACTCCAAACGCTCACCACAAAGCTAAACAAAGGGGATTTTTCTAGGACAAGTCAGATAGAAGTTTTTGGAAAATGTGTCTCAAGGAGACATCTAAAGAACGTTCTGTACTGCAAAAGCAACGTTGCCACTTTAACCTCGCGAGGTTCGAGGACCTCTCCAGGACATCCTCCAGGGACCACCAGTGCAGCACGATTAGGCAGTTCCTGCCTCAGACCTGAATTCCACAATACTGATTACTGACTCGCAGGTGTTACGTAGCTCTGGTGTCAATGTGAAGTTTGCAAAGCCACTGCAGTTTTAGCAGAAAAGCCAACCCTCCGCAGCATCACCCTGGCTTCGTCTGCTGGAGGATATTCTTCCGCGAGCGTTACGTGTCCTGCCTGCAGCTCGCGCCCTGCCATGCATAAACGTGGAACGGTTTAAATCAGCTTTTAAATGAACAAGCTCTACCTTGGCGCGTTTCTTGCACAGCAGCACAACGATACTGAGAAATCCAGCAGCCGCCGCGTAGCCGAGGGGGGTCAGGCCACTTTCCGAAGCGGCATCTACGTTGGCCCCAAACTCCAAGAGCAAAGCCACCATCTCCGTGTAACCCAGGTGGGACTGGACACACAAAATGGGGGCGTTGTTCAGAACTTCGGTCCGATAATTCACGTTCGCACCTCCTAAAATCAGCAACCGACTGACCTGCACGGAGAAAGAAGAGCTCTTGTTAGCTGAGTCTTACAGAGAGACGTTAGTTTATTTTCAGGGCAACAAAAGAATTTAACCCAGGGCTCTCTGCGTGCTTCCGAGCACACAGAGAAGGACATAAAGTGCCCAGTAAATATGTTTGCCAAATACATGGTTCCATTTTAGGCATTTTTGCTTATGTGGAGCTGGAGCAAACATCCTTCCAGATGACGGACAATTTGAAATCTGTATCACTGCCTGAAATCCTTTTTGCTGTAGAGATGAAGTCACTAAAGCTGATGCATTCATCCTTACCAAGGCCAACGGGCACGAGGTGCCCGCACTCGCCTGTGAGCACGTGCCGTTGCGTTTGGCATCGCCTCCCAGTTAGTGCCCGCGCAAGACAGAGCCCTTCACAGGGCTGCCAAATCCCAACACCAGTTGCCGCATCCCACATCCTTGGGGAGGAAAAACCCAAGTGAACCATTTTGCACAGGGGCAAATTCACTGTTTGCTCGCTACAATTAAAAGGAGATCCCTGGTCAACGTAGAAGAGTTGAGGGATCACCCCAGAGGGTAACAAAACTCCAACTGAACTGATGGCCTCTCCCCAGCTCAAGAGGAACACCCAGCAAGCTGCCCAGGCAGGAGCACTGCCACGGGCAGGCAGCTGGAGCGAATACTCTGTGCGTGGTTACCGCGCGTCGCTGGGAGCTTCTCCTGCGAGCTCTGAACCACCCCAGCGCTCTCCTCCTCCTGTACCTTTATGTTCGGGGTGTAGAGATTTCTCAGAGATGCCAAAGCCATCGAAAGACCTTCGGTACTGTAGGAGATCCAAAGCCCTTGCAGGATTGAAGAAGATACCCCAACTTTTTTACTCAGCCCCTAAAAGAGAAAAGATGACTTAGATGCAAGCTTACAAATCTGCTCAGTTACACTGGGCAGATCCTCCTGGGTCTTTGGACTTGGAAGAGTTTCAAGACACTAACAGCTATACACAGGACAAGGTGACAATTACCCACATCTGACCCTCGCAGTGAATTAATAAGCTTGTAAGCAACAACTTGCAGAGGCACTGTACCCATCTCCGAGGTCTAGGAAGGGCAGGATTAAACCGTGAGGGACCTGAACCCATTCAACACCCTGGAAAAACGTCATGCTAAGGAGCGCCGCATGCTGCTTATTTTTTTCTTTTTTAATAAAGCACACCTTATTTTGGCAGAACTGATTCACAGGGTTTCCTTACTATTCGCGCAGTTAAACTAGATGACAACATCTGCTCACAATAAGATAAATTAAGGAAGTCTCAACCACAGCCGAGGACAGTATTCCCGTACCTCATACCAGACTGCCTCCAGCCCTTCTGGCTGGCATCGTGACCGGGCTATACGTATTATCTAGAAGGTCTGACATCTTTTTCCAGCAGCGCTGACTGGCAGAGCACAGAACTGTTAAGCGAGTTTCCCCCCTCCCGTCGCAGGAGCAATAACTGCTCTGTAGCCAACAGACGGGAGCAAACGGTGGGATCGAAGAGGAGAGGAATGGGTCTGCAACTCCAGCACCGAGCTTCGCGGCGTGTTGCGCTCCGTTGTGTGATGTGGGTACGCCCTATATGTTGCCGTTCTGCTATCGATTTACCATTAAAGTCTGCTGTTTCCACGGAAACCGTACAGACGTCTTTAATTCTGTTTTGATATGCAAACCCTGATTTCTGCTTCCTTGCACGCCGGGTGGTCATTTCTATCTGTGCAAAGCAGCGGGATCACACTTCAGTTTTTAAAGTCTTTTGTACAACAGAGTGACACGGACAGTGTAGGGCGGTGGGATGAAAACCAGCAGGAAAAGGTGGGATTTGTTTCCTCTAAAGGAAGATGTGCAGGAATCATCATCTGAGCCCGCTGCCGGACTCAGCTGCAGACCTCTAATACCCACGTGTGAAAGATATTCTGAAGCATCGCACCAGCCATCAACAGATTTGTCACTTGCAATGGCTTTACCATAAAAAGAAGCAACAGATTAGAGAAGCTCTTATAAATAACAACTCCATGTGCTTGTTTCCTTTAAAATTCAGGGAGTTAAACAGAGAAAAACGTCTGCTTGTGTTAAGAGGCAAAAAGAGCTCAGGAATTTCAGCCGCCATTAAACACTGCTTTTGAAATGACACAATACAGGACATTAGAGGTCAGTATTAAATTTCAGTGAACTCAGTACAGTATAATTGGACAAATGGAAAACAATTTTATAATAAAGTGTTAAAATAAGTTAAAAATAGTTATAATACTGTCAAACCCA
>NW_009648074.1:1412702-1460505 GCF_000708025.1 Charadrius vociferus | reverse complement strand
AGCCATCTGAAGATAATCACATACGCTGTAAGAATCTTAAATGCCTATTAGAATATATATACTTAGATATTAGTGCAAGACATAAAAGATGACATTTACCCTTTAAAGAATAAATACATTCCACATCATTACCATTCAGTTGCTGAAACAAAATTGCACTACTTCTCATTTTACAGATCGCATCTCCCTTTTCTATTTCCCTTTTCTGCCCAGAACTGTAAAGCAGGTTGAAACCTTCAGCAAAAGCAAATCCCAACTTGACACGACATCAAACTGAAATACCATCAGTGGTTTCCACTTCACTGGAACCATCCAACACAGGACCAGGACATGGCCTCACCATGCGTGTCGCATGTGAGTAACCTTGCCGACCCCACACCGCCCCAGTTTTCAGACAGGCGTGCTTTTTTGCACTCTTGTATGCAGCTGTCAGCATCCTTAATTTCTGATTTATTGCTTCCTCTCCTATTTGGCCATTGGCACCTTCAACACAAGACCTTTATGCGGCTGTTTTTCAAGGAGTATCAGGCACCCTTACATACCCGCAGCTGCCAAAGTGAGTGTTTCTGCCTGTAATTGTCATTACATTCTCAATCTGGGCACGAGGGACACCCGGTTCTGGATTACTGACATTTTAGCTAACTCATTTAAGATGAAATCGAAGACTTCTCTTTGGTTGATTTGCAAAACATCCACCAGCCTGAAGTTTGGGTCTTCTTGTATCATTATTGCACATTTCTCTTGTTGCCCTTCCTTTCCTTGCCCGGCTTTCCAAGCTGGGTTTCCATATGCTCCCGTTAAGATTGGTAATTGCTTTAAAAGACTAAAACATTTGTACTTTTTTTTTTTTTTTCTTTTCTCCCCCAACTGTTTGAGGATGTTTGTGTTCAAAAAAAGCGAAACCAGCAGATCTCAGCCATCGAGCGAAGAGGGGAGCGCGAAAGCTTCTTACCACCTGCGTGTCAGGTCATCGCCTTGTGTCTGTGCAGCACTGATTTTCTGTACACCTGGAAACTCCAAGTGCCCCGTCATCACCTTGCACAAGGTACCAGTGGATTCCAACCGACAGGGATTGGGGAAGGACAAAGATGTTTTCCGCACTGCTTAATCAAAGTTTGTCTCTCTACCCAGCTCTCAGTACTCCCCGGCTGGACAAAATGCTTTCGCCCCGTTCTAATCCTCTCCTGGCTTCACGATGGGTAGATAAACTGGAATTACAACGGCATCAGGCTTCCACAAATACCTTCAAAATTAGGATCTTTGTGTCTGCAGAAAGCTGCTCCTCTAACATGATACTTCAGGAAAAACACACTGAATCGATGACCTGACACGCTCCCTGCTTGGCAGAAACCCCATACCCTACTGGTAACGGCTCCAGTAAAAAAATGAGACAGAACGAAAAGCTTGAATGGGAAAAAAAATATGCTTGTTTAGAAACAAATACAGTCAGTGACAACAGGAAAAGGAGTCTGTGTACGTACTCTCGGAAATATTTTCTTTAAAGAATGCTCAAGATCTTAAATGTGGTCTGCAATAGTCCAGCTCAATGCCTCCTTCAAGAACTAATGCCGCTATTGTTTCCCTCGGGAAACACTCACAAATCCTCAGTAAACACTTGTTAAAAAAAGGAATAAAAATAAAGCTATTCAAGGAATAGCAAAAGACTAAGTTTTACAGTGTTTCTAATCCACCTAATCCAAACCCTTTCAAAACTTCGCAGTACTTCAAAGTAACATACTGTTACACTTATCCGTCACTGAGACATACTATTCTTACTGCAGTGTTGCAAACCCAAGGATTTTGCCCAGTGATTAGAAACAGAAGGCTATACTGACATTTTTCATATGCTAATTGGCATTTTCTACTATTGTAAATATTGCTCAATTAAATCTGGAATCTACAGGCAACTTGTCCACTTAATGAAAATTGTCATTTGTTTAGAGCCTGAAACGCTGTTATTTGTTTCTGTCGTGAAAGTGTGAAACGAAGAAGATTTGGAACCAGATTTAGATGTAAATGGCAGCTGAATACTCAACTCACTGCTGAATTTGGCCTTGGGAATGTAACCCAAAATTTGTAAATTATATGCTAATCGGGTAACGCGCCGATCCGGGGTTCTTCCCGTTGGCTCCAGCCATCGCCTTCCCAAATGAGGAGACTTTGCTACTACACCTGATGGTGAATTCAGCACAGGGAATTCCATAAATAAATCCAACAGGACTGACAGAGGACACAAACTATCTGTTTGCTCTAGAAATACAGAAACACAGGGCTGCAAAAGTTCTTAAGTCTATAAAATTAAATACAGATCCGCATTTTTACCAGTGTTAAGCGCCCACAGATCGTAATACTTTTAATAAATTCTGTATTTCTTGTGACCTTACAAATCCATCCTCTCATTTCCATCTTCTGGTTTATGGGCCAACAGGCAAAAGAATGATATTTAATTTATGGGTCATATTGGGTCACATGGGTCACATCCAAGTTTGCCTTTCAGTTACCCAGGTCTTAACTGCCTGTGTGAAGAGTAAAACAAACTGATGATTTTAAGGATCATCGGATCTCCCCTTCACAACCCGAATTTTGGGTTGGATTCTTCAAAACCACTCCTTTTCAATGATTTGTTTTTTCTAGATATCGTTACAAGGATCTCATCTTACATGGGAAAAAACCTCTTATGGGAGAAGAGTAATTCTAGGTAAGGAGGCTATCTGCTGAATTTACAGTCTGAAGGATGGTTTAATTTCAAGGATTTCTTATATACCATTGCCAATTTTCTCAAGCTCTCTTCTACACGTTTCAGCAGCCTGAAGCAATCACACTTCTTACAGCAACCCTAAAACACGAAGAGACCGAACGCTGCCAGCGCTGGCAGATTATACGCAACGGGGATGAAGTTGGCAGAAGTCTTCATTTTAATTTTTGTTACCTTAAAAATATGTGCCTTGAGAATGTGATGTCCCAGTTCAATAGTTTGCTGTCGATTTAGTTTTCCTTCTTGACGGGAAAACCAGAAGGCAAGTAATGTGTGGCCACTCCTAAAATCAGAAGAAAGAGTACGTCAGTATTTGCTCGTTACACCAACACAAGAACTTTTGACAACAATTTCTGCTCCCGCTAAGCCTTCAACCTCATCCAGCTTTGGCAAACAGAGCTGGACTAATTCTCACTTGTAGACCACCAACTAATCGCGTCCCTTATTATTGGTGATCACCGATAGCTCAAAAAACCCCAAATACTGGAGGACAGCAAAAATAAACCAATCTATTTTCTATGAGCAGATGTAAATTTGGAAACCCCAGAGGTACAACTTCGTGAAAGCTGAAGTGCTACTTTGACAGTCATTTTGCAGAGGGGAACTGTACTTCGAAAGCATGCCACCGCCCCCAAAGTCATTAGAAAATCCCGTATTTAAAATATCCACACTTGGAAAAGAATGTCCTTTAAATGACAACTACATTCTCCACCCTGTGATATGTCCTGCAGAGGGAAGCAACTTTATTTCCATGTAAAACTCCTTCTAAACACATTCTCCAGCTTTTCCAGTAATAAAGATGCTTCTGGCAACGACCTACCAGGTTGACAACGAAAGCAAATTAAGTGAGCTACACGCAGAGCCTTGTTTAAGGCAAAGCATAATAAAAGAGACAATAACTTCCTTTGCTAACGGTGATTTTTACTGACATTTTTAAACGTACAGACTTCCAGCTTGTAACACCGAACGTTCCAACGTGGCTGAGTCTTCTCAAAGATGCGAGAAGGTGATTCTCCGTACACGCACAAAACACAGGCGGTGTAAAAATGCGAAATATTGCAAAGCATTTCTGGGTGAGATTGGCAACTACCTGCCCCCCACGGGCACGCGCGGACGCAACAGCAGGAGACGGAACAAGCAGGGGAGGAGGGCACCGGGGCTCCACGCTCGGACCTCAGTGGTCTGGGGACTTGCAGCTTTCTTGGGTTTGCCAACAAATTCGTATTCTTAAGTCCCTGGGTACTCCCAAGGGAGTCCTTCTCAACCCACTTCATTTCAGGAACTAAATCAAAATGTGACTACACATAAAAGCAATCAACCCCCTTCCAGCCAAAGAAAACAAAATATGATATCAACTGTGGCTTTAAAAGGGCTTTTCAGGACACGGAACATTAGCTCATCACTGTTTGGGAAAGCAAAGAAGTACTTAGGATGGCCAAACATCAAGGAAGTGTTACAGAAGACAGAAGTTTTCACAACAGCGGGGATTCACCAGCGCATCCACATCCAGGGAGAATGATTATCCCTGTCTCAAAATAAACTCAGAATAAAAGTGAAAGACTTGTAACGCCACGGCCAGGTGTTTGGCAAGGTCTCCCCCAAGCCCTGCCAATGAACCTCCTTTTGGACCGACCGATAATACACGGATTCATCTGAGCGGAGGCCGACGATGCTCTGCCAGACCGCGTGGTACTGGTAGGATGTGGACATGTGCCCGCTGGAGGAGCGGGACGAAAAACAAAACACCTTTTTCTTACAAGGCAGGACTTGATCCCCAGGTGTTGACAGGTGAAGGAGCACCACATCCCTTTTACATGTCATAAAATAAACTCTTTCACTGATGAGTAATTCTATTGTGCCTCTCCCCAAAACCCAGTTAGATGTATAGAGGCACCAGCAACTCAAATAATAAACTGTTGTCCGAAATGTTTTTATGGACTGATGGTACCCTTCACTCTCAGGGTGACTTGAGCTTAAAAAGAAACTGAAGAAAAACTCTTTTTTTTTTTTGCATGCTTTGCCTGTCAAGTGCCTCTCCACACCCTGGCCTGGTCCATGGCAAGGGGCCCGCGTCGGGATCCCATAGCTCCATGCTCCCCGTCACTGGAGAAGGAGAAGCTCCTCCAGGTGGTGGCCCAGCTCATCAAGATGTAGCTTAGATGCCTCAGCTGAGTGCTTAAAATCAGGCAGGATGCCTTGTGCACAGGGCAGTGCCACCGGCTTCCACGTGTCCCTGCTGTGAGAATTTCTCCCTATAGCACCAACAGAAGGGACAAAATGTAAAAAGCTGGGAAAACAGAAGGGCCTCGGAAGTGGTTGTAGCACCTCAAGGTATCTACAGCTTGTTGCCTTTCCTTCCCTTTGCTCTTCCCCTCTTTGTCCCCATCTTTGGAGTGGGAGGAGAACATCAGGTCTCATCCTTCTAAAGGAGACAGACAAACACATTTGCTCATTACGCTGATTAACCTCCAGGGATGCCCGTGGAAAGGAGAAACAGATCAGAAGGAAAGAAGTGACTACGAAACGCAGCTTGAGCTTTGCTAGACACAGCTGCAAGTCAAGGAGCACAGCAATTGCTGGATTGGAGCCGTCCCCGTTCAGCCCCATTATGAAAACCTATAATCACTCTAATACACTCAGCGCATCTCAACAGCTCATCAGCTTCCCGGCGCTGGGCTCATGGTCTGGAGAGGAGCCAACGCGTTTACCCCCACTGAAAGGTTGGTGGTGCAAGTTCATCCAGAGCCACCGGCTCGATGCCCTCCTGGGGAGGGCCGTCAGGCTGGCGACCACGAACCGTGGCCTTCTGCTCCAGAGCCCAGTGCGGCTGTGGAAAGGGACCCCGCAGCCGTCACTCTCTACACTTCTTTTTCACATCACAGAAGAGGAAACAATACCAGTTGTTTGCTTGCTGGTGGAAAACTCTTTGAAAACGTTTGGGAAGGCTCTGAATGGAGCTGTAACTACATTAATCCCAAGCATGAGTTGAAGATCCGGAAACTTCTCCTGTGCCTTTTCTTTGTGGCAAGAGATGAAGTGCAGCTCCCAACTGACACATGAGCCCGGGTTCCGCAGTTAGCTCCTAAATTGCTTTGCAGCTCCAGCTGGTAGGGTATTTACCTAAATTTAATTATATGCATGACTTTGGCTGCTATGAATAAGGCATGTACGAACTATTCCAGAATAAAGTACAGCATTCATGAGTAATACATTACCTCTGCGATGTTTCCCAGACCTTGGCTTTGGGCTTGTTGATAAATACTTGCAGTCACTTGTTCTGTCAACGTTAACTGCATGCTAAACCAGGCTCCAACAGCACAGGCTTTTTTTTCTTTTCTTTTTTTTTTTTTTTCTTTTAATACAGCGGAGGATGGCAGTAATGATTTCTACATCAAGGAGCTCAGCAAAATGATTTGCTTTGAATTTCACCGCCGCAGAGTTTATCATCAGAGATTTTTCTATTTTTAATGTAAGATTTCTTTTTGTGAAAAATTAATAGCGCTGCCAGCTCAGCTCCGGCAGCCTTTGTCTGCTCTCGCAGGCTCCCGTAACGGCCAGGGGTGCCTGCGTGAACCTGCACATACATGTATACATAAAGACATAACGATGCCGTCTTCATCCTCACAAGCCCCTGCATAGCACGACCCGGTGCGCGCATACAGCAGCTATAAGGAAGGCAAATGCAAGTGAGGGCTATATACGGGCACAAGGGGAGATGCTGCCTTCAGCAGAGCGGTCCCTACACCTCTGCTCCCTTATCCACCCGAAGCTGAGGCACATATAGGTCCGGGCACGGAGCGAGGCGACGCATGGAGTTGGTACCTCAGCACATCCCTCATCGTGCCCCCGTCCCTCGTGCCACAGACGGAAGGGGACAAAGTGTCCCTAATAAAACACCAGCGTGACCGAAGAGCTGTGATGGAGCGTGGGGAAACACAAAAGAAAATATTGAAAGCTCCCGGATCTGTGCTTCACTTATGCTCCTCTATCCCCCAGGCAAAGTAAAAGAGGTTTAACAGTGTCAAGGCATTGCACTACTGGAGTAAAAGACCGGCAAAAAGACCCAGTGAGAATCAGTGCCATTTACTTCTGAATGTACCCAAGTTCAAATTCCCTGGTTTACACCCACATCTACCTTCTTCCAGCTAATCCCATGAAACCATTCCAAAATCCAGAGACTTGACACTGTGCCCAGCGAATCTGGTCTTCCAAGAGACATGTATTCATATGTTATTCAGCTCTGCAGAGTGCAATTTTATAACTTAGGCAAAGAGAATAATGTGTGCTCTGACAGAGCCCGGAGCCTCCTTCGCTTTCAGAGGACGTCTGTCCAGGCTGCAGAGGGGCCAAGCTCCGCTCAGCGAGCGCTTCTTGACGGATCATTTAATCACCAAAATTGATTTATTGATTTTTGTAACATAGTTTCCCTCTGATGTTAAAACTGCGGGTTAACTTGGAAGGAATTAACATTATACAAGAAAATTCAAACAAAACAGGGAACGCTCTTAAGCACGCGATATTCTTTCCTACAGAATTAAACACCGGTTTAATTTGCTAAGCTAACTGGGACAGCCAAGTTCACAGCCAAGAAAAATCTTTCCATCCCTCGGGTCAGATCTCCTGGCAGAGAGACGGGCGATGGAGTATCTGATCAGAAAACAACCACCTCCCCCAGAAGCACCCGAGGACACAGCAGCGGTGTGCTACCAATTCTAGCGGCTTTAGGGAACTGCAGACACACCTCCCGATCAGTGACAAGATCGGGGACAAGAGACCTATGCCAGCACGGTTGCTGGTTGCTTTCATCACCCAACAGTTGTCTTATTCACACTGACCCACTCCAACCATAATCACAACTGTTCATTGCACAGAGGAACATCTAATGGGGCTCAACCATAAACTAGAAATCCATCATTCTGGGTAGAAAACATGAGATTTCCATGCTGAAATGAGCTATAGGTGATGATCTAAACTCACTTTTTTGTAACACAGGTGATGCGGCTCAACCTATACCATCGACAGATGCGTGAGCCAAGTCCAGCTCTCACCAAAGCAGGTCTGTTAGAAAGATATCCGATCGTAATTTAGTATTTCAACCATGATGTTACTGCTGCCAAGCAGAAGTGCCAGACTGACTGCTTCTGGTTTACTGGAGACAAAGCACTGCACAGAAAATCCATACCCAGTGACCATCCTACCTCTCAGAGCTTCGTTACCGTTCCCCGTGGCCTCATGTAGTCTAAAGCAGTAAAAGCAGCGGAACTGTGATTTGTGTAAAGGAGAGCTACAGAATGGCACGAACCACTCTGCCAGCGTTTGAAAAGCAAAACTGGAATCACTTAACGGCATCTGGGCTGTACTTAAGAGCAATTTTAATTTAAGTAACAGCATCTTGGTGATGGAGGACTTAAAAGTTTCTGACATCTCATAAAACCAATAGGCTCACCGGATGGTTCTTTGTTGCCAGGGTGTGGCTGAACACCAGTAAAACCAGTACCATCTGCACAGCTACAGTCCTGTTTGCACCCAGAGGGATGTGAGCCCTGAGCGCAGGCAGCGGCGTCCTCAGCCCCAGGTGGGCAGCGCTGGTCCAGCGCGTGCGGGACGCAGCCAGGAGGGGAACAAACAGCAGTTAACGAGAGCTGCAGCACTAAGAGATGCTTTAGAGCATCTTGCGCTTCATGACTCCTAATTTCGATGGAGCTGGAAAGCTCCTTACCGCTCTGACGTGGTATTAGCTGCGTCCAAAACCGTATCATTCAGGTAGAAAGTTTATTCAAGTAAGTTTGGCAGAGGCAAGAGCAATGACCTCACTGATTCTGAAACTGGAACTCCGCTGCAGATCTGCTCGCCATCCTGGTCTCAGCTTTATTTCTCAAGGACATCTGTTAAAATTTCCATAGGTACTAGCTGTGCCGCGCTCATATTTTATCAAGGAGGGGGAGCGCCTGCCTCAGATTATGTTACATATGTGGCTATCACCGAGAAAAGAGTTCATCTGTAGTTTATCCGGGATGACAGAGCTGCATCCGTGTCGGGAGCTGATCCTGGAGAACCTCTACGCTACACGAACCACCGGCAGTCGGGCGCCGGGAACCGCCAAGAGAAGCAGCAAAGAGGAAAACCAGACTACTCTGATGGCACCCTTCAGATTTAAGGTAACGAAAGATACTTACAATCATTTAAAAAATACAGAACAAAAAAGGAAGGATAAAGGAGAGAAAAAAAGCATTTCCAAGCGCTTACAGGCCCTGACTTAATGAGACTTCAAAAAACAGATCCAAAGAGCAAAGACGCAATTCCCTTGTCTCCGTTCGGTTCACAAGGCTTTTCAGAAAATCTGCTGGTTGCCAGGAACAGATTACTTTATATTCAGAGAAAAGCAGCGTTGTCCAAGAGCAGTGTGAAAAGACTGCTGGCATATTTAATAAATATGTTGGATGGGTAAAAGGAATAACAACGCCTCTCAGTAAGCTCTCCAGTGACTACACAGTTAACATACAGAGAAGATCTCAAAAGGCAAACGGTGATATACTTTCTGTTCTCATTCAACCTGACGCAATTCAAAACATACAGGATTATAGAAGAATGGGGAATGTGATTTGGAAGTGCTTTACTGCCGCTTTGACCAGGAGTAAGTGACCATGTAAGAAGCAAGATGGAACAAAGTCAGGGCTGCTCTCTACTGAACTGCTGGAAGATGGTTTTGCTCCGTAGGGGAAGAAATGAAGCACCATTTCTCTCTTCAGTCAGCACTGATATTGCCTCCGATTAACTCCACTTCTCCCTTCTTGGTGGCTCAGTGCCATGGAACGGATTATTCCGTGAGTATTTTCTTCCATATAGATGTGAAAATGGTAGAGCATACAGAAGTTTACAGCCCAGAGGAGAAGAAAAAAAAGATTTTATGAGGACAGTAACTCAAGATGCTAAATATATTCAAAACCCCCTCTGCATCCGAATGCTGAGGTTGCATGTCTAATGAGCCAGCTGAAGCGAGCTGCTCTACTGCTGTCCTTTATGGTGGCAGCAGTCACATCTGCTCTCCATCTCATCTGTCACGATGTATAATCTGTCTGCCATTTCTCCTCTTCTCTTCCAACTGACGCTGCAGCTGCAACCCTACCCAAATTTCAGAGGAAAAACCTGCAGCTAAGCCGCTTCAGCGCTTCGCTAGACAGAGCCACCGCATCAATGAGGTCAAGTTTGCTTCTCCCTTCCGCGTGCACCCTGTCCCGAACCCCGTATTACACAGGCATCGGCTGCCGATGCTCAGAGAAGTTCCCCATCACAGCTGCCCAACTTCCTGCCTACGATGGCTTTCATCATTTATTTTCTAGCTCTGCGTTTCTGCATGAGATGTTTAACATCCTGAGATGTTGGCGATGTGGATACTTGCATAAAATCCGTTTCCTACATTCATTTTGTTGAGCTATTGCCCATTCTTTTTTACATTTCAAAATGTGCTCGGTTACAAATCGTGGAATCAAAAAACTTTATTCTGGAAGTCATATGGGAAGCCTAAAAGTTGTATTCTGAGAGTCAGCACTCCATCAGGTCTCTACCGCTTGGTGAACAGATTGTGTTTGCCCCTCCAATAAACTGGAGGACATTATGATGGATTCGTCTTTGGGATCCAAAAATATGGCACTCACTACGGTCCGCTTGAGGAGTAAATTAAAAGAGCGAGAAACATTTTACTGTTGTCCTCGTGCTGCGGGGTATAGACGAAGGCCTGCCCCAAATCACAGGTAAGCCACCGCTTCTACCGCGCTCCACACTGCTGCCAAAATTAGAGCTGTGGAAATAATCTCAACGTACCAGATCCCACGGCGATTGGTTAATTAATTACACTAACTCAGCACAGGTCTTGCACAAGTGCAGACGACCGGACAGCAGGCTGGGCAAGGAAAAAACACCTGACCTCATGTATTTCGGTGACACGTGGCATGCAGCCCACAGCTGGAGAGGGGGGAACAACAAATCCCAGTACATCCCTCCCGGTTCCGCTGACGCACCAAGTGCTGGCACGCACCGGTACCCGGGGGCACTCAGAACAGCCCAGCGTGAGCTACAATACACGCAGAGCTAAAAGACTGGCACTCTGGAGCCATGAAAAACACATTAAGAGAAGTAATTCCAACAGTAAAGCGATGCGAAATACTGACGGCAGCAGCAGCGCTCCGCTCCCTGCTGCACCTCGAGCGCCGGGGCTGCCACCGGCTGCCGACCGCCTGGGGAAATCTCATTATTTCGTCTCCGTCCCCACCAGGTGCCAGTGGGCGCCGCATTATTTTTAATTTTCTGCATAAGTATATAAGGGATTAAAAAAAAATAAATCATAAACCCATTATTTTGCCTCACCTTGAATTCAAATAGCACCTTTGCTTCGCTGAGTAAAATCCATCCCACATGAGTGCCGAGAAAACACTTAAGGCATAGCCTGACTTTTGGTGAACACTTGAGCATTTCAGCTAACAATAAAGCAGAGTGTATTTTAAGGGCTTTTCAGAATCTTGTGATATAAAAGAGGAAGAAAGTCAACTAATCCATGCACCGTAATGACACAGTGAGCTACGGATGGAGGAGGTAACTGTGGTTAATTTTTAAGAAGCTGATGCGCAATGTAAGGACCCACCCCCCACTTAAAGTTGTTTCTTGTATCCCTGAATTTTTATAAATATCATTTTCACCGACTTCTTTTCCTCCAAACTTTCTAAATTAATTCCCTTTTGACTGGGGATTGTTATTTGTCAATCAGTTTAAGCATTCCATCAAAATGAAATAAAACCCCACCTTATTTTGTTCTAATGTATACACTCTATCATTTTGCTGGGTAATATATAAAAACATTAATTTCTTTGTAGGAAAAGTCTCCACTTGCAGCATGGCTCCCAAGAGAAAAAGGAAAATGCAAAATATCTACACTGTATTGCATTAAAAGACAGTTCTGCCAGAAACCATGGCAACTCCTCGTGGTGGATTAGAGATGCACACTTCTGCCTGGATCGCCGCGCACACTAATCCACTCAGGGTGCTGTTATTTGGGGTTTCAGGGACTGGGACAGACTTGGTTTGTGGATGTCGAAGAGGATGGAAGAGATAAGGAGATGCCTTCAACCTCAACGATACAGCCACCAGTACCTCTCCCCGATTATTTTGTTGGTGATATCCCTAATTATTAGATATCGTCTAATAAAGTCAATGAGCAGGAGCTGCCCGACAAGGTCTTGGCACACTGAGGAGAACATCTATCGCAGAGTATCGATTCCTCACGCAGTATTTCCAGGCTTGGCTTGCAGAGCCACACGCATCCAGCGGTGCCGTGGTTGAACAAGGCACCAACACCGCGATCTTGAGAGATGCCAAATGCCCACTGGGTCTCTCTCCACACCTGAGCATTCAGCTTTTCTGGAAACCCGGCCACAGATATTGGGGATTTCATACTAACACCAAATTCCCCCCTCGATAGGATGAGCGGGAATGGCTTTAAACTGGAAGAAGGGAGATTGAGGTGAGATATCAGGAAGAAATTCTCTCCTGTGCGGGCGGTGAGCCCCTGGGGCAGGTTGCCCCGAGAAGCTGTGGCTGCCCCATCCCTGGAGGTGTTCAAGGCCAGGTTGGACGGGGCTTGGAGCAACCTGGGCTGGTGGGAGGTGTCCCTGCCCAGGGCAGGGGGTGGCACTGGGTGATCTTTAAGGTCCCTTCTAACCAAAACCATTCTATGATACGATTCTACGTGTAGTATCCACGAGAACAGCTCTGCATCTCTGCACAGTGAAAACGTCCTGTGCGCAGCAGGATATTCCCCCTACGCTCTCCACCAGGAGACTCTCCATCATCACACCGGTGACTGCTGTCCTCATTGCTCTCGCTCTTCTTATGGAAGCAGAAGGAGAAAAGCTTCTGTTCCCATAACATGGTAAACCACAAAGTAAGTGCAGTTAACCAAACATCTGTGCAACAGCATGGAGCCAGATGCAGAATAGAGCCTTCATCGTGTCGAGGACCAGCTTAATTTCTGCAGAGAAGAAGCATTCTTCGTTATGCTGAGGTGCAGACTGGCCTTAATAAAGCCCAGCTCAGCAGAGCTTCTGCTCTGCCTATCCAACACCGCAGCTCCGGTGAGGAGAAACACCTTGGGCTGCACGTCCACAGTTCAGCAACCAGGAGCAAGCCTCCGCTGAAGGCACCACCTCTGCAGCTTCCCATCTTCTCCGAGGTCCATCCCGGCGCAGGTCACCTCCCAGGCAGCGGAGGGGATGGGGTTTGGGATTCAGCTCATCCAAGCCAACGGCTGAAACAGGCCAGACGAATTGCTTCAAGTGCTAAAGAAGACCCGAGTGACTGCCTGAGGAACAGATGGGTGGGTCGCAAGATCTAAAATTAGGTGAGATGAACCCAAGCCCAGAGGTGAAGCACTTGAGGTGAAGATCTAAACGCTTCATTTTGCAAAGATCCCGTGGATGCTGCGAAGTTCCCTGAGCAGTGCAGACAAAAAGTCGGGTTCTACCCTGCTCCAGACTGAGCGGTGACAACAGGGGACATACCACCGGCACACACAACGCCGGGTGGTCCAGTGCCACCCTGAGAAGCAAAAGCCCAAATGAAGACACTCATATGCGTGCAACAGCATAGAGAGTATCTTTTTTCTTCGTCAACCTTCCTGTACAAGAAAAGAAAATCTGTGACTCTACCTCAAACCCCCGTAGAGCAGCCTGGACAGATTCATCTCATCCACTTTTCCTTGTCTATACTGGAGACATCTCCCAGTGAGCCCGTCACCCCGAGCCCCCTTCATAAATCAACAGGAGGAGACGCTTCCCAGGCACTCTTCATCTGACCTATTTTAGCCTTTTAGCTCATGATGAAATGAATCATTCTTATTTCTCTCCTCTGACTATAAAGCCAGTCTAGACAAGTAACTCAGATGTTGATACTTAAATCCAGATAGCGTAATTTAACTTCTGGGGTCTGTATCTGCCTACAGCTCTTTTACTGCCTTGCCAGGGCAAATCACTTCACTTCTCTCTCTCTCACAGTCCCTTCAGCAGCAGCACGGGGATAAGCGTTTTGTTAGTGTTGTAAAAGCATGGAAAATAATTACAGGGAAGTTTCTGATTAAGCCTAGGCCGAAAACAGCACAGCATTAGAGCAGAATTTAGGTTAAGAAATACAAGTGTAAGAGTGAACACACAATAATAACCGCTTTCTCCGTGCACCAGTCACAAAGGATCGGGTCTCTCCCTAAAATGTTTTATGTCATTTGTCAACTAAGACACTTGGTTAACAGTGCTACACCAACAGGCTGGGGGAGTCATTACCGCAATGCCGGTTAAACGCTCTGACAAATGCCTTTTTGGTGCCCTGTTATTAAACAACGGCGGATGCCGGGGGGGTTCCCCTGCGGGAGAGCCTGCAGCGATAGCGTCCCAGTGCCAATTAGCCTTTGCTTTGCGCAGCAAACGCACGGTGAGTGTTCAAAGAAGAGGGTTAGCGTCTCAGCAGGCTAACACGAAAATCCGGAGGATGGAGATCTGCTGTTTATCCTAAAAGCGCAGAAAAGTGTGATAATTTCTGGACACTGTGTTCTTCCTCTCCCCTCTCCTCCTTACTCCTGAGAACACGGGAACTCACTGTCGTTAATGAAACGAGGAAGATCACCCCAGCTGCAGCGCCACTGACATGAGGCCCATTATCCCAATTTCTTTCGTAACGTCCTCACACCTGGACACTCTGTCAGGGTAAGTCAATTAAAAGCTGCTTCACAAAACCACATTTCACTTCAAAGCTCTTCTCCTGGGGAAAAAAATCAGCCTCAGCAATGCGACTCTCTATGGATGGACACGGCAAGGTCAACAAGCTTCACATTAACGGCACGTTTCTGCAACGTCAGACGATGAACTTGAGGAGTGGCCCATACAGTCGCCACATCTTCTCCAATCCCAAACGAGCAGAAAGAATTCCAACATACTATGAACAGACCAGACACGGGCAAATTCATAGGCTACTCCTATGAGCTCCGGCAGTGGCAAAAGCTGTGCTTCTTTTAGACGAAACAAAATGAAAAATCATTACTTATCTTAATCGCCGCTAAGGGTTTACCATGCTCTAAGCTCAACATCTCAATATTAGCTCTTCCCCAAGAGCCGGACAGGAGGATTTTGAGGAGCGCAATAGCTGAATCTCAGGGGGTCCTCTCTATTAATCACTGAAATGTATCCTGTTTCATTATCTACCATCAGAGTATAATGCAATTAGTGCACATTATACAGCAGAGATATTTATTAGTCCTCCAGTACGTATGGACTCACACCCGAGGCAGTGGGAGCCCGTTATATGTGTTGTAACTTCTTTTTCGCCAGTGGCGAGGAGCTGAGTGGGGTCAGCTCTGCGGGGATTCCCTCCGCGCAAAGAGCATGAGTGGTCCCCGTAAAGTCACCATTAATTTATCACGTGAAATGGCACATACGGGATGAGAAGCGATGTCTGAAAGTCTCCTGAATAGCCTTGAGGGCTGTGCGAGGTGTTCGTGACGTTCGTAAAAGGCAGCACCAAACCTGAACGCTGAGCAGAGGTCTACCACGTCGCTGTGACGCGTTGAGTGAACACGGGCTGATTTGTGCCTTCGCGCTGAACTCCCACGCGTTGCACGCCTGGTTGGAGTGTGAAACCACCTAAAATGCAGCACGTTTGGGTTTCACTCTGAATTTGGTATTCTGAGAACGCCCTTGCCCGTTGCTCTGAGAACGCTGAGGAGTATTTCTGGACCCAGAGGGGCAAAGCCCCGGTCCCGTGGTTGTGTGCGCAGCTACCCCCTGCAGCACCCAACATACGCGGGGTGCTGCACCCACCGGGTGAGCATCCTGCGCCTTCATCTTACTGTCCTGGTAATGAAGGAAAGTAGTGATTTTTCCAAGTCGTTCTCGTTAAACCTAATGAAGTTAAACAAGGGCAAGTGTAGGGTACTGCACCTGGGGAGGAACAACCCCATGCACCAGTACAGGTTGGGGGTTGTCCTGCTGGAGAGCAGCTCCGCAGAGAGGGACCTGGGAGTCCTGGTGGACCACAAGTTGCCCACGAGCCAGCAATGTGCCCTGGTGGCCAAGAAGGCCAACGGCATCCTGGGGGGCATCAAGCAGAGTGTGGCCAGCAGGTGGAGGGGGGTGATCCTCCCCCTCTGCTCTGCCCTGGGGAGGCCACATCTGGAGCACTGTGTCCAGTTCGGGGCTCCCCGGGTCAAGAAGGACAGGGAACTGCTGGAGAGGGTCCAGCAGAGGGCTACGGAGGTGAGGAGGGGACTGGAGCATCTCTCTGCTGAGGAAAGGCTGAGGGACGTGGGGCTGTTCAGTCTGGAGAAGAGAAGACTGAGGGGGATCTCCTCAACGCTTCTCAATCCCCAAAGGGAGGGTGCCGGGGGATGGGAACAGTCTGTGTCCAGTGGTGCCCCGTGACAGGACAAGAGGGAACGGGCACAAAGGTGACCATGGGCAGTTCCATCTGAAGCTGAGGAGGGCCTTCTCTGCTGTGAGGGCGGCAGAGCAGTGGCACAGGCTGCCCAGAGAGGTGGGGGAGTCTCCCCCTCTGGAGCCATCCCAAACCCGCCTGGACGCCGTCCTGTGCCACTGCTGGAGGTGCCCCTGCTCTGGCGGGGGGTGGGATGGGGGAGCTCCAGAGGGCCCTTCCAGCCCCCACCAGTCTGGGATGCTGTGACAATTACGGCAAGTGCGGTGAGCAGTGATAATTGCTGGGCACACTGGCTGCCGTCCCTTCAGCCGGCCGACGACAAGCTCTCTTACAGCCAGGCCAGCCAAAACCACGGGGGCCAGACAAAACCAGTAGCACCGGGTGGGAGCGACTGGGAGGGAGAAAGCTCTGAGCTCCACAGGCGTAAGCGCCGCACAGACGTTGCAAACGGGGTAGAAAAGCATTACGCAGTGACAAGCACTTAATGGCTCTGAGGAAGGATATTAAATAACTAATATTGATTGATACACAGACACCTGCTGCTGCGAGACGCTTTACAAAGGGTTCGCTCGATAGGACTATTGTGCAGAACCTGCTAAAACAGAGAAGATGCCCGTTGGGAGGAGCTATATAGTGTTTTTCTGCTGCAGCCTGTTTACCACAGAATTTAAAGTGGTAAATTGCTCTGACACCACTAACAGCTATAGCTGCTTTCATCGGCCAGGTGGCTATTCAGTGCCAGCAGATACCATCATATTTTCCTCAGACTGACCACACGGTCTGGGAGATGCATCGACACAGCCTTGAGTCTAAGTGTTTTCCTGATTTCTATAATCATATTCTAAGAAATGGAGAGACAAAATGGAGCAGAGGTTATGGGAATAAACTACTAGAATTACAGTCAAAGCATCTGTTTCCACTCTTCAGTAGAAACAAATATATCGTTGTTAATAGTGATCATTTGGTTTAGAGAATATAAATCTAACCATGATTAAATTCTCTTGCCTGTGAGCAAAGCCGCTGTCAGGACGGAGACTACGGATGCATTTACAGCCCAAAATCGCTACAGCCTGATTCTGTCCCTTATTTTGTTTTCAAAAAGTCATATAGTGGGACTACGAGGAACACACCTTCAAAAAGAAGCCAACCGCAAAAGATGCATCCGCACTACTCATCTCTCATCTCCTTATCCTCTACTTCACGTGGTTTCGATACCTTTGGAGAAAGGGAGGACGATTCCCCTTCTCCAGATGGAGCTGGCAGCAGTAATCTGCCCAAATGCAGACACCTCTGGTGATGCCTATACGGGAGCCAGTCTGCTCGGGGCCTTCTGAGAACAGCTCATCTCACTCTGAAGATGACTCTCAGGTTTGCCGGATCAGTTGTGTGCCCAGGGGGGGCTTATTTCTTTCCATGAACAACATAAAAATGACTACTACAGATGTAGAGATCTACAGTGAGGACAGACCAAAGTCAGGTAACCGCATCCACGTGCAACCTCGTAAAACAAAATGATTCAGGTAACAGCGTGAGATGAACACGTTTGTAACCTCTGATTTCTCAGAGCGTTTGCTTACCTCGGATCACAAAGAAACTTGGTCTTTTCACCTTCTTCTCTCCAAATGAGCCATTCTCGGAAAGAGGGATGAACAAACATTCGTGTCATATCTCTACGTTTGATAAGAAACATAGAAAGGTTCTCCATCCTCTGCTGAAAGTCATCCCACTCCAAAGTGCCCTCAATGTTACCTGCATTAATGGCCTGAAAAATATGTTCATCTGTTAATGGATGCAGAGATGCCACTGCCACATTCAAGAGAGGCATAACCCGATCAAAGGAAGACTGAGTTGGGAACTTCATATTGCACTGCAGCAGGTAAACTTCTGACAGAGACACGGGGACGACTTTGTAGCTGGAGCTTTTTAGTACTAGGTATCCTTTCTCTATGAGATCAAAAGTGAGTTTTAGGTATAGATAGGACCCTTGGCTCAAGGTCTTGAGGTGAGAACTGAGTTTGCCAAACGTAGTGTTGTCCATTTTGCCATTAAGCGAGATGTTGTTCTGGATCTCTGAGCTGCTGTGTATCCGATGAAGGATATACGCCTGCAGGTCCTGGTCTATGGCTTCATTCTCCTCCAGTCTATCCAAAAATATTCTGTGGAAGGGCAACAGCTTAATTATTTCCTACAAAGAAAGAAAAAAAGAAGGATACTCATGCTGGCAGTGTTTATTATTCATTAAGTAAACTTAGTTCATATTACGATAGCACCTCTGAGACTCCTTTAAGACCTCCTCCATCAGGGCAAGCACACACAATGGCAGTTTGTGCCCTCAGGACCTCACAATCTCATCTATAATCAAGTAGATTGTGTGTGAAACATGACGGAAAGCAAAATGAAGGACTCGGTTCCTAACACCGCATCCCCAGAAAGGGCTGGGAAATTCCCACAGCGCAGTGCCCTTGTTATTCCCACCCCATCCCAACCACGAGTCGACGTGCCGTCCCTTCTGCCATCCTGTCAGAGGGGACGGACAACCAGATGACAGATCTGAGGCCAGAAGAAGTTTTGCTGAAGCCGAGCTAAGCACCTCCCCAGGAGTGTGCTCCTGTATCGCACAGGAAATATGAGGACACATAGCAGTGAGTATTTTGCAGGGCAAAATAAATACATCTATCTGCTGCGGGATAGCGTGGCCAGGGATTCCCTCGTCTGCCGAGCTCCCTGCGATGCTTCCGCAACATAAACCGGAGATCATCAAAGGCCTTTTCAAAGGAATTCTTGCGTCACGGGCTCTCAGGCACTGCGAAGCGGGGAGAAATGACGCAGCGGAGCCGGACAAGGCAGTTGCAGGAGAAGCCATCAATTCTCCAATAAAACAAAGAGAGTGAGCACAGCGCAAAACTAAAGCTTGCAGTGACGACCGCAGGGCTGCGAAAGCCCTAATTAAAAGAGGAATTCGAGTCATAGGGATGCAATTTACCTACAGTTACAAGAAGATTTCTTCCAAATGATTTTTAATCTACTCCATTACCGAGCCAAAAAAGACCAGCAGACAGCCTGTGCTCTCCCAGCGCCTCGGGGAGCCGCTGCGGTTCCCAGCTCCGAAGGCAGCGGGCAGCAGGCGGCTGCTCTGGTGGAGCTGGAACCAGCCCTCAGCTCCCTGCCAGGAGGACCACAGTACATCCACCTGCGGTTCTCAGTAAATATTAGCAAATCTCAATCAAACTGCTTAATGGAGCTCGGTAAAAATGAACCGCGCAGCCCTGTGCTGCTGAAAAAAAAAAAAAAAAAAAAGGCTAATAATGAAAAAACTGAGAAACACAGAAGTGCAGACACGCCGCTGCACCCGGAGCAGCCGGTCCAGCTGAAGCACGGCTCTGAGCCAGTTTCCAAACGGGTCTTGTCCCTCTGACGTCTGTCTCCTCCGGGCTCCTGGCTCCGACGCTCAGTGTGAATGTTCCCGCAAGTGCCGCTGCGAATCAGGCAGCTCCACCGCGGATCGGGGGACGGAGCAGGTCTGCCCTAAGTGGGTCGTTGCGTTGGCTTCCCAGCCCGCTCCCTTCAGACGAGCAGTTGAGCCAACAAACCAAGGTCAGCTTAATCCTTATGCCAAGAGCGTGGTGATGAGTAGCTGAACAGTAAAAACCTGCCCAGCTGCAAACTCAAATTAAAATACTTAAGAATAACCCAAACAACGTTCAGCTTAGAGCTTCAGCACCCGCTCGAGATGTTCTTCATTGAGCTGAATAATGTCTGGGCCTGACATGGACTGCTCCAGATAATTGTGCCCTCACGCTCCGGGTCGCGCCGAAGGGGTATGAGGGTGTGCAGCCCCTCGCCCTCCCACAGCGGAGGAGGACGTTCTCCAGCGGCACAGGCGCACGGACGTCGGGCCGTACCCTACTAACTCACTGGGCGAGTAAGCAGCCCGCCGGCACGCGAGCTGTCTCGCTCAGAACTAACCTATTTGCTGACGAACATTTATCGACATGAGTAAGTGACGCCAGATTAGATCCTTGCAACGCTGTAGGGTGAGTTTGGGGACATGAATGTAAATCCAAGTACAAAAAAGCCTAAAGCATAACCTGAAATAAAGGGTCTTAATCAAATGCAGATATCCACTAACATCGTCTTTATCAAAGCCCGTCGCGACAGTGACACAGTTCATTGCGGTCCTTGGTCTCAGCGTACCTGTAGACTTGTCCTGACTGTCACCACCAGCTTCAGCCAGGAAGGGAATTTTCCAATCATTTTGCTCAGGAATGATACTATAGTGTCTCCATAATCGGGTTTGTGAAATTCAGCCTCATTTAAACCATCAATTAATATAATGAAATCTTCATCAGGGATCTTCCTCTCTGAAAGAGAAAAAGAAAAAGCATTGATTTGAAGGGCTCGAGACGTGACTATAATGTACTGCACAGTCACCACCGGGTTTTAAAGCATCATCAGATGTTGCTAAAGAAGAAAAGAAGACACAGCAGCAGCACCTTTCTTACACTGCGTTAACTGCACGTACTCTCAGGGGTAGGCTACACATACACTATTTCAATTCTTTTAAAATACGTATTGTAGTTACGACACACACAACTGGGATACCCCACAGACAGAAGAGCTCGTCCTCTTCTCAAAAGTTACCTCTTCCACAAAGTCCAATGTTCTTTGATGCGAATCAGTTCTTTCTGACAAGTTCTAATAAACACATTATTAGTGGTTCTCTATAGTTTTGGTGTTAAAACCTCACCCCGACGTCAGCCTGTCCTAATTTTTGCAACTGCTAAATGAAGGTTCACTAAGAAATTCACCTCCCCACCAACTCTAGATCCTTCCGTGCTGCACTTTGGGCACTGGCTTCTTGACCAGCTGAGGTCTGGGCAAGTGTTTTGAAACAGAAGCAAACCTGATTCCCAGGGAAAACAATTATTAAAGGAGAGTAAACGACCCGCCGGCACTCCTGGGGGTGGCCGTTCAATGTTCTGGAGGTTACAACCGCTGTTCAGCAGAGACTGTCCAAAAGGACTCTGAAGTCCCCATATGGTAAAGGAGTTTGAGCACAAATCTGTAGCCAAACCTCTCTTATAAACGAGTCAGGTGGAATCAAAAAAGGCCCTACAAAAAGCAAATGGGGGACTTTTTATACAGGATCTTTTTGCTGCTGGTGAATACAGTAACCAAGCTGATGGAGACAATGAAGTCAGCGTTTCTGTGTCAGAGGCTGAGAGCTGAGTATGGCTTTTAGGGAGGGGATTCTTCCCCCCTGTTCTGCTCTGGTGAGACCCCACCTGGAGTACTGCCTCCAGCTCTGGAGTCCCCAACACAGGAAAGACACGGAGCTGTTGGAGCGGGGCCAGAGGAGGCCCCGGAGATGCTGGGAGGGCTGGAGCCCCTCTGCTGGGAGGACAGGCTGGGAGAGTTGGGGGGTTCAGCCTGGAGAAGAGAAGGCGAAAAAGGGGAGACCTCAGAGCCCCGTCTAGTATCTGAAGGGCACCTGCAAGAAAGCTGGAGAGGGACTTTTTACAAGGGCATGGAGTGATAGGACGAGGGGGAATGGCTTCAAACTGGAAGAGGGGAGATTTAGATAAGATATGAGGAAGAAGTTGTTGACTGTGGGGGCAGTGATCCCCTGGGGCAGGTTGCCCCAAGAAGCTGTGGCTGCCCCATCCCTGGAGGTGTTCAAGGCCAGGTTGGACGGGGCTTGGAGCAACCTGGGCTGGTGGGAGGTGTCCCTGCCCAGGGCAGGGGGTGGGACTGGGTGATCTTTAAGGTCACTTCCAACCTAAAACATTCCATGATTCTATGACACAAGTTGTTTTAGACTTGCACCTTAAGCTCAAGCGGCATCCTCTAAAAGGTGATCTTGCCTAATGAACTCAAAAACGGGTGGGAAACAAGAGTCTATCATTGGCATATGCTACTAACATCTACTGCAGATTCTGATCTGTATAAATTTTGCTCTCCTTTGTAAAGTATTATGGATAAATCCTGCTATGAAAAAGCTCAGTATTCCCAATAGCAGGTCAGATTTTCCCTCTGACTTTAAATTGCATCAGGAAATTTTCTATAAAAACCCAGCATAAAATGTTCATCGATGACATGAGCAGTCTCCGTGGTGTTCCAGGGAGAACAGAAATGCGTAAGCACCTTGCGTTTGGTACTGCTGAGCACCGAAATCCCACCTTCTCCTTGCCTTATGTGACCAAGTTGCATTTATTTCCTAACACAGTGCTAATATCCATATGAAAAACACATATTTTGCACTAAAATTACCATAGATCCTTTTTCAGTTAACTTCTCAGTACGATTTTTTGGTACACTAGAAAATACACTTTATGACTCTGAAATCTTGGAGTGAATACAGTGCCTGAGGTTTATACCCACATCTCATGTTTCTCATAAAGCCTGAGGGAGAGAGGAGAAAGCGGGGAGAAGGGGAAGAATCAGAATTTTGTTCTACCATATATTATTTAGATTCCTCAAAACTTAAAAAAAAAACCCCAAAAATATTTGAGAAACACGAATCTAACTTTCTCAGTGATATTCACCATTAACGGCTGCGCAATAATTTTCTCCCAGTAGTATTAAAGCTTCAACACCACCTTGTAAAAGACGTGCTGATATATTTACAGAGTCTTAAATGTTATTCATTTTAAAACCAATTTCCAGACACTGTTCATTTTGTTACAAACCCCTTGGTGCAAACTAGCTCCCGACCAGCGAGGCTGAAAGATGGGAGTCCTGATCATTGGCTCCACTGGAGCGGTGTTGAGTCCAGAGCCCAAGAGGGCAAGAAAAAAAAAATAAAATAAAGCTTTTACATAAAATTTTTCCACCCCCAAGAACTTAGGACCAGATGGGGGTCAACCTGCTCGGCAAGAAAAATAAGCGTCCTCTGAAATGCTCCGAATTCAATAGCTGGAATACCTCCCAAGGAGTTACTGTAATAACCACAAATTATTTTCCTTTAGAGCAGCAGTTCCTAAATAGAACTTTTTTTTTTTTTTTTTTGGCAGGAGTGTTGGTAGGAAAGAGTAGCCACGCTACTCCTACAGTGACATTTCTCCATGCCAGGAAAATCAGGTGCTGCGGAGCTGTGCTGCCGCCCCGCGTGCTTTGCGCCTGGTGGAACCGCGCGAGTTGGAGCCAGACGCCGCAGCTCCGACTGCGGCCACCGTGTTTCGGAGAACTGATTTGATCAATGGGGCTTCAGATCCGGCAGAAGCTGCATCTATTTCACGTCGGTTCCTACACTGTCACACGTAGGGCGGTAACAGAAAATCACCAGCACTGGTTTTGCAGCCAGCTCGCAGCACGCCATTTTAATAAATAGTGTTTTGCAGGACAACAGTCCTGAACTCTGCAACGCTCTGACGGTTATCATGGCAACCAGCAAAGATGTTCAATTTAGCGACTGTCAAAAAGAAATAGTTGTATCTCGCAGAGGAAAGAAAGAAAAGGAGACAAAACCAATGCTGCATGAGAAAAAGCTCTGAAATCCATAATGGGGATAAGGCTTGTTACCAGTTCCCATAGGAGCTTCACACAGGGCGTCTACAGACCTCTATGGGATCACCAGCTCTTTTGGTCAAAGCTTCAGATTCTCAAAAGCCCACTAAATAATGGCAGGGAAAGGGAAAAACATTCACCCCCTACACAAATAAATTGGAACACACTGCCATAAGCAGAGCTGTGCACGGAAACATGCACATTTTCACCTTCAGAGCTGTAAGGGCAGGTTGGGGAGGTGTAAGAAAGCAAGAAACGAGAAAGCCAAATGCACACTGGCATTGGGGTTTCCTCTACAGCCCTGAAATGAAAGGCTGAGGGACGTGGGGCTGTTCAGTCTGGAGAAGAGAAGACTGAGGGGGATCTCCTCAACGCTTCTCAATCCCCAAAGGGAGGGTGCCGGGGGGATGGGAACAGTCTGTGTCCAGTGGTGCCCCGTGACAGGACAAGAGGGAACGGGCACAAAGGTGACCATGGGCAGTTCCATCTGAAGCTGAGGAGGGCCTTCTCTGCTGTGAGGGCGGCAGAGCAGTGGCACAGGCTGCCCAGAGAGGTGGGGGAGTCTCCCCCTCTGGAGCCATCCCAAACCCGCCTGGACGCCGTCCTGTGCCACTGCTGGAGGTGCCCCTGCTCTGGCGGGGGGTGGGATGGGGGAGCTCCAGAGGGCCCTTCCAGCCCCCACCAGTCTGGGATGCTGTGATTCTGTGAAACTCATGTCTGGAGGAGAGGGGTGGTTAACCCAAACAAGCACGATGGCACATTTTCAGCTTCCCCAGATCTCAACTCTTCCCCGCAGCTCTTGAGATGCGACGCAGAAGAATTAAACCACGACTGTGTTTAAATACCCAGATACAACTAAGCGGCGTCTTAAAAATAATAATAAAAAAAGGTGCGCGGGAGCTGATGGAAAGCACAGGGGAGCGTCGTTACGATACCTTTGTGCAGATTTTCCAAGGGCTCCAGGACTCCCCTGCGGAAGGAGGCCATGGGGTCCTGCACGCAGGAGCGCAGGCTGAGCATGCTCTGCAGGTGGGGCTCTCGCAGGAGCTGCTCCCGGTAGGCGACGAACTGCGGCGAGCGGCAGAGCAGGGCGGCCACGTTGTGCACGAACTCCGGCACCAGGCAGGTGTAGGCATTGTCAGCCTGGCAGTAGTGATAAGCCACAACCTAGCAAAGGGGAAAAAAGAAGGCAAAAATATAAATAAAACGCGTCTCTATCAGACGTGAGTCGGGCAAGTTGTTAAAAGCAGCGGGTTTTGTTTGGTGAGGTTGATGTATTCTGGCAGGCGAAGTCTTTGAGAGTACCGAGTGTTAACTACCCGTGACAAGAATCCAGACGCATCAGTTGGTAAAAACAGGCACTGATCCTGCGAAATGACTGGACCTGCCACTTGAGGAATAAAGGAAATTAAGCTGTAGCCGCTCGCGGAGACGGGCACTGACAGGGACTGACATATCCGAAGCACCGCGCTGAGCAGGGAGCGATAGGATTGTGCTCCGAGCTCCGTTTAAGGACTTGGCGTCAGTAATAACTTGTGATTGTTTTCTTCAACTTATTTTTTATTTGCTGTTTTCAAACGCCAAGCTCTGTAGAAGCCGGCAGAGAGCACGGGCTGAGCACCAAAGGTACCATCTGCGAACAGCAGACTCCCGTGAACGGGGGAATGTCAGGCTGATGATACATTACTCATCCACTGCGATCCTGCTCTTCATTCAGAAAATCAGTTCAATTAAAAAAATAAAACGAAACCTTCCTCTTTCCCCAGGTCACCCAATTTTCCCAGCTCTTCAGACTCTGCTAGAACCCACTAAATTCTACCCACTTGTTAAAACAAGCGGAAAATCAGTGATACCTTTCTCAGGCCAATCTGTCAATTTTCCCGTTCTCTTTTGCAATATAAAAAAAAGACACACAAAAATCTCTCTCCGCTTGCAAAGCCCTCGCAGGCTCCTCCTGCTCCCTCACTGGCACCAGCGTCCTCGCAGCGCCGCCCGGCCATTTGGTGCCAGTCTCTGCCAGGTCACAAAGCTTTTCTCCAGCTCCCACTCATTGGGTTTTCTTTGCAAATGTCACTGATGGTATCCAAAAATATCCCGGCAAGGCAGGTGGGGTGAGTTTCGTACCAAACCCACCATCGCCCTGAAGCGTGGTCACACCGGCCTTCCAGTCCCTAAAGGGGCTCCAGGAGAGCTGGGGAGGGACTTTTTACTGGGGCATGGAGCGATAGGATGAGGGGGAATGGCTTCAAACTGGAAGAGGGCAGGTTTAGATTAAACATTAGGAAGAAATTGTTGGCTGTGCGGGTGGTGAGCCCCTGGGGCAGGTTGCCCCGAGAAGCTGTGGCTGCCCCATCCCTGGAGGGGTTCAAGGCCAGGTTGGACGGGGCTTGGAGCAACCTGGGCTGGTGGGGGGTGTCCCTGCCCAGGGCAGGGGGGGGAAGGAGCTGAGCTTCAAGGTCCCTTCCAACCCAAACCGTTCTATGATTCTATGAATACAAATATTGCAAAATAAAGCCCATTTCTGAGCTTGGAAAGGACACTGCAACTGAGGACGCTGCGCACATGAGATCGCTGTGGCCTCTCTGGAGGGCAGGTGAGCTCAGATGAAAGGTGGCCTGTGGCTGTTGGCCACGACTGAGGCTTTCTGGCTGTCCACCCGCAGTAGCCAGCCCTCGGCTCGCAGCAGGCTCCCAGGCGGACGCGTGGCGTATCCACCTCTGAGCTGCACCACCGCACAGAACGGTACCCAGAAATGAAAACCTCAGGCTGTGGGGTCCTCACACACTGCTGGCTCAGCACCACCTTTTCATTTTAAACAGAAATATATGAAATTACCAACGGGGTATAATGCAATAATTGCCTTTCACGGTCAAAATGAGGCGCGATGCACCCAGTGATGATAGAGCCAGGCTGTTATTTCAAGCACTGAGCCCTAATACATGTGCTTAAGCTTTAATGGATACCTCCAAATTCCTAGCAGAATTTTTCCTACCAGCTAGTTAAAATATAATGTATTCCCTTAGAGAACAGCACCGGGTAAAGTAATAATAAAGGTAGTGATTTCTTTTCAACAATCCTATTTATTTGGGGATTATAACTTGTGGATTCCAGTGTTTAAAGTTCTTAAGCAGCGGTCCCTTGTTACCAGGTTCCCAGTAACAGAAATCACTCTATGCAGAGCTCTGATTTCCAACACAATGAGTGTGGAGACACAATAATAAAGTCTCCTTTTTACGAGAGGCCAATTAATTTCTTCCAGGAATCTAAAGAACCACGTGATGGAAAATGGGACACACCTAGTACCATGAAGGGAATGGTCACTGTTGGATCCTGGGACATACATAGAGTTACAACTCAATTAATTTAAGATACTGGGACACATATACAGTTACAACTCAATTAATTTAAGATACTGGGACATACATACAGTTACAACTCAATTAATTTAAGCCCCTTCACGTACATTCTTGATCCTTGTGCTGGGTTTACTGGTATATTGACTAAGCCTTAAACAGCAGGGTAAACACGATGCTTAATAGGTGGACCTGAAGCTAAACCAATACGCAATGACGACTTTGGAAAGGCAACCAAAGGCAAGGCATTACGGTGTTCTCAGAAATGCAACTGTGCCAAAATTTTATCTTGACGTTATTTATTCTCCGTGACATTTTCTCTATCTTCACATCAAAGAGAGACTGCCAAAAGCCAGTGCTGCGAGCTGAGCCTGGTGCTAGAAATCAGGCTCCTCGCTTACACAACCAGAGCTGGGTGGGAAACGGTTTTCTCACCCTGTAAAGCTTTTCAAGGTTTCACAGAATTTCTCTTTCACCCTTGGCAATGAGACTGGGGTTAATGTGGTAAGTGAATGGAAGGGACTTCAGGACAACCAACGGGTTGGTGTTGACAGGGCTCATCCCCAAACAGGTCCTTTCTCCCCCAGATCAGGTGAACAAATTTAATACCCGGCCACCAATGCTCTGGGGAAGGTCTCTTTCCAATTATTTCACTCTATATACTTTATTAATTGCTCATGAATCCAACAAGAGGGACGGATTAGCATCTCCACTGCTTAGGATTCTCTTCTAAGATACGGGGGACCACGTCCAGACCTTGCTCTGCATCTGAAATGACCCCTCCGTATGCTAGTTGTAATTCTGGGGTGTTTATTAGTCTCTCCTCCTTTTGCTCAACTGGACAAGCCAAGAAGCACATCCACGAAAAAAAAGAAAAAAAGAAGAACTTGTATAGCGTGGAAATGAACTGTTGATTGAAAAAGGTGTGCTCTCAATAAAAGCTTCATTTTCCGTAAATCAAACTACTTTTCTTTAAGAAACTGCTTGAAAAAGTTACAACCAGCTCTCATCATAAACAAAATCCTTGAACTAAACATTTAATTTTATCTAGAATCTGTGTCACAATAAATGAAATCACCAGGGAACAGCACGATCTTCCAAAGGTATGGGCACTCCTGGATGCTGTCACCAGTAAACACTTATTTTTGTCTGATACAGTTTAAGGCACTGTTTATCTAATCATAGTTTCAATTTGAACTTTGTCATCACATAGTACTAAACACTATAAACACTAAATTGGACTTCCAAAACTTTTAGACACTTATTTCAGCTATCGGGTTTGTTAAATGATGTCTACAAAGTTGGAAGCTGGAAAATTCCTTGCTCTAACGTTTGATTAAACTTAAATCACTGGATTGCAAACATGAAGTATACAACGCCTATAAGCAACCCTAATGCAAGAGAAGTGGATCACAACGAGGGATAGGAAAGAGAACAGATCAAGAGAACTGTTCATAATATCTGCTTATGTCATTTTTGTAAGGGCTGAAAATGCCGATTCGACAAGTCGAGTGACTCCGTGCTGAGACACCAAGGCATCATGTTGTTTATATTAAATATCAAATGCCAAATGTTACACACTTGTATAATTTCCTTTCTTGCATGAAAGGAAGCTTCAAAATAATTCACACTTGCACGATGCATATTTTACTTCCAGTGATTACCTCCTCTCCTAAAATGGAGAGTCTCGCTGGCTACTCACCAAAGCAGCACATTTATCATGAGTTTTTTGGTAGCCAATTTTTTAGACATTAATTATGTGTTATAAGGTTTGAGAAACACCAGATGGGATGAAGGCAGAGCACCGCCTCTAACAGACCATGGCCAACCTTCAACACGACCCTATCCTCTCCTGAAGTGGGGTCAAGGAGCCCCAAAACTCTCATTTACTCAGAAATAACACAATTTCCATCTTTTCAACTGCTAAAGCAGAATTATGGAAGACTCATGTTCTCTTTAGGTGTTACATCTAGTAGGTCTTCAGGAGTCTCTTCTCCCAGCACTTCCAGGAGCCATTTTCCCTCTTTCCTTTCTGCCACAACCGCTTCCCATTCCTCCCTGCCTCCAGCCTCACCTAACCTTCACCTTCCTACCACCCTTTCTGCTGACCTTCCACTGGGCTTTGCTCCTTTACCCCTTTCTTGGATGCAGGACTTGGAAACGGTGCCCCATCCTGATACACAGACACTGGACATCTTTCCTGCAGCTCTCCCTCCCCATGCCAAAATGCTCTTCTAACTCAGAGTCACAGAATCATGGAATCTGCAGAGTTGGAAGGGCCCTCTAGAGATCACCCAGCCCCACTCCCCCGCTAAAGCAGGACTGCCCAGAGCACATCGCTCAGGACTGCATCCCGGCGGGTCCCGAACATCTCCAGAGAAGGGGACTCCCCCACCCCCTGGGCAGCCTGGGCAGTGCTCTGCCTCCCCAACCGTAAAGAAGTTCTTCCGTGTGTTGGAACGGAACTTCCTCTGTTCCAACTTGTGCCCATCGCCCCTCGTCCTGTCACTGGGAACCACCGAGAAGAGTGTGGCTCCATCCTCCTTCAACCCACCCTTTAGGCACTTGTACGCCATAATAAGGTCTCCCCTCAGCCTTCTCTTCTCCAGGCTAAAGAGTCCCAGCGCTCTCAGCCTTTCCTCATACGGGACATGCTCCAATCCCTCCATCATCTTAGTTGCCCTCTCACGGCCATGCAAACTGTGCTCCAGGTCCCCAAGGCCAAGCCACCGATCCCACCTGGCTTGGGCTCAGCTGGGCAGATGTGGAAGAATTCCATGAAATGAGGAAAAAAAAAAGGGGGGGAGATTTCCTCGCATAGGTCAGGACCGAGGAAAACAGCTACTGGAAGAAAAAGGAAGACACGTGTGCGTTAAAAGCAAACCAGCTATTCCAAGGATAACGGAAAACACCAGTGGAAGAGGAGGGGAAGAGCTGCATGAATGCAGCAGGAGGAAGGAGCTAGAGAGGGCAGAGAGAGCGGAAAAAACGGAGGCAGAAAAGAGATTGTGTACAGGGGGAGAGAAGAGACTGAACTGTGAAAGGGGGAAAAAAAAACAGAGAGAGAAGGGGAGAAAAAGACAGGTCAGGAGAGGCAGGAGATAACAGTCGTATGAGAAATGCTGGAAGGACAGTGTGAACATCAAAGGAGAAAGAGGGGCTGAAGATGGCTCAAGGGAAGGAAGTTATTTTTACTTATTAGGACAGGCCAATTTTAAGCAGTTCTCCGGCACTATTTGTGAAAAAGAATATCCTCCATTTAAGAAGCGTTCCTTTGACATCGTGCCTCCGGTGTGATTTGTCTCGCCTTCCCTCTCTAAGCGTGTCGTGGAAGGTGGCCGTCCTGCCAACCCCCCCGAAAGGACCAACCTCACCGACCCCTGAGCTCACACCAACACCCCGGTTCCTCCAGCGCTCTTAGAGGGTTTCAGCCTTGTATTTTAACCATATTTCTGCGCCTAATAACATTTCTCTTTCTTTGACCCATACAAAATAGCTTCAAATAATACCAGCGCGATGCTTTTCCCTGCCCAAATGCCATTTGCCAGGCACAACGTCGCTCGTAATAATGGACATGGAAATTAGCACTGCTGGATTTTATCCATTGCACATGACTGTGCATGTATGTGGTGACCCAGTTTATTGGGAACATTCATTACTTTTACATAGCCGAGTACGCCGGTAAATGCCCTCTGAAACTCATTAGTGTCACAGGGCATCAAGGCCCAGAAGTAATGAATCCCTCCACCTCCGCGTAAGGTAGGAGTACTCCCTTTCTTTTTATACGCCTGCAGCAACGATAATGACACTGTGGCTTCTGGCTCCGGGGGCGGGGGGCCCCCCCCAGCCGTGCTCAGCATCAGCCGAGTGCGCTAATGCAATGGATGTACAGCTCCTCCACCAGCTGCTCTACGCAGGGTATGACCCATTAGCGCAGCAGAGCTGGCTTTCAGGGCCATTTGTTTAAGTGCTGCTCCCAAAAGCAACCACACAGCATCCAGGAACCCAAAGAATATAGCTGTTCAATGGGTTATTTAAAACCGTGTAGCCAATCCATTTAAAATCCTCTGCGAGTAAAAGGATAAAACCTTCAGGGAAAATGAGGAAGGTGACCCTCACCAAAGGGGACACGGTTCAGGCTTCTTCCTTTGAGCTGAACCGATCTCACCTTGGGCTGTCGTACCTCTGAGCGGCGCTGGTGCCCCTCGCTGAAAGGCAAAGGTCACCCAGGATAGGTATTTGCGGGTTAGTATTTTTCCACACAGGCTACGGTTGGTGGGAAAGCCTCTCATTTCGTTTCTCTGAGGCGAAGGACCAGCTCTAGACAAGCAAGGTTGAGTCACCATCCCCAAAGGTATTTAAAAGATGCGTAGATGTGGTGCTTAGGGACATGGTAGACTTGGCAGCGGTAGGTTAACGGTCGGACTCGATGATCTTAAGAGTCTTTTCCAACCTAAATGATTCCAGGATGCTCCAGCTGAGAGCACCAGCCCAAGTTATACATTGCCCAGCATCATTTGGAGACAGAAAGGCGGCACTGCAAGGACAGCCATGCGGTGACTTGGCGATGGTCACTCGCCTCCCCTGGCCAGAGGAAGGAAAGTCGAGAAGTATTTTAATGGATGAAAGCTTAAATAGTAAAAAAAGCAGAAAAAGCAAAGCGTAGCACGGGAGAGGTGGGGACCGCTGCTTTTTTATGGGATCTTAGGTTTAAAAACCTTACTGTTTTCTCATTCACAACTTTTTTTTTTTTTTCCAGTTTCACCTTAGTTGCTGGGTGATACCAGGCAATATGTTTACAAGCACTAACCAAGAGTAGATGGGTTTAACAGTCACACGAAGCCGGGTGTGCAGCGACACGCGGCTGCCTCACCGGGAAGGCTGGTACGCATCTATCGCCCCGAAGGAGCCAAGTCTGGCTCCACTCGTTGGCACTGCAGGAGAACTGGCAGCCCGCTCGCTGTCGGAGGGCAGACTTGAAAGCAATTCAGGAATCCTGCAAACTTATTTCCATAATGCATGCGTATATATTAAAACAAAAGACTAACCAAGCAGTTGTGCCAGAAATGCTTATGTTTTATTTGCAAGTGTCAAGACGGGTGTTGCAATGTGAGGAGTTTTATTCACGACTTTGGTTTTTTTTTCAGAACATCGCCTCCTCCTCTCTTCTTTCCCTGCTCCGTGCTGCAGCTCGCACCCTGACCGAGACAGGGGACGGAGGAAAAGCTGCAGAGAAACCTCCCCAGCAAGGACCGCTCCGAATCCACCACTGAGAGCTGGAGTCCCACACGTGTCCCCACACTCCTCACCACTGCCGGTGCGGAGTCCCTCAGCAGCCACTGCCTCGGCTCCTCCTCAGAGGCAGGAGAAGCCCATGAGTGAAAGGGAAAAAGGGGATTGTGCCAGCTCAGTTCCCGGCAAGAGGATTAACGTTACCTTTAAAATTAGGAAATTGATTCAGTGAAATCTCTGCTAAGAAGCTATTAACATCGCCATATACTTAATATTTTCCTTGCAAGGAAGTGGGAGGCATTTACCTCCTGATGCCTCAAGTTTCCGCTTCGTTATCCTCGCCTAAGTAACAGCCCTCAACACAATGCCAACCACAACCTGGAACGTGACCCCGCTGTGACAGCAGGACTTTCAACTTTCTCTTTTAAAAATGTTCTCCTTCGACATATCCAAACCGATCCCTGTGAGCTGGAAGAGGACCGCCAGAGCAGACTGAGGGATGCTTCAGGGAAGTCACCCAAAGGCATTATTGCACTTCCAGTACTTTCTCCACTAACCTCTCAAGGCAGAATCACCCTCTTTAAGTTTCCAAAATCTGAGTAAGATTCTGGGAAGAGAAACAACAAAATGAACAAGACCAACCTCAATTCTAAGCTCGTTTTCTCCCGTTCTTTCAGGAGAAACTACTGCAGACCCTGAGAAGTTTCCAACCCTCCCTCCCGTGATCGGTACTCGTATGGCAAAAGACTCCGTTTCCGAGCAAAGAGTGGGACTGAGACATGAGAAACCTCAACAGCCGCCCACCGGGGGCTGGGAGGGAGGGAATTTTGCCCTCTGTTTTTGATGTTTTTCTCCTCCTAGGACCCACAGTGAGGATAAGTTCAGATAACTCTTAAACCAGTTGGATACAGTTTTCCTGGCACAATTTTTGAGGACAAAAATCACACCTGATACTGGTTTTCTAAATTGCCTCATTTATAAGCATTTTTCTTCTCCATTAGTTTGCTGATGAACACTGAACTAGAAACCATGGATGACTTCAAACTGCTCCCTAAGAATACAGGAAAATAATGCTCTTTTCCAGCGTGGCAAGAGTGAGTGGAGCTCCTGCCAGGCAGTCCTCCGTTACTTATTTCTAAAATTAATGATTTGTTCATGTCTGACAACAAGAGCTAAAAGCAACCCTTGCCCCCAAGAACTTACTGCGTGAAGAACAGGCAGAAAAGTACAACCCTGAATAATCCAGAGGAGGAAAAGCAACTGTTCACCTTTCATTTCTGTCATCATAAACACACAACTTCTGAGTTTTGGGATAAGTGACATTTTCAGAAGGAACGGAGTGGGTGAGAGGCACAGAGTGCTTCCCACTACCATTCTGGAGCCTGCGCCAACCATTACTTAAGCCTGTCAGTATATTATTAATCCACTTTCGTAACGATCTGCATTTCTCTAGCACAGTGACCACAGCCCAACCTGAGAACATCCTGCTCTGCTCAGTGCCAGCAGCGGTGGAACATCTGCACAGAGCTTCATCTACCTCCTCACATGTGTTTCTTATATCTCCTAAAATATTGCTGACAATTGGGCTTGTCTATCACTGTCAACACTTTCTTCCCTACTTCAGTTCTGACTCCAGTCTTAACGGAACTATAAAACACACATGTCCAAGAAATGCTTTTCCAACCAGACCAACCTATGGGTCAGTCTTTCCTTCCCTTCCTTGGGCTGTTTTTTCTTCAGCCAGTTGAACAAAAACTGTTTTAAGTAGGCCACCAGCAATTATTTTTTTATTCCACAGCTACTGATACAGGAATATGCTCTTCTTCCCTCCTTTCCTCCTGCAAAAGGACATTCCACTACCTTTTTTTCTTCTTTTCTTTTTTAGATGAGCCTTTGGAGAGCCTTTAGCTTATTTATCTATGTGAAGTGTTTTCCTAAATTGTCCCCAAGAACGCCTGTTGGAGAACGTGGCATCAGACATTCAGATCAGGCAGCCGAATTATTTTAACCAACTATTTTTACTATTTTCTACCAAGCCACTCAGTGCATCTGCTCTGTATAAGAGTTCAGCATCTTCAAAGCCTCTTACGAACAACAAATTCTCATGATCTCTCAAAGGCAAGTTAGACGCGTGTGATCGAGTTTCTGAACGAGGCAATCGCACGCACAACAAAGAGCTGAACGCTGTTATTTTAATGCATTTCCAATTCTGTTGCCAGGTCAGTAATCCTTTTTCTCCCAGTGTCACTTGAAGACTTCAAAACCCGCAGCTGGGGTGGAACAGTCAGTGTTTGTTTTATCTAGGAGGACATCACACGGCATGGCTCCTTCTAAGCAAATCAATTCCTCTGCTGTTGACAGCGAGTATTCACCAGCGGTGATGCTGAGTTGTACTACTCAGGAGGTTACTAAGAGTGCACTACACACACGACTTCCAGCTATCAATTTGACAAACATCCTAAACCATTTTATTTGCCTTGATTTCCCTTCCTGAGGCTTGATAATCCATCAAACTTACCGTTTGTAGCGTGCTGCCCAGCAGTTCTGGAAAAGGCTCTGATGCAATAAAACCAGAATTGCTGTTTATCATAAAGAATCAGCAGCAGGAACACGGGAGTTCAAAAAAAAAAAAATACATCAAACAAACCAAAAAAACCTCCAACACTTTCTGAAAAATCTCCCTTTGTGGTCGGAAATGAAGCTCTGAATCAGGATTTAAGCACGTGCTTATTTCAATGCACGGCTTCATCCCGGCACACGCTGCAGCACGACCTGGAAGACAACTGCTTTTCCGAACTGAGAAAACTGAGTAACACCCAGTTCCGTATTCCTTCCAGCATCGGCTATCAAAGGACCGTCACCTGCATGGATCGCTTTTCTTTTAATACGCAGGGAAACGGAGGCAGGCCGATGAGATGCGGGTCCCCAGGGACGCCAAGAAGGCTAATGGCAAGGCTGGGAACAGACGGCAGGTCTCCGAACGCTGAGTCAAGCCCTGCCGCTGCTGCTCTGACTCATCCCAGGAACTGTTTGCTAAACACTCCAAAGCTTTTCAGAAGTTCCGCATGCTGCGTCAGCTATTCGGGTAGAAGAAGCGATTCCGAGTACTCTAAGGTCAACTCATCAGCCTCGGCATTGATCTTTTCATGAAGGCCTGACGTTTGGAAGCTGGTGACGGTTATTTCTGGGATCTGCCTCCATTTACAGTAGCTGAGATTTACTGGGAGATTAACAATCATACTAAGAGTCAGTAATCCCGCTGCTAGCACAAGAGGTAGTACATCTTCCCGACTCATTTGTTATGTTCCGACAGCAAAGCACAGGATTAGTTTTACCAAAAAAAATTGGCTAGGGAACGAGCAGGGTTTTAAAACATCTTCCCAAAGCAGTCTGCAGCCAAGGTATAACAACCTATTTTTACTTCATTTTTGGCTATAAAGATTGTTTCTTGCTCTTTTCTCCAGTGATCAGAGACGTAAAAAAGCTCTGGTGCGTGATCTATGCAGTGGATATGACACAGTGTTTGAGAGAGGCATATCCCTTACCTTCTTCAGGAGGAAACTGAAGCTAAAACTGAATCCATTTATCAATTACGTATCCAGCAGGATTACTTAAGCACTCAGGGGAAGAAAGTTGAGATAGATGAGGTATTTTAAGCAGAGATAGCACACTTTACTGGCCTTTCTGGTAGTCTGTAATGCAAAGATTTGCAAGGCATACGATGACTAATGCGTCCTGAACAAAACCAGACCTGGCCGCTGCATTCCTTTCAAGAACTCCACGTGGAAGAGGAGATTATCCAGTCTCGATATTTATTTACGCAGATATCGCACACTCTCTGCCTCGCCATCTGGGTGCAGCAGAAGAGCAGATAGGACAAGACAGTATCTGGCACAAAAGGCCAAACAAAACACATCCTGGCAATAATTTAGAACAAAGACTTTGCCTGACGTTTTCCTCTGCAAAGTGGGAGCAGGCAACAGGAAAGCACTAACTGCTCACATCCTCTCCAAAGGTGTAGGAGGAGCAAGTTCCTCGGATTTCAAAGCAGTATAATGGCACCTTCCCACCACCGCAAAACTAGGGCTAAATCTCAGCAATACAATAAAATTCAAGCCGTAAATCTCACCCACAGTAAGTGATAGTGTTATATACAATCCACTTGTGCCGTAACAGCAAATAATTTGTGTATCGCCCAAAAGGTGACGATCTGGTTTGCAGACTTTTCCAAAAAAACGCCAAAGCATGTGCACAGCAGCAACGCCTTCACCCCCCGTGTGATCCCTGCGCCTTTCAAAATGAAACACTGGTCAAACACTTGGCAATTTTGTTTTCACTGCTGAAGAGAAATTATAATGACTCTGGTAACTATGTCGTATTGTAACACTTGTAAGGATGAAGTCTGATGGCTGGAAAAGAGAAACTCTCCGAGCGGAAGGGGAGTAGTATGTCATGTAATGGGAATTTCATTTTACCGAAATGACTTTCCTAGGGTAATAAAACTTGTTCAGAAGTTTTCCTCTAAACTCTCCCCATAAGCATTTGAAAACACACATTTTCCAGTGCACCAAGTGATGTAAGGCAGGAGACCTTCCACCAGGTTCCAATAAAACTGACATTTTCCCAAGGACCAAAAAAAATGTTTATAAATCCCCAAAGGGATGGGAACAGTCTGTGTCCAGTGGTGCCCCGTGACAGGACAAGAGGGAACGGGCACAAAGGTGACCATGGGCAGTTCCATCTGAAGCTGAGGAGGGCCTTCTCTGCTGTGAGGGCGGCAGAGCAGTGGCACAGGCTGCCCAGAGAGGTGGGGGAGTCTCCCCCTCTGGAGCCATCCCAAACCCGCCTGGACGCCGTCCTGTGCCACTGCTGGAGGTGCCCCTGCTCTGGCGGGGGGGGGGATGGGGGAGCTCCAGAGGGCCCTTCCAGCCCCCACCAGTCTGGGACGCTGTGTAATCCCGAGAGCAATGGGTCCGTACCTGTGAAGCAAGTCTCCGCATGGCCTCTTCCTGGCGCCGGCGCATTTCGGGCGTCCCCGGGCAGCTCCCGCTGGTGATGGACGAGTGAGCAGAAGGTGGCTGGGTTAAGGGCAGCTCTCGGTTTGCATCCACATCTGTCCCAAGGAAAGAGGGTATGAATTGGTACGGGACAGGCACCACCGATGTTATTATCACAGACTATTTTCTAGCAAATCACGGCAGTTGAAATACTTTCCGCAAAGACTCTGGTTAGGATTTCAAGCAGCAAGTGACTGTGACACCGTCCAGCCAGGCCAGAGGCGCCCCAAGAAACTTCCTTTGGAAGCAGCATTTTTGGGAAGGACCGCTAAGATAAAGTGTTGAGCCTGTCTTATTCATCTTCCCCGCTGTAATCTCATTGACTTTAAAATAATCACAATGATTGAGTGAATTGTGCACTCTCGCAGGTACGCTCTGCCTTCAAGTGTGGTATATTTTAGTGCAGTGCTCTCCTACTCTGCAGTTCTGCCAATAGATCTTCCCTCATTATGAACCATCGCTGGTTAATTTGGTTCCAAGTCCTTCTTCAGTGGAGACAGCCAATTTTTCTGAATTATGTGCCTATTTTATAACATAAATAAATGGAGAGGTGCAGCTAACATATCCATCTGAAGCCCATTAATATAATCAGAGGGAGAGAAGCAGGAGTAGCACCAGGATCTGGAAAAGGCTTGCAAGCAAATAATGAATTATACTGGAATCACCCCTGCCAAGTGTAACTGCTTTCTGTTGTGTTTTGGCTGTTTCTTTTGCCTGGCAAAGCAGAAATCGCCTTTACCAGTAGCTCACTACAACAGTCCATTCACCTGGCCTTTGCGGAGAACATTTTCAAAGCGCTCTTATTTCCACACGTAGGTACTCATACAGAGTACTTCTGAATGGCACCAAGACACACAGTACTTGATGATGTCTAATTAATGATTTCTTTATTTTGGGAACATTTTAAAAGCAACAGTCCTCTTCAGTGCCGACTGTACCAGCAGAGGATTTTCCTGAGCGGGTTGCCGCGATGCATCCTTGAGCTTGACTTGAAATCATAATGCAAACAATGACCCATTTAATGGCAAACAACAAAGGAGGACGACTACTGCCTACATAATTAAACCCTGAATGAGTTAGCAGTGATGCACATTCTTGATTTTGAGCATGCAACACTACCTTCACCTGTATTATTTTTCTGAGAGAGGAATTAAGAGCATGAGGCTGGTTTTACACCCGTTTACTAATGCTGATAGCACAACTGCTGTAGCACAGTCAGCTCACCTGATTAGCATTTATTATTAAACACAGATTTTACTAAGCATAATCAATTATTTGTTTTTCAGCATGTGGAAAAAAAAATATCAAAGAAACTTGCAGAATAATTATCTAGACTAGGATAAAATAAATAGTTAGTCTAGGACTTGTGATGCCGTTAGGAAATAAAGCCAAATTAGGCGATTGATTCTGAAGGTCTCCATCCCACTAACGAACACAGAGGAATCATTCGGCTTCCAACTTCACGGACAAACCAGAGTGCGAACTAAACAACAGCGTGTTCGGTGTGACCAGGGATCTTTGTCCTTTGTGCATGATAGATACAGGGCACCTTCTCATCTGAAATAGCCAAGCTTTTAGTCCAGAAACAGTTAATTACAGTAGTCTCTTTCATCTCCACAATCCCCCCAAGCAGACCAGGGAGACGTACAGTTGGTGTACTGCAGCGCTGCCGTTAAAATATAGAAACAAGCCCTGCCTTTCACTACGCATTGTTCGTTTAGCTCTGACAAGTGACACGATTCAACATGCCAACATTCAGTGACATTTCGGAGATTTCAGCATGGCAAAGAGTACTGCATTCCAGTAAACAGATGTAACTGCAGTTTCACTGAGATACAGTGACCTACATCCTTACAGATACCTTCAGGTACCTAACCCGGTATTTTTAGTCCTGTCTTATTCACTTACTGAGAGTTGAATGATTTTTAAATGTTGCCATCCCCACCTGCAAACATGTCAGCATTGACTGACGGGAACTGGATGGGACCGGGAGAGGTAGAGCAGTGCTGGGCGCTGAGCCCCTCGGGCTTGGGACTCACCCCGAACACTTCCACCAGGATAAACCCAGATAAACAAACCCTACGGGAAGGAGAATGCATTGGTGTGGATTTGTAGTAATAGAATATTGGCAATTAAAATTGGGAGTCTTCCCCATCAGAAAAAATCCGTGATGTTTCTAAGTCAGGGAAACAAGAGACACGGCATTTCAGCTCTTCAAAAAGTCCATTTGGAGCAGAAGTAGTATAAATATCGCTCACAGACGCCTCCTTTGCTTGGCAACAAAGCCTAAGCTGCTTTCTTGGGGCTGGAGAGGAATGGGATCTTTTCAGCCAATACCGTTATAGAAGTTGATAGAAAAGGTCTCTGGTTTTTGAATATCTGTGTACTGCCGCACTTACGTTTCGGAGAGGCGTGAGGGCTATCGGAAGCGATCTGTCTCATCCGCGTGCCATGGCAGCTCAGCGCAACCAGTCTGGAGATGATGGCGGTTTTTCCAAACCCGATGTTCCCAACGATCACGACACCTCGGTTGACGCTGGCGTTCGAACTCTGCAGCTGCGCATCGATCTCGTGGAAAACCCAGTCCCGGCCAACGAAGACGGACTCGGTGGTGATGCTGGGCACCTCGAAGAGCAGCGGTTTCAGAGAGATGTCGGGAGGTCTGTAGGGTGCGAAGCGTACTGTAAAGAAGAAACACAGGGAAAGAACATAAACATCAATGTAAAACTATAGCTCGGGAATTGCTGTTTAATCTTCCTTACAAATCTTTTCATCGCAAAAGGTGAAAAAAATACAAGCTTGTTTATTACCCACGGGTTTGTTCTTAAAAGCATCTGGCTCACTCACAGCATTTTCCACCAAAGGAGTTTACAAGAGGAAGTGGTTTACAGCTGGGGAAAGCGAAAGCTGGAGAAATGAAATTTCTTGCTTCAATTCACCATAATTAAAGGCCACGCCACAGGGACACTTTCCAAGGCAGCTGTCCCCTCCCCCGTGACACAGCATTGCGTGTCTGCTCAATATATAGATACAGGTCTGTTCACCTGTTCCATACAATGAGGACGAAAAAAATCTTAGCACTCTGAAGTGTTAAATCAGTCCGAGCATTTTCTCTTTTCTGGAGCAAAAGCAGCGTCGCAGGCAACGTAAATTTAACAAGGAGAGGAAGAAATACCCCCCAACAGTTCAGGTGTGCTGGGGCAAAGCTGACACCCGAAACCATGGCTATTGATAGTGTGACTTTTCCCATTTTCATATGCATTAGATTATAATAAAGCGTACAACCGAACCCAAACCAGCTTTGAAACTTTTTTCAGGAACATTTGGGGGTGGAGGGAGAGGGTATTTGCCGTTCTCTCCATTTGGCACAGGGAACACACACCTAAAAAGAGTAACAACGATGCACAGATCCGGTGCAAAGATGCTATTAGAAAGATCAACTCATATGGTGCGTTCTGCCTCCGAGTTCTGTAATTGGGAGATGATACGTATAAATCTGGGGGAAAAAAAGTGATGGAAGTACTTTGTGTTGGCAGAGACAGTTGCTGGATCTTCCCACTTTGTTGCCGACATGGTTTCTTAATTAAAGACTTTTGGAAGGTGGCCGCAAAGACAGCAGGTGAGTCCCACTCAGGGGGAGGTTAGTCACACTGCGTGTTTCAGCTGCAAACCGCGAATTTTAGTACATAATTCCTTCAAGTCAGGGCTAAGCGATGTGGATGGAGCTACATCCATGGGACAGGATTCCAGACCTGGAATGGCAGCTCTGAACACACCTTCCAACTACCACACACGTACTGCGCTTGACATACAACACACGTGGAAACCGATGCAGTGAGCTCTAGAAAATTTGAGCTCTGGATCAGAGAAATTGAAGTCAATTTGTTTCGAGATCATACGGCACACTGCAAACAAAAACAACACCACAAAATCTGGATGTCTTCACAGATTATTTTAGAAGAAATCCCACGAAGCTGCAGAGGAGGAGTTCCTCGAGCAGGGCTCCAGAGGATTTAAGTAAAAAAACCTATCGGTTTGCTTACCTCTTGGCATGATCCCGCTCCCATCATTTACATTAGCTGCTTCCAGTGGAGACTGGTTTCTTTGAAGTTTTAAAAGCCCTCAGACACTGAAAAAGCCCAACCGTCATTCAGCAACTGCTGACGTGGGTCATTTCTTCACCCGCTCACCCTGTGTGGACGTGGGGGGTGGGTCAATCCCCAGGCAGACCTCCTGCTCCGGCCTGGAGCCCTCAGGGGTGCAGATAACGCTACTGCACCAGGCTTTGGGCTAAACTCATTGAAAATCGTTTATCAAATTACAACAGGGGGATGGATGCTTTATCTACATGGGAAGAGGTTATAGCTGTGCTACAGGAAGATCTTGGCAATCTTAAGCACAGATCCAGTCTGGGCGGATAATGGCTGGAGAGCAGCCCTGAGGAGAAGGACTTGGGGGTGGTGGTGGGTGAGAAGCTCACCATAAGCCGGCAATGTGCGCTGGCAGCCCAAAAAGCCCCCGGCACCCCGGGGCTGCATCCCCAGCAGCGTGGCCAGCAGGGCGAGGGGGGATTGTGCCCCTCTGCTGCGCTCTGCTCTGGGGAGACCCCCCTGCAGTGCTGCCTCCAGCTCGGGGGGTCCCACCAGCAGAAGGAGACGGAGCTGTTGGAGCGGGGCCAGAGGAGGCCCCGGAGATGCTGGGAGGGCTGGAGCCCCTCTGCTGGGAGGACAGGCTGGGAGAGTTGGGGGGGTTCAGCCTGGAGAAGAGAAGGCGAAAAAGGGGAGACCTCAGAGCCCCTTCCAGTGCCTAAAGGGGCTCCAGGAGAGCTGGGGAGGGACTCTGCATCAGGGAGGGGAGCGGTGGGACGAAGGGGAATGGTTTCAAACTGGAAGAGGGGAGATTCACATTTGATTTTAAGAAGAAAATTTTCACTCTGAGGGTGGTGAGGAACTGGCACCCGCTCCCGCCCACTCCAGCAGCAGTGGAGCTGCTCTCTCCGACTCCGGGCTCTGCCGCCCGTCCCCGTGCCCGACACCAGCACGGCACCGGGACACCCCCCCAGGAAACCGCTGAACTGATGCCCAGCGCTCAGATCATCTGGAAATCCTCCGCAGACCTGACCAGGGACCTGATCCGTTAAGCCAGAGCTGATAAAGGGGCTGGGATTTAACGTCACATCAGATATGCCTACGGAAAATAACTTGTATTTAAAAATGTTAGGTACTTTGAATTTCCTTTTTTTTTTTTTTTAACTGATACAGAAAAATGCTGCAGACAGGAGCTGTATTTTTATTCCCACTTGAAAACAATGAATATGCTTTAAATTTATCCTAGGGTGGAGACGGTTTTTGAATTGCATGAGCTCACAAACAGCTCGTTCGATTCCCCTCGCCAGGGCCCGTCACGCGAGCGCAGTGGGATGTGCTGGCACGGGAAGGTGCCGGAGAAGCAAAACCGCTGGCGGTGGGAGGGGACGAGGCAGCCCCGGGGCTGCGTGTCCCCATGTCCCCAGCACAGCTCTGGGCGTCAGCGCGACTGACGGGCTTCGCACCGGAGGATGGCACATTGCACGAGCAACAGCACACGGACCTGGCACAGATAACCAGCTGCAGTGGTCCCACTGATGTAAATTAAGTGTTCCAGCAGTGCATTTGATGAGGGAAATTTTGTTTTTGCATCATGACACCACTACTAGATATGTAAAATTTAAATAAAAAAAAAATAAAAAGACTCCATTTGGAAAACATCAAGTTGAGATTTGTGCTTGATAAGCTACAGCTTTGCTTTACTCGTGCATGTGCGTATATATGTGATGTGTCGTGGTAGTGAGTGAAAATGTACAATAATGCTCTTCTGAGCGCCAGAAGCCTAACAGGTACCAAATGGTCCTGGGGGCCAATGCAGAGACAAGACTGATTTAATATAAAAGCTCTGGGATCCAATAAACTCCTGCTTCACGTGGTGGAGACCTGAACTCAAATCTTGGTTTCTCTTCAGAGGAGCAGACGGCTTTGAGGCCTTGTGACGCCTACACCTTTAACCACAACACCCCAAACAGACGAAGGATATCCTAAAGATTTGTCTTTATCTGAGTGGACAAGAGTATACGCATCTTGATTGCCGTCTGGGAATAGCATATCCTGTCCTAAAAAAGGCTTAACAAAACCCTGAGAAGAGACATACCCACTTATCCACCTACAGCCAACCTTCCCGCCCATCCAGACATTCCACCACCACTGGGCACTGACCCCAGCAAAGCAAACCTCTTCTGCCAGCCCGGTGGGACGTTTCATCACCTCAGGCCCTGGATCTCAGGGCTCTCGGAGGCAGGCCGTGCTGGTGAGCGTCTCACCAGTAAGAAAACACTCACTGCCACATTGGTTTGGACATGAGTGCCGAGAGCATGCTTTTCATCCCACCAGCCTCCCAAATCACCTCCACGTGCCAGCAGAAGACATTTTACTTCACCACACCGTCTTTGAAAGACGAATACAGCATCAACGCTCTCTTAGCTGGACTGTCGAAGCCATTTATGAACAATTCAACACTGCCATTGACTAATTGCAAGCCATGTGCCAGATCCTCATTGAGTCCTGGTACTGTCTGCTGAACCATGCCAAAATCCTCCCCTGGTACTATTTATTTCACGAGGCTCAGCAGCCAGCGGTCCCCAGGCGAGGCACAAACCTGTGGGAAGACCCCAGACGCCGGGGGAATTCTCAATTCCTTTCAAAGAGTTGAAAAAATACCTCACATCATAAGGAAAGGAGAACCGGAGAGAAGGAAGGCTGCACCGAAGCTTCAACATTTGGGGCAGAAATTAAAGGATAAGCTAATGGAAAGGGCTCAGAAAAAGAGGATAAGAAGGTTCAGAAGTATCAGGTGAGGATGTGCGCATACGTTTTGGATGAACCCTATGACCACTTACCTTAAATACTTGTGAAAATCAAAGTATGTGAATAAGCTGCCTGCCCATCCTTGACATCCCAACGCTTGCTGGGTTTTATAGTCCTTTTTAATGAAGTATTTTATAGAACTTAAGCCAGAGCATCCCAGAAATATCCAGAGCTTCTGATATTATCTTAACATAGATTAAACCCATAGTTCTCCTGGAAATTAGTGTGTGGAGCGGGACAGACGGAGGGTTGGTAGTGCAAAATTTTCATAAGAGTTGATGAAATACTGTACAAACTTCTGCAGAACCCAACCAATAAATTCTAATCCCAAGCTGAAACACCGCCTACCATACCCATGCTGGCTCTTTTTTGTGGCCGAAAACTTCAATTAAATCAAACCAAAGCTGGTTGTATTATCTACACAATTGAAAAAAAAAAAGGGCAGTGGGCTGGAAATGAGCAGGAGCAAAGTGAGGGCAATGCCCGTCCTGCTTTACCGTGTAGGTCATCCTCTGCTACACAAAGTGATTTTTTAGTTATTTTAGTTGTCGCAAGACTCCATTCCTGTTCAGAAATAATTTGTTTTACAGACTCCCCTCTCTTCAAACAGGAATTTTTTCTCAGCTACATCGGCCAGCAGCATCCACAGCTCATCAGTTGTTTTACATTATGTTCTAGGTGTGTTTTGTTGCCATTTTAGCATCCCGGGTGGGAGACAGATCTTGCTGGCCACAGACAGCCCTTACAGGGCTGCGCTGCATGGCCTGGGTTTGCCAATATATGGAGAGGAAGCCCAGGTGAGAAGAGCTTTAGTATTTATTACAATGAAATCCCTGGAGATGTTCAAGGCCAGGTTGGACGGGGCTTGGAGCAACCTGGGCTGGGGGGAGGTGGCCCTGCCCAGGGCAGGGGGTGGAACTGGATGGTCTTTAAGGTCTCTTCCAACCCAAACCATTCTATGACTCTGAATAACACAGCATCTGCTGTGTCCTTTGTTAAGTAACCCACAAATTAGCCAAATGTCTGAATTTCTTTCTTTTACTTGCTTTAAACTGCAACTTCTTTCAAGTGTCATCTTAAACATATACATCCACCAGGATGAAACCGGTGCTTATTTTTCACACACCGTGTACCTGAAAAGGTTAAACAATTTTTTCAGCATTTTGAAGACGTGCATGAAACCCCCCTACCCAAAAGGTGACAGAATTAAACACACACCATGAGGAAATAGAAACACAGAAAATTATAAAAGCCGGTTTAAGGAGAACACACTCCTGCCATACTGCTGCTATTGGCCAACAATAGACTGGGGTGTCCTCTCCTCCGCTCCAAACCTCACCCAACCACCACAGGCCTTCACACCCCGCACCAGCGCTGACATTCGCTCCTTGGAGAAAAAAAAAAAATCATGATGGCAACAGCCGGGATGTTCTACGGCCACAGAATTTGGTTGCCATCTGGCTCCTGCCCCACGGTACGTCACAGCCATCATCCCGTACTTCGGGTTACAGCGATCCCGAACAGCTTCAAATCCCGCTGGCTAAAAATAGGAAAAGCAAAAATCGCGTTCACCATCCTATTAAAAACCTGCCACTGGTACAAATACCTGTCACACTCTCGGCCACTGGGATTGCTAAATTACTCCCCTGGTTAAAATAACACATTCAACAAAAAATATCAGGGACAGGCTCCCATTTAGTCTCTCTGCACTGGGATTCTTCAACACTGGGAACAAACCAGTGGGCTGTAACGGGTTCCCCGACACAGGGCCAGGAGGTGCTTCGCTATTTCGGCCCAGTGCCAAGAGTGGAGATATTAAAGTGAAACCCAAGTTTAGGATTTCCAGTTGGAACAAAGAGCCGGTGACTGTAACAGCCCAGACCGATGCAATTTCACAGCAGTATCTGGAACATGTAGTATTTTTTGGGGAAAAAAACCACCTCACATATTCAATGAAATGAAAATATTCCCAAACAGTGGCGGTTTGGTTTTTTCACATCCTCTTCTTCTCCCTGTCTTTTTAAAAATAGCACAGTACCTCAACTAGGATCAGGAGCAAATCCCAAAAAATGGAAACACTGCCGCTGTTCTCATGCAACCTTCACAAAAATAGAAAAAAGAAAAGAAAAAAAAGAACAAAAAGAAGAACGAAAATATGTAGCGCTGCATGGTTTTTAAAAGTGTGTCTGGAAAACAATTTGATTCTGTTCCTACAATAAAGTTTAATGTTTTGGATGCAATCACTGCAAATTACGAAGCCTTGGCAAGCTACTTCGTTCGAACATATGGAAATTTTGTCTGTCAAACTTTGCTTCCTTCACTTACTGCCTGCTAATGCATTTTTATAACTGCCTCACCAGCCAATATGATTTCATTACAGACTGCCATCCAAAGCGACGCAAAATCACTCTTTTTTTTTTTGTCCAGTCGGGGGCTCGTGGATTTGGTAGAAATCCTTGAACAGGCTGGAACAGGAGATGGTTGCGGTGCTGAGTGAAAACCCAACCTGTCACCCTCCAGCTCCTCCTCTCCTTACCTGGGACGGTGGGCGCTTGCTCAAAAAAAACCCGGAGAAAAGAAAAGTTTAATGTACTGCCAACGTACCCCCTCTCCCTATGTGCAGGTGAGAACAAACCAGTCTCGTGGCACAGCAATGACCAGAAAAAGTCCCAAACGAACTTTCTCGGCCATTTACACCTCTGTGCAATGACAAATGATGGGGATGAAGCGTTAACCTGGCGATCTGCTGCAGACGCAGCGCTGTCGCGGCGATCGCTTGAGGATTCAGCCAAAGATCACACTCAGGTTAAAAGGGGGACGGATGTTGCAGGGTGGGCTGAAACCCCACGGCCATGGGGGGAACCCAGCTGGAGCTGCCTGGGAACACACAGAACACAAAACTGTCAGCCCTGGCTCCTCTTCCCATTGCTAACGTCTTTTTTTGTGGAATTTGCCAGAAAGAACCACAAAAATTTCCCCTCTCAAAAGGCCTTTCAGAAGTCAAAGGGCTGCCTGAATACCGGCATTGTGAGCGTCCATACGAGGGACGCGTCGGGACGGTGGCCCCGTGCACTGCGCTCGGCTCCTTCCCGGCCGGCACGCTGCGAAGCGGGGGCTGTAAGCCTTTGCTTTTTGTTCGGGAAAAAAAAAAAGAAGAAAAAAATAGCAGCCCATCACAATTTCTCTTTTTCTTTTAGAAGCTATCAAAGTCTTAGCCCCGCAGTGCTCAGAGGCTGACAGAGGGCTGGTAGGGGAGCAATCGGGGAGAAGAATTCGGGGATCTTTTGCAGGAATATCCCTACGTGATAAAGGGGTGGATGTACCCAGAGAGGAACAGGTACCTGCACCTGGGGAGGAATAACCCCATGCACCAGTACAGGCTGGGGGCTGACCTCCTGGAGAGCAGCTCTGCAGAGAGGGACCCGGGAGTCCTGGTGGACCACAAGTTGCCCACGAGCCAGCAACGTGCCCCGGTGGCCAAGAAGGCCAATGGCATCCTGGGGGGCATCAAGCAGAGTGTGGCCAGCAGGTGGAGGG
>NW_009648074.1:1402257-1412338 GCF_000708025.1 Charadrius vociferus | reverse complement strand
GAGCCATCCCAAACCCGCCTGGACGCCGTCCTGTGCCACTGCTGGAGGTGCCCCTGCTCTGGCGGGGGGTGGGATGGGGGAGCTCCAGAGGGACCTTCCAGCCCCCACCAGTCTGGGATGCTGTGTGATATCTGTACGTAAAACCATCCCGCTCCAGCATTTTCACACGGATGTGGATGAAGCAGCTGCAGCACAAGCTCCTACCCCCGAGAGCCCGGTGGTGAATGCCCCAAAGCCTCCAGCGTGCTCCTACCTCGCAGGTCCTGCTGCGTGCGGGCGCCAGCCATGCTCTGCCGCGGCATTCGGAGGGAGGTCCGCAGGGGAGTGTGTCTCTGCTCGTCCAGGTAAGCCAGGTCTTCTAAGTGGGCTGAGCTGGTGGCTGCCATGAGAAAGGAAACAAGTACATCACACCCGGCCTTCAGATCTCATTTCTGGTTAATGTATTTTTCCTCTTTGAAGCAAAACACAGAGTTGTAACTACATTGAGCCCATGCAGCTGAGATGAACCAAGTCTCGTGTCCCCTAGCAAAGAGTAAAGTAGCATTGTGTTAACTTTTTCTCATGCCCTGTCGCTATTTGCTCTGCTTTGGTCTCCTGTTGATGCTCACAAATAAAAAAGACACATAGAATGGGGAGAAATGGAGTCTCTCACATCTGATCTAAGTTCTCCCAATCATAAAACTTACTCAATGGCGTGCATGCGGCGCTCTGCACAGAGAGTCGACATTTCCTACTACGTAAAAAACAACTCAATAGTGCATTTGATGCTGAAGCCCACAAACTCCTCTTCAATTATTTTTAAAGCTGCTTAGTTTGGATATTAATATTTGTCTGTTCATAAAGCCAGAATTAGTGGCAGAAAAATTGAACTTTCAACAGACCAGCAAAAATGCACGAATAAATGAGAAAAATGTTATCTGAACCAAAGAAGATAACTTTCCTATTCCAGTCTTACTTGCTCATGGGCGAATTTAGTTTTCTTTACAATGCTAGATTAAATAGGAATAATTTATTGCTCTCTGCTGAAGGTGCCACCATTGCATGGATAAGCGCGGCTGGAGCGGAAACCCCGGCTAGAAACTTTCTCTCTCTCTCTCTCGGAAGCCGGCAGATAATACAGTGCAGGTTATTTTTTTATTCCATTTTCCAGGGGAAGCAGACGGATCGTCCCACCGCCAGCCGAGTGCACTCCTCCTGATGAGCGGGCTGCTCCCGCGGGGCAGAGCCACGAGCAGCGATCCCCAAAGCGTTCCAGGAAAACACAGCAAATCACGAAGAAGCACAAAGGGTACAACCAGTCTGATTTTGGAGGTATTTCTCTCCAAACCCCACGGCCTCAAGCATCACCTCACATGTGGCACCTCCTACCAAGACGTGACATTTACAGCGATCATTTCAGCAATTCCTTTTTAAGCAATGCTTTTTTCCACAGCTGCCCAATGATTACAAATATTTTTAAAATTGGATTTCACGTCGGGTGCTGCACGGTTTGGCGGGAAACGCCTCCGGACCGTACCAGAGGGGAGTGACTAGAGTTAACATTGGCCACAAAGCTCCATCAATCAGTACAAGAAATAGTAATTTTTATTTTTTTTTTTAATATGGTGATAAGTGATGAGTGGAAGACAGGAGAGAAAGTAGTGAAAACAAATTTGGATCACTTGCATCTGAATTTACCCTCTATTCTGCCATCTCAGAACCCTTTTCGGCCAAGTAATTTACAGAATATTATAAAACAAAGGAATGAAAACCCCACTCCTTGAAATAATCTTCCAAATTATAAACAGAAAACTTAAAAATAGCCATTGCAGATCACCAGCTCCGTTCTTGTTCTGATAACCATTTCCAAAATTCACATTAAACATTCACCAATGCAAATCATGCTGTGCGATATTCGGCTGCTCAGTACTCTCTATCCAATAGCGCTTTCTTTTTTTTTTCTCTTCAGTTTTTGGTCAATTACCACAAGAAGATTATTATTTCAAATTGAACTAATTAATTAAATGACTTCTTCAAAGACTGCCTGTGAAGCTGACATTAATTCTTCGTTGTGAAATGGGTAAATATTTGGATGTAGCTCTCTAGAGTAGCTCACGGCACTGGACTTTGCGCCCTTCCTCTCTTTCACCCAACACGAGATGTAACAATTCAACAAAACCGAAAGGCAGAAAATTTCAAAACTAAGAGGAACATATTTTCCATACAATGCCTAATGAGCATGGGAAAATCTTTACAAGACTGTGCTGCAGTCAAAACCCAAGCAAGATCCAGAGACTGTAACAAGGGGTGGGGAGAGGGGGCTTAAATTTGGCAGCAATTTGACATGCTGCTCTTCAAAGTCCATGAACTCTCTATGTACATATGAAGAAAAAAAAAATAAAAGCGAGACAGACAGAGAGAGCGGACAAAAGGTAAACAACAGGAGTGAGGGGAAAAAAAGGAGACAAAACCATCAAAGTCTGTTTTTAGAAGTCCTTCATGCTCTTTTACTCTTGTAAAGTTGATTAGATGTTCACTGTGAAGGAGCAGATTAGAGCTGAAACGCTGCAATTAGAAAGCAGTGGCTTTAGCGTGGATGTTAGATATTTTCCATAAGCGCTGAACCCGCCGCAGCCCGCTCACGGCATCTCCAGCGTTCGGCTGCGGGTTTCACCCCTGTTACGGCGGCGCAGGCCAATGAAATGCGCCTTTTGCATAAAAACGTGTGCAATCGATGTCCACTGTTTGCAGTGGAACTGAGCCAGAGGATGTGCGGCGGAAGAGCAGATGTTGCTGCAGCAACCAGAGTACCCTGGGGGTATCGAGTCCAGGGACACAAACCCCAAGCGTGCCCAGGAGCCTGCTACCAGGCAGGGCTGACCCCCCCACTTCAGCCTTCAGCCCACCGTCCATGCACCCACGCCAGCGTCAGCTGGAGGATCCCTCGACATGTGACGCAGGCACACGTGTGGCCACTGACTTTCTCATCAAAAGTATGACCTTAACAGAACCACAGAATGGTTTAGGTTGGAAGGGACCTTGAAGATCACCCAGTCCCACCCCCGGCACTGGGCAGGGACACCCCCCACCAGCCCAGGTTGCTCCAAGCCCCGTCCAACCTGGCCTTGAACACCTCCAGGGATGGGGCAGCCACAGCTTCTCGGGGCAACCTGCCCCAGGGGATCACCGCCCGCACAGGGAAACATTTCTTCCCAATATCTCATCTCAATCTCCCCTCTTTCACTGTAAAACCATTCCCCCTCCTCCCACGGCTCCCCTCCCTGATCCAGAGTCCCCCCCCAGCTCTCCTGGAGCCCCTTTAGGCACTGGAAGGGGCTCTGAGGTCTCCCCTTTTCCGCCTTCTCTTCTCCAGGCTGAACCCCCCCAACTCTCCCAGCCTGTCCTCCCAGCAGAGGGGCTCCAGCCCTCCCAGCATCTCCAGGCCCCTCCTCCTTTAATAGATAATCTGTTCTTGTTAAATAACAATCCCTTTTCACTGCAGCTGATTGTCAGGCAACCAGACAAAAAGCAGGCAGCCGGGACTGGCCAGCACCGACCAGCGCATGTGGGACACGCTGAAAATCCACACGATAAACAGCCCTAAGTGATCCGGGGAGAGTTTAGAAAGGGAATATTCAGGCAAAGGAGACCCCCTTTAATACTAAAATAATCAAAGAATAATCAAAGTCTGAATGCTTTTCTTTTATACTTGTACGTGACACCGCAGTAAGCTTATGCAGACCATGAAATGAGGATAAGGATTATCATCCTGTCCAGGCGTATCTTCTGCCCTTGAATGGGAGTTACTAATGCGTCACACACACCGCTCAGCAGTTCGGCTGCCCCAGGGCTCCCTCGCACACAATAAACAAACCTCCCGGCTGAAAGAACTACTGTTTCTTTGGGAAGACACCACACTTTTTCTTTACTGAGTTCTGTTAGATATCCTCATGACTTCTGTTCAAGTCACCCCGTTGAAGCTGCTCCTGCTTCTCTGAAAAATAAAGGGAAGAAAACAAAACTCCCCATACTGGACTTGCTGCTAAATATGTATCTATGAGAGAGTGCGTGTGGGTATATATATCTCTCTATATATATATCTATCAGCTGCTCAAGGACAACATCTCCTCCCTCTAAATTCCATACTCAGTCCTGCTCCAGTCCCATTTTAATTCTATCAAGCACAAACAGCCATCGGGGATGACCAGAAACATTAATCCTGCTGGTAATTTAATTTCTTTATACAAGATCATTCAATGTAGCAACAAGCTGATAAAAGCTCATTTTTCCAATTTATATAACAACAGTTAAACCCAAAAATTATTTCCTCCCTAAATACTCATCAACAAAAAAATAAACTAACTTTTTTTTAAAAAAAATTCACATTAGTCCTTGAATAGAGGATCAGTTTTACAATATGATTATTAGCAATTTTTTTTCTTTTTTACTTCAGTCTTCAGGAAAACACCCTCATACGAGCCAGTCCTGTGCACGCCGAGGAAATACTGCGCTACGGATGTGCTGCGTGCCCAAGACGCGAGACCTGCAGAGCCTCCCGTTAATCACACGGGATTTTCAATGCCAAATTGTTCTTCTTAACAGGCACAGACCACACGCCACACGCATCCCGTACTGCCCAAACCGTGTTTGACTCTCAAAACGTATGTGACATGTTTTAATTGATTGTTTTCAGAAGCATCAGCTCGTGGCAGCTCCCCGGGCAGTGTGGAGCTTTCTTCAATCAGTACTAATTGTGCTCATTTAAAACTCTGTGGAAAAAACCTCGATGAAGAGACTCGTGGGGAGAGTACGCCCAGGTTTTGAAGTTCAGTTTTTCCAACTCTCTCAGGCGGTGCGATCGAGCATGGCATCTCCCCGCTCAACACACGGCTTGCTTTACACAGAGGCCGCAAACCAGCACGGGAATACTCTTTACTGTGCAACATCGGCACTTCTACTGGTTTCCTCCGAGAAGGCGGCTGTTAAGGGGGGTTTGTTGGTGGTCTTTTTTTTTTGTTTTTCCCTTTTAAGTCCCCAAAACCAGCTTTTAGAATGGCTTCAGAGGAATGAGTTCTGCGATATTTCATCTCCTACATAAAAGCCGCAGTTAACAGACAAAGAGCGGAGTACTCATTCACATCAGCCCCATCTTCTCCTTACCGCCTACTTACGATGCAGGGAAAGGTTTTCAACATGAAGCCAAGATTGCCGGAGCCTAAATGATGGACAACTGGTCACCACAGCTGTTAATGCCGAGCCGGACTTCGGAGACACCCTTGGGAAGTGGTTCCTGGGCTGTGTCCACCCCAGCGGGCAGCTGGAAGGTGGGTTAGCCACGCTGGGACTCACGATGGGGTCCGAGGAACGTAATTTTGCCAGCACTTGCTGAGCTGTGTAATTAAAAAGCTTTTCTAACGCAAAGGGCTGAACAATCTTTCAAAATCGCTTTGATCTTCTAGGATGTGGATTTTGGTGAGCAAGAGAGGAACGACGCCTCAGAGCTGTTCTTCACACTCCCCCAGTAACTGAGGTCTACGGAACAGCAGCACTCAGACTTTTACTACAAATCAAGAAAAGACCGTCAACTCCGCTTGCCCCAGAACAGCAAACGGCAAAGGCACGACGACCCGGCTGTGCCGACGGCACTAACTGCTGCACAAGAGGCAGAAAGGAGTTTCTGAAGCAAACAACAACTGAATATTTTTCAAGTCCCTACAACACACACGCAGCCTCCTGGAAGAAGAATTGCTTCATTTCCTGGGAAGAACTGCAATCCTGCCGCTATTTTTTATTTTTCTTTTATTTATTTAAAGAGTCTGCATTTCAATCACTCTCTACAACCACCTGAAAGGAGAGGGTAGAGAGGTGGGGGTTGGTCTCTTCTCACAAGTTACAACCAACAGGACAAGAGGAAATGGCATCAAGTTGTGCCAGAGGAGGTTTAGGTTACATTAGGAAAAACTTCTACACTGAGAGCGTTATCAAAGCCTGGAAGAGGCTGCCCAGGGCAGTGGTGAATCGCCATCCCTGGGTGTATTTAAAAGCCTTCTAGATATGGTGCTCAGGGCCATGGTTTAGAAGTGAGCCTGGAAGAGTTAGATAACAGTTGGGCTTGATGATCTTCAAGGTCTTTTCCAGCCATAACAATTCGATGATTCAACCTCTGTCCTGTCTCTGGAACAAGCAGCCAGCTGCAATACCAGATGTTTTGCAGGGGCGGACTTTGTGCACGGCCAGGGAAGAGCACGACGATGGCCAGTGGCCTCATTTACTGTCGGTGCTACAAGAAGCAAGGAGTCGTTCCTCAGCAACCCAAAGCCTGGCTCTCTTCCCACCTTCATCACCATCATCATCATCTTCTACAGCTGCAACTGAGGAGACTCGTGCCCGACGCACTGCAGTCAGCGCGAGCTGCCAGATCCATTTCACATTTTGCCACGGGTTATTTCTGCAATCGTCGGTACAACTATCCTGCCATTTCTCAGGCTGATGAGCTGAGATTTATCTTCCTGATTTAGAACTGAGGAATAATTAAAGAGATCTAAGGCCAGAGGAACTAGAAGTAATTTTTCCTCAGAATATGCTTCAGTACTTCAAAAATTATGCAAGATCAATTTATCTTAGAAAATATAATATAAACCCGTTGAAAGCGTCCCCTCAATTCTGAACCTTATCCCGCCTAATAAGACACAGTGACTGCAGATAAAACACAAGGGAGAAAAAAAAGTGCCGCCTCAAAAATAGTATTTGCATACTGCAGAGGCAAATCTCCCAAGGAAACGGCAAACAAATAGAGGAAGATAATTCAGTTTCAATGTACTGTTTGAACAACAAACACCAAACGACCTGACTTGAAATTGGTATTTGGCAGCCCAGGGAGGGGGTGGGCTCTGCAGCTGGGTCTCCTGGGGGACACGGCGATAAGGGGGGGTCGCTGCTCGCACCTGAGTCAACGGATTCTGCGTGCCGTGACTGACACACGGATCAGATCCCATTATTACATGTATCCCAAATTCAGGTTCCTCACAGCTGTATTAATACATACACTTTAGATTTAATGACGTCTTTTTCGGCTGGATATCTGGTCTAAGTTATCAAGAAACTGTAAAACACAATTAGGACAATACTAAGTTTCGAGGTTTATCCGAAGCATCTTAGAATCGTAGAATGGTTTGGGTTGGAAGGGACCTTGAAGATCACCCAGTTCCACCCCCGGCCCTGGGCAGGGACACCTCCCACCAGCCCAGGTTGCTCCAAGCCCCGTCCAACCTGGCCTTGAACACCTCCAGGGATGGGGCAGCCACAGCTTCTTGGGGCAACCTGCCCCAGGGGATCACTGCCCCCACAGTCAACAACTTCTTCCTCATATCTTATCTAAATCTCCTCTCTTCCAGTTTGAAGCCATTCCCCCTCGTCCTATCACTCCATGCCCTTGTAAAAAGTCCCTCTCCAGCTTTCTTGCAGGTGCCCTTCAGATACTAGATGGGGCTCTGAGGTCTCCCCTTTTTCGCCTTCTCTTCTCCAGGCTGAACCCCCCCAACTCTCCCAGCCTGTCCTCCCAGCAGAGGGGCTCCAGCCCTCCCAGTATCTCCGGGGCCTCCTCTGGTCCCGCTCCAACAGCTCCGTGTCTTTCCTATGTTGGGGACTCCAGAGCTGGAGGCAGTACTCCAGGTGGGGTCTCACCAGAACAAGGCAGAGGGGCAGAATCCCCCCTCGCCCTGCTGGTCACACTCCTTCTGATGCAGCCCAGGGTACGGTTGGCCTTCTGGGCTGCGATCGCCCATTGCCGGCTCACGTTGAGCTTCTCGTCAATCAGCACCCCCAGGGCTTTCTCCTCAGGGCTGCTCTCCAGCCATCTTCATGTCATCTCTCTCCTTGCAATAACTCGTATGAAGAGCTGCATCTCAGTCAGAGTTTAACCATACCCCATCGTGAAAGTAAAAGAAGAAAAAAGGTGCAGGTGTTTGTGACGCTGCAGCGCAGCCCGTTGCAGGGCCTGCGGAACAGCACGTGCTCTACGGCAGACCTCGCCAGAGCTGCCTTCCTCCTGCTGCAGTGCATTTCGTTTAACGCCACATTCCTCTCGGTGCTATTTTCGTATCCATCCTCTTCCCTTGGGCAGAGGTAACGGCATTCTTAACACGCTTCTGCTCTGCTCCTCCCCTGTGGTCTTCGAGGAGTCTCGCTGCGGTGTCCCCTCTCTCAGCTTGGTCTCTCCACACCGGATCACCGCCCTTACCCCGTTTACGTGACCTCTCCCGGACTCCTTCAGGGAAACCATGGGACAGAGGGAAATATGAACGTTTCAATAGTAAGAAACCCATTTTAATGACCAGTTTCTTCCAATCGCCTGCTCAAACACCGCTGCCCGACTGTGTATTTTTCTGACCTGAAGAGAGAGGTATTCGCTTTCCTGGAAGTCACACTTTTCAAGTCACATTTTATAACCTTTCTTGTAGTGTGAGCTTGCTTTTTTCCCTTGTGCGGTGCAGGCAGAGGCAGACAAGTCTGCCAGACGCTCACACCTCTGCCAGGAACACCCTGAGAGGACCAGCCGCCAGCCGCCGGGACAGAAGATGCTCCCCAAGACAACCACCGCTCACGCTGGTCGCGAGAAGACGTAATTTCCAGGCGTTTATACCAACCCTGCCCTCACCTTCAAAGATATACTTTTCTAATGGATAAGGAATTTAGCGTTAATAACTAATAATATATTTGCTGCTATTTTATATTCTCCAAGAGGAAAAAAGACGGGAGCTAGTATTACATAAGGGCATTTTAATTCTCTATTAACATTTAAACAGACCTTAGAAACCTTCCATGTGGTCTAAATACCACAAGATTTCATGTTTCATTTCACGGGTAATGGAAATCGAATGAGGCGTTCATTGTGTACACGAAACGCGAACTTTCCTAAGAAATTTGTGTTCATTCAAAAATCTGAATGCCCGACTCCCGTGCCAAACGTCTTCTGATGATTAGCATGAAAAATGTCAAAGTAGATAAAATGAATTATTGTGCGTATTTGCCTGGGATGGGGTAGGAAGAAAATACAGTTGAAGCTTTCAGTTTCTGGGCAAAACAAACCAGCAGAGCAAATGGACGCACATGGGGCTGAACTGAAAAAGGGAGTTTTAAAGAATTATTTTTATAGGTTTTTTTCTTGGATCAAAACCTCTCAAAAATCACTGCCCTCTCAGTTCGGAGCACACACCATCTCTCCCAACAGGTAAAAAGTTAACCACACACAGGTAAAGACCACATTTTAAAAAAAACAAAAAAAAAAACAAACAAAAAAAAAACTTTGGGGGGTTTTTTTGAAAGGTTTTTGCTACCAACTCCTGACTGTCTTCCTGAAACTGTCACCCAAATCACTGGAGAACAGGTAAATGCAACAAAAAAGGGAATTTTAATTAAATTTTTGGTACTTTTCTGCTGCTATCAGTGCTGTAAGCGCGTGTCAGGCCAGCGTTACAGCTGGTGTACACAGTGCTTTGGGCGCGTTGGTGAGATACAGAGATGTTTCCATGTCATCACCCCTCACACGGACGCTCGTTACCTTGGCTCCACGTCTTTCTTCTTTTCCATTTCCTGCCTTTTTTTTTTTTTTTCAAGCTTCAAGATTTGGGGTTTCAGTTAGACGGGTGATTACTGGGTTAGGCTGTCTGAATGCCACACAGCAAGAAAAATTGCTGTTAATACTGGAAGAATGAAGCAACGTTTCTTTCTACTGAAAAAGCCGTGTTCAGGAGAGGTACCACGTACCTCCCAACACTCCCTTGTCTTGACTACGTAGGAAGGGAATTTCTTTAATTAGAACTAACAGAATTTTTAATTTGCTTTTTTGTGGGTGTCTCCCCCCTGTTAAGTTAATACATTATAACACAGCATTGGTTAAACAAAAGGAAATCGTGTATTAATGGATTTGAGCTATAATATTGAGGTTAACAGAAAATATAATCACTTCCCTGGGCGCAAACGATTTAAAAAAGCTACTTTAAAATCCTGAAACGTTAATGTGACTGATTGTGGTTCTAATCTAATAATACTCCACATTTTACATAGTTCGGGATGGAGTTCACCAAAGTAGAGCCAATTTTAA
>NW_009648074.1:1372242-1402208 GCF_000708025.1 Charadrius vociferus | reverse complement strand
ACCATCATCATGTAAATGAAGTTGTCTCAATCAGTGAGGTCAGTAAGACTACAAGCATTTACTCCAATTTAGAGCCTCAAGAAGGGTTTAACAAAAGCAGCGTAACACCAAGGAAACCCAGCTGTGCCCAGCGAAGCCGGAGGCGCTGGCACCTCTCACACGGAGCCAGTACAGGAATTTACCTCCAGCAAAACGCTGCATTTTCCCCCTTATTTTCATGTCCAACGTGGCCGAACAGTTATGCTAAAGCTTTTCAGAAAATTCAGCCATCTGACCTTAAAACTCTGAATTCAAGCAGCGCAACATTGGTAAAATTCTAAGCTACTAAATGCATGACGTTAAAAATCTTCGTTAAATCTTCCCCAACTCCAAGAGACTATGAGAAACCGAGGCCGATATCCACGAAGGGCTGACGTTCCTTGTGTCTACCTGGAGTGGGGTATGTTTCAGTTTCCAAGATGAAAACTACACAGCCGTTTCATTCCAGCTGGTTTTATGCAATTTAGCTGATGAAAATCTGAATTTCTCAGGCGGAGCTGTGGCAACAGACATTCTCCGCAGAGATAAGAAGAACGCATTGAGGGAACCACTTCTCTTTTTGAATTGATAGGGACTTTATACGTAAAATGGCAGAAATAGTATAATCTAAAAAATATCAAAAAATCTTCAGATTGATAAAAAAAACCTTGCAATTCCAGAGAAACATAACTAAAAAATACTGAAAGAATATTCAGCTCCCCCAACCTGCGAGAAAAAAAAGGGCCAGAGAAATGGAAACTCCATAAGAAGATCTTTAAAAGATTCCCTACGGAGATCAAAAATACTTTTTCTATATCAAAAGACAAAAAAGACAACACGGAGCCAGGCTGAGCTCCTCTCTGCATTTGTGAAGACAGTCCGCAAACGGTGCACGAAACCAATTTCAGGAGCTGAATTGCATTTTCAGCTTTGAACCGGCTTGATGAATGTGAAGGTGGAATGGAGTGAGTGCCCGAGCGGCCCCCGCCGACTCTCAAGGGACGCTCTGAAGTGCGGTGGCACTAATTTAAATATACCTGAGAGCTCTTCACGTGGGATATTAGGAGAAAAGAACCAGCAGCTCTGTTCCCTGCATTTCCTTAAGGGTTTTTTTCCCCCCTCAAACACAGTATTAGTGCAGAGAGCCTACGCTCACATTCTGCTCAATTTTCTTTGAATTTATGATTAGCACTTTACCTCGCAGCCAAGCTGTGAGGAATTTGTTCTCCGTAAGTTACGTGTGACCCGGAGACCTTTAAGTTCTCCTGCTACTGCAAGAAGGACAATTTGCGCCGACCCTTCTGCAGCACAGCTCCCCATTCTCTTGCGAGTCGGGGTTTTGCGATGCTCGCTGCCCGGGCAAACAGCGCTGCCCTCCGCGGCTCCTTCGGACTTAACACCATAAAATTGCCCAACGATGTCTACGCTCCGTGCTGTAACTCTCTCGGTGTCGCTCACATGACGTGCTCCCACCGAGCCGATGTGAAAGATGGGCTCTCGCTGCTCCCACAACTGAGCTTTTAAAAAAAAAAAAACACCCTCCTCTCACAACACGGTAACCCATGAATCTCAGCGATCTGCCAAGACCCAGACGTGCTCTACCAAATCTAACACCCACTTTGGCATTTTACGGCACACAAGAGCCTGCCGTGTTGGTTGGGGTTTTGTTTGGTTTTTTTTCAAGAGAAAGTCTTTCCCCCCAAAAAAGTGCTTTTAACTGTTTCTGAAGAAATATTATGCAACGAAGTGCAAGACGAGATCAGTAGGTGTTGGGAGAACTGCTCCCAGTTGTGAGCCGCTGGGTGAGCGAAGGGATGCACTACACGACAGCGATTGCTGTTTGCAAGCCTGCTGTAAGAATGAACATTTTTGTGCCATTTTGGAAGAGATTCAAGGAAGACTCTTAAAAAAAAAAAAAAAGAAAAAAAGAAAAAAAAAAGGCACAAGGTGTAAGTGCTGCCATGCTTTGGTTCCCAAGAATAGACTGTTTGTATATAAATTCAACTGCATTTGAAAAAAAAGACAAGGACAGTCTGTTTTAGCAAAGCTGTGGTTTCACGATTACCTTAAAATGAGGAATACCACTAAAAGAAAGGCAGCTTTCTGCTCCACTCCCTCCACACTAATGAATTTGTGGCTCAAAATTAATATATGTATTTTCCGGAGGGTTAATTTTCAGTTGGATTTGTCCACTGATCTGGTTCATCAACGGGCTACTCAACGTGTAGCGCTGGTGCAAGGACGTGGAGTGACAGACAGCACAGGATCAACTCTTTGGGCAACGGCTTAAGTCAGCCATGACATACATCTGGGTTCCCTCTCCCATCATTCAAGTACACGGCTAACGAGGTTAAGCCATCTGGGGAAAAAAACCATACAAACCTGTTATCTAGAAAACATAATTTTCTGGTGCCACAAACTCATAGGAGATAAAATGCCATCATTCGATGATAAAAGGTCAAGCCAAATCTTGTATTCTTGTCCATAGTTACTACCACCGCGATTTATCCTGGGATATGACCTGTGTTAGCTGACATACTACTTAAAAAGAGCAAAAACCCCACTAAACAAACCCAGCCAGAAGGATAAGGTGTTCCTGAACCTTGTTGGACAGTTTTCTCTTCAAACAGTGTTTGCCTCTAAAGGCATGAGGCGAGCTGACGACTGCCAGAGTCAATTACACCAATACACACACATTTAAATCTATGGTACCAGGCCTGCCCTGGTTTTTTCGGAAGGTGTCGATGCATTTAGGAGAAATGAGCCTAAAGTAACGAGGCCGCGCAAGTGGAGTTTCCCGTTTTTTCCACCCCCTTTCCATTCTGAAATCCCAGGCTTGTCGTCTTTCAGCCGTAAGTAGCACATGTGGTGTACCTCTGTGCTTAGTGTGCCCACATTTTAGCATCTACCAAATCTCATTTCTACATCGCTTTTAGGCCTGTGACTCTCCAAAGTGGGATTAAAAAGGATATCTAATCTAGTTATGCAACGCAGCCCGGGCTGTGGAGAGACGCTGCTTGAACAGACACTATCCCTGGCTCTGTGCCGCCCGCGCTTTCTGGAGCAGCAGCCCTGCTGCCAGCCAGCAGGAGAGTCCTGCGGGGCTCTACAAAGAGACAAAGACCGTGTTTCTTCGTGTGTCCGTACAGACGGACATACAAACCACCGCAGCAGAACGCTTAACCCCAGAGAAGTTACCCAGCCAGAAAAAAATACAGGGCAGCAAAGCAAAGGAGAATAATTCCAGGCAAGCAGCTTTTCAGCAAAGCTTTAATATTTTTAATCCTATCTCTTGTTTCTGTCTTAGCTCTGGAGCCCCCAACATAGGAAAGACATGGCCCTGCTGGAGCGGGGCCAGAGCTGCGGGGAGGGCTGGAGCCCCTCTGCTGGGAGGACAGGCTGGGAGAGTTGGGGGGGTTCAGCCTGGAGAAGAGAAGGCGGAAAAGGGGAGAGCTCAGAGCCCCTTCCAGTGCCTAAAGGGGCTCCAGGAGAGCTGGGGAGGGACTTTTCACAAGGGCATGGAGTGATGGGACGAGGGGGAATGGCTTCAAACTGGAAGAGGGGAGATTTAGATGAGATATTGGGAAGAAGTTCTTCCCTGTGAGGTGGTGAGCCCCTGGGGCAGGTTGCCCCGAGAAGCTGTGGCTGCCCCATCCCTGGAGGTGTTCAAGACCAGGTTGGACGGGGCTTGGAGCAACCTGGGCTGGTGGGAGGTGTCCCTGCCCAGGGCAGGGGGTGGCACTGGGTGATCTTCAAGGTCCCTTCCAATGCAAACCATCTTACAACTCTGATTCTGTCCTGCTGTTACCAACTTCAGGGGGAACCTTAGCAGGTTGCTGTTAAAAGACACAGGTAAGATATGGCCCAGCATCATTTAGGAATCTTTCAAACAGCTGACATGAAATTTAATGAAGAAAATGGTGATGTTATGCCGAAACAAAACATTTCGTCATTAGCAAACCCCAGTCGCTGCGAAAGCCAAACCAGTGTGTGCAAGTGTGGGCACTAAGACGTGCAGGGAGAAGTCCACCAAGAGCAATGGGATCCATAACAACTTCTCTGTTGAGAGAAAGTAACGTAATTCTCTTGACTCCAAAGTTCTTAAGATCTCCAGGGAAGATCAGACAGTCAATTTTAGTTATAATGAATCCTTTGAAACAGTAGCAATGGCTACAATGTCTTGGAATTATGTGGTACTTTAAACTCAAGATTATTTGCATTGTAATGATAGCGAATAATATTCTTTTTTAAATGTGTTCTCCAATAATCTTACAGTTGTACATTTTTATAAAAAAGCAACCACAGACTGCTGAAATAACCGTTAAACATCACCAGAACCAGTTTTCCCCACAGGAATTTTCCATTTAGAAGCAGTAAGTCAAATGAAAAGACAATCTTTGTCACACTTAATGATGATGACTACAGAAAGGAGATTTCTCTTCGGTTAATGAGAAGACGACAAAGGCTGTGACATGCATCTACTGTGTCTCCCTCTCACCTAAAGGGAAAAATGTTCATTCCTTACCTGCTACTGAATTTGGCCGTGGCATAAGGTAGAGAGGAATAGACTGCACGGACTGGGACAAGACCGTCTCCAGGTTCCTCTCCGGGATTTTGTTGAGGCTGTAGGTGGAAGCCGTCATGTTCTCATCCACGCGGTACAGGCAGGAGTCCATGCTGGATTTCTGGGACTGCCAAGGTTTCAGGTTTCCTCCAGATCCAAGGTCTTTACTGCTTTCCCCTCCATATTTAGTGCGTTCCACGTTTTCCGAGTAGCTTGTCAAAGTAGCTTGAAGGCAGAAATTATAAACAAAATGAGTAACAAAGAAAGAATTGCTTGCACACACGCTGCTCTACCCCGACTCGTGCAATGCAAGAGCCAAAAATGATGCTCATCATGTTTTCCACATTCACATAAATCAGAGATTACGGAATTTAGTTTAATGATACTGTTTCTGCTTACTACTTCTAAAAGAACATTTAGGCTATAATGTTTTGGCTCATACTCTTAAAAGCCATTTGTAATCACAGAGAGTATTAAAAATCATGTGCTGCATTGTATTCGTATACACAATTCCAGAAAGAGCAGAAATTATTAAGGAAAAAACATTTGCGGCGCTCCCCATGTCTTTTAATTTGCATCATAGTTACGTAGTTTCAGGGAACGTTTGCAGAAGTTTATCACTTTGCAACGTTGACACCGAAACACCGCAGGCACAGACAGCCCCCACTCAACGCGCACGACAACCGCTCTCGTGGATCAGCTCGGTTCAGGAACGGAACCCAATCTCTCCTTTGACCGACAGCAGGTTTTTATGAAGCTTTAACTGTAATCCACACATTTTCCCCTATATTATTTCATTTTCCAGATCGGGATTGTTGCCGTATTGACTTTCCCATTGGGAAGTGACAATATTACACTGAGCCCCACCGCTAACATCTTCTCTCTTCTGGATTCTGATGCAATTATCCCCTGGCTGTAACTCCCTTTGGGCTGTTGACCTTCCTTTCATCTTTAGCCTCCCACCAATTCGTTCAAGGTCATAATCAGACCCCTTAGGTATTGTGAGACGGTCCCAAGGTCCCAATGCCCATAGCAGCTTATCTGAGTGTGTCAAACTCGCCCACTCCCTAACTTTGGGGGGCGGCTAACAAGAAAGAAGAGAAAATAAAAGAAAGACAGATTGGAAACCAGAGCTCACTATCCTCTCGTCTCCCCAATCACACTCATTTCCACTGCTATTCAAAACCCCGAAATTCAGCTCGACCCTGAATATCCTGAAGCCACGGACGTTCCCTGTGCTTGCAGATCTACTTGCTAAATCCACTGAAATCCGTCGTTTTCATGTGGTAAATACCTTTCCCAGTGCAAATTCTCTGCTAATTTCTGGGCCATCTGTCCCTGGACAGAACCGTGTGGAGCTGCTGCTTCTTCTTTGCATCACCAATCCCCCCGACGGCCTCGGCAGGGCAGTCCCCTCGCCTTCACCACAGCCCATTCCCCAACCGAGGGCGACGCTGCCTCGTTAACAAACAGCACAACGTTTATTTTTATATTGATAAACATAAAAGAGCAAATTACTCCACAAACTCACAGGCTTTCAGGTTAAAGCTTTTTCTCTGCCAAGTTTTAAGAGTAAGCAGCCTCGAAAAGAAGTTCCAGCCAAAGAGCACCTAAAGGAAGATGCAGTCTAACTGCGAATGGGTGAGGGCTATTTCGTTCGGTTTTCTAAATGCATCCAGAAGCACAGAAGTAGGTATTTTAGCCAGTTGTTTACATGCTGAGTACAGGAATAATTCGCTGCCTAACATGAGGCGTTCCATTTAAATTCTCAGAAATGCCGGCACAGACATGACACGATCAGGGGCTCCGGCGGGCGCTGCGGACCCAGGTGCCAGGCGGACCCCTGGCCTCTGCCCCCAGTGCAAAACCATGAACTTCAACGTCCAAGGACTAATCTGGCTTAATTATACCTGTTAAATGACGTTATAATAGGCACTAGAATTAACTGCTTACACCTAAAGTCACAAAATGATCATTAAAAAAATAAACAAATCAAGACCTGTGATTCTTACTGCGCCTGTCCTTTACCCAACCCAACAACTCCATGCAGCCTTCACTCCTACCCCTATTTCTATCGTTTTATTCCTCAGTTTTGGGCTTCCTGTCTATGCAGTGGGACCAATATCTTCATATCTCAGCAAGTGTTCCAAATTTTAATTCTTTGTAACATATTTTGAAATTTAAAGCCAACACACGCAACTGCTAAGAATCAGTATCTGCCTCTTGGCACTTAAACACAGGATTGCTGTCCGGTAAACACATTTACACTTTAGCGTAGGAAAATACTATGAAAACAAGAAACAGATGTTCACGGATTTCTCTTGCTCCCTCAAATTGTTTAATATTAAGAAATATGTTTGAAATGGTTTTCTAGAAAATCTCCATTTCAAAGTCTGGGGCTGCAGCGCTAGGCGTACTACCTTGTCTGTTTACCGAAAAAAATAATCCATTGATCCATTAAAATCCATTAATTTTAAAAAACTATCTCAGTACATCTAATTAACCTTTGTAGAAACACATCAGCGGCTAAAATCAGTCTTCTTCCAATACATCAAAATGAGGAATAACAAAATAACTATGTGTCAAAATAAGTTTTCTCTAAATGAAGCAACAAAAAAAGAAAAAAGAGCTAATAAATCCTGCTGGTCCCTTTTCTAATCGTCAATTTGTGTTCATTTTAAACATAATTTTCACTGTTTTACACTAAAGCTGTTTTATGTGCAAACTCTTCATTGAATCAGGTATTTAGGATTGTTCCCTGTGGATTAATTTACCTTTTGAACAGCCCTGGATGATATAAGTGCTGCTACACAGGCTGGAAGCGATTGCTCTGTGGACTTAATCTCGTCTATGAGCTATTTTAAACCAAACCAATTTTGACTTTATTTAAAAGGCAATAGCGTAAGGCTAGCTACGAGCCAGCAACACGATCCGATGGGCAGAGCACGTCTCCGGGGGGAACTAAAGCCTCCCGATGGCACAACCCAGGGACTCGCTCAGAACTCACAACTTCACAGTCAAAATTTGAGAAAGCGACATCCAATTCCAGAAAATTCACATTATCTGCACCGACTGAGGTTGATGCAGTGTGACGCTCAGGGCTAAAAAGCTGGTAATGCTTGTACACAAAGAAAGTGCAAAGCTTTGGTCAGCCCTGTAGTGGTCAAGCAGTTGGAGCAGATGATCATCATAGGTCCCTCCCAAATGAAAAAATTCTGTTCTGCTCTGCTCTATTCTATTCTGTTCTACTCCATTCTGCTCCACTCCATTCCATTCTACTCTACTCCGTTCTATTCCATTCCCATTCCCATTCCTATTCCTATTCCCATTCCTATTCCCATTCCTATTCCTGTCCCTGCCCATGGCAGGGGGGTTGGAACTTGATGATCTTCAAGGTCCTTTCCAACCGAAACCATTCTATGATTCTATTCCTATTCTTACTCCTGTTCCTTGGGCAGAAAGAACTTCTCTCCGTCCCCAGTAGGACCAAGTCCATCAATACCCTCAACCAGAAGGAAATCTGCAAAATAACATTATTTCTGCAAGTTTGTCATATTCATACCAGGGCTGCAGAGGGTATTTCAGGACTGGGTCTGTGCTCGTACAGTTCGGGTGCGTGAGTCCACCTCCCCATCGCCTCCTGCCCCGGCCCCCACAGGGGATGAACGGTGCTTTGCAGCAGTAATCTCTTTAGAGGGTTGTCTGGAGAATGAAGACCCACCCTCGGGATGAATCCTACTCACAGCCACAACAGGACTCCTGTTGCGTCATTGATATATCTAAATTATATCTACGCGTTAAAAATATTCTGGGCCTTAATCCAGATGCAGAGAAGCCGACTGGAACGGGCAACAGCAGCTCCAAACTAACATGACGACATGGGTGTGCGCACTTCCATCGGCAAGCGGACTCCGGTATCCATGGAACGCAGGAGAGCACCAGAATGTCACACGACACTGGAAACTGACTCTCCAATTAAGACTCCTTCTGATATATTACTACTTTGGTGAGATAGAACCTCTAAACCATAACACAAGTATTCTGTGCTCATCCTGTGAGCTCTCTGCTCTGCAATTCACAACCACGACTCGGGCTGACCCAGCCCATGGCCCACGGAAAAGAGGTGCCCATGGCAAAAAGTGCCCCCAGACCCCACTTAATACCCGACATTGTTCGAACCGTGTCAGTGCTAAACGGGGCTGCAGGAGCGCTCCCGGGCTCGGCTTCACCCACGCGCGAGAAACCCCGTGTCTGAGGTCTTCATGAAGGAAACATCTCAGCTGGCAGGACACCTCCAGGGGTTCGCAGGGTGAGGGGTGTCACAGCCTCGGGAGAAGGAGAGCCCCGTCCCCGAGGGGGCTCACAGCATCCCTGCCAGGGGAAACCGGACAACGACAGTGGAACTGGCACACTGATGGAGATGACAGGATTAACGCTTTCTTAATACAAGGTTTAAAAAAGAAACAAGTGGTCCTTCAGACACTATCAGACAATATCTTATGGGTCCCATGAATTCTTTGCAGCGAGGGTGGTGTGACTCAGATTGCCCAGAGAAGTTGTGGAAGGGTTCAAGGTCAGTTTGGACGAGGCTTTGAGCAATCTAATGTAGTACTGGAAGGTATCCCTGCTCACAGCATGCAAGTTGGAAGTAGATGATCTTGAAAGGTCCTTTCCAACCCAAACCATTCTATAATTCTATGATTTTTAAACCCAGGGATACCTAATTAACCAAAAGCTCACAAAAATGCAACCTCTCAACTCTAAATTTGGGGAAGATAAACCGATGACCTCCAATCCATCAAAGAGCAGGAATTTTTGCCTTGAGCCACCTGCTGAGAGGCAGATCTTTCAACCCAGAGTCTCTAACAGACGATAGCCAGCACACTGGTACGTGATGGGACACGTTAAGCTGGGGCTGCCCCGACAGGAGCACGCTGGGATGCGAGAAGGGCTGCAGAGACGCCGTGAGAGAGAACATGCTTTTTTAAGTGAGGCTCTTTTACCTGATGAACCCGGCCAGAAACAACAGCAGTGAGAAGAAGCAGAACGTGGCAGTGCCTGGGCCTCGCTACCCCGGAGCCGGTGGGCTGCGATCGCATGGACCACGGCGCATGCCGGTGGCTGTCAGGTGGAGAAGAGACATCGCTGCCTCGAGGAGGCACAGAGAGGAGTGTTGCTGGGGACGGAGTAAGACGGGAGCAGCCACGGAGTCACCCACTGAGCACGCGGAACCCAACAGCCCTGCAGAAATATCTGAGGTTCTCTATAGCACTACAGTAATACCATATTAATATACATGTGTATATATTTTTTATTTTTATATATATACGTATGTATCTCCAGTCTCAGCTGGCCCAGTCTCACACTATTTAATATCAACACAGACAGAATTTGAGGCATGTAAAACATCTGAGTGCTGTAAAACACCTTAATGAATAATTACATGGAGAGCCCCTGGAACGAGGGGACACGGACATCGTGCGCCTCTCTGCAATCCCCTCTGCGCCTTTCTCCGCGGATTCACAGAATCACAGCGTCCCAGACTGGTGGGGGCTGGAAGGTCCCTCTGGAGCTCCCCCATCCCACCCCCCGCCAGAGCAGGGGCACCTCCAGCAGTGGCACAGGACGGCGTCCAGGCGGGTTTGGGATGGCTCCAGAGGGGGAGACTCCCCCACCTCTCTGGGCAGCCTGTGCCACTGCTCTGCCGCCCTCACAGCAGAGAAGGCCCTCCTCAGCTTCAGATGGAACTGCCCATGGTCACCTTTGTGCCCGTTCCCTCTTGTCCTGTCACGGGGCACCACTGGACACAGACTGTTCCCATCCCCCCGGCACCCTCCCTTTGGGGATTGAGAAGCGTTGAGGAGATCCCCCTCAGTCTTCTCTTCTCCAGACTGAACAGCCCCAAGTGCCTCAGAGATTCGCCGAATCGCTTCCTACAAGGTTTCAACACCACCAATTAATTGGTTAATTAGGTATCCCTGGGATTTGTACCAGCACCACCTGCAGCAGCGAGGAGCAGCACAGCCTGGGCGTCTTGGAAGACGCGTGGCCTGGGATGCCGGGAGGGGACCCGCTCCAGATGCCGGAGTCATTCCACAATCCCACCTTGCTTTTAGCGCTCACGCTTTACCCCTGCGTTTGCCTTGGCAGAGGACGTGCCTACGTCAAGCTTTCATTTTCAAACTTGGCTCGTTTCCCTTGGTGAAACATTCTGATTGGAAGTTTTTGCAAATAACATGTTTTAAAATATTTTTATTTCTTTGAGGAAAAAAACCCCAACAGAACTGTGTGAATGCAGCAGTTCATCCCAGACAGCGCCGTGGATGTCCCTGCAGCCAGTGCTATGCTGCTCGGAGAGTTTCGGGTATTTACAGGAGAGCAAATATTATTTCTCATGTAGTTGCAGGCTGGCCTGTGCCCTAGGGCGGGAGGCTTTCGACTCTACCTGTCTCCGCTCAAACACGCGAGGGGGTTTTTACTGTCCCATCCCGTTCTCCCCGAGGCAGAGATCATGCCTGGAAAACGTCAACCTTTCTGTTCACCTTCCCGATGGAGCTGCCGGAGAAAGCCGTGCTCTAGAGTTACCACTGTACGATGACCGACAGCTGTAACATTAAGGATATGTAAAGATTTATAATGTCTCAAATAGGAAAGAGGGATTTTGTTGCTTTAAAGAAATAACTGCAGCAAAGTATCAGATGTTGCACTGAAATTAGGTACACAAAACACTTGTGCAAACTCTGCAAGTTAACCTGGTTTCTCTCATCTCCAGTAACTCGGTAAAACACGACTTGCCTTATCGCACGAGAGATGTCCTAGCTGACACGTACGAGTTGGCAAGGAGTAAAATAAATTTTTTACCCTAATCTACATAAGCCTTCATAAACTCAGGCACAGAAGGATACACCTAAATATAGCCGTGTTGCCCCAGACCGCTCCAGGGAGCTCGGCTGCCAAACAGAAAAATTTGGCAGGCAGAAAGCGTAAGCCCAAACCTCTCCCGAGGGCAGGCGGCAGCCTCGGGCACTCGCGTGCAACCTGCGCCCCAACAGCCCCTGGAGTGCTCGGTGCTTTTAGAAGAACGCTATTCTCTGCTGGACACCATCAGCCAGTGAGTTTAAGGCCTCTCCACGCCAAAAAAAAAAAACCCAAACCCAAAGTGTTAAGTCTGCCCTGCTCAAGGCTTGAGGTCAAAATCCACACCGCTCTCTGCATGTCTAACTTCTCTTGAAACACTGGTCTCAAATAGAGGAGGGGAAAAAAATAAATAAATCACTGTCTTAATTCATATAAACAATCCTGTAAAAAGACAGAGATTAAACAGGTAAACCCATTTCTGTTTCAAGCCTCGAGGTATTATAAATCACGGTAAGCACACAAAAGGTCTTGAAACATAATGAAAAATACCTTGACGGTAGCATCATGCTGACCCTATGTTCGTTCTGTTCTCAATCTGAATTCCCTGCTGCACCGGCTGACAAGAGGGATGAAGAATGGCATGAACGCCTCCAAGGGCTCGTACCTGTGAGCTGCTCGGACTAGAAATGTACGGCCTGGGTAAAACAGCATTTCAACAGCGCGAGACGCTCCCACCAGAGCACAACTCCCTGCAAACACCCTGCTCCCGAGACGGAACGCATCAGCAAAGCTTTAGTTTATAAACTTCAGTTTATCACTTGCAGAAATGAAGCAAGGAATGTTTTTAAGCACAGTTCGCTATTGTAAATGTTAGAGAAATCTGTTAAAAAGGTTCCAAGTCTAATATATCATAAAAAAACCCCCACTTGCTCCTAAGTACTATTATTTAAACATATCCCTCTTACAAACCCAGATGAGCACATCTGGAGCACCACCTCTGCGGCAGTGATGCGTCAATTCTGGAGAAGGGCTTACCAAACCGCCGACGGGGCCGTGAGCTGCAGGCTCCTTTCCCTGCCCGACCCGACCCCCTGTGCTGCACTTCCCCCTCTCCCAACCCACACCTCGCGGCACGCCGCAGCCACAGGTCACCACGGGACTTTAACCGTGGGGCTGCTGAAGTCTCAGAGGAAGAACTGCAGGTTCTGCACACACACACACGTCCCTTTAACCCTACATAACTCCCATCACCTTCTTCTCGCAGTGCCCCCTCTGCATTGTCCTCCTTTTACCATTTTGGATATTTTTGCCCGTCTCGTCAACATCAGTTCACCATTGTTTCCTTCTTTGGCATCAGTAAGGACAATTTTTCTTCTTTTTTTAAGTTCACCAGTCTTGAAACTGGTTTTAAAATTATAAGATTTAAACAAGAAAGCAGAAAGGTGGCATGTGGGGGGGGGTGTGCACAAGGGGAGAGAAGTTATTTGTATACTTGGCAGTAACTTTGGGGGCAAGCTTGGATCATTGTGAGGCTTTTCATAACTCTGAAAGTTAAAATCTTGCTGCTTTTAAAATAAAAGCTGAGAGTCCCATCTAATCTCACGCCATCAACAGCTAAAACATTAGAGAAGTCTCTTATCGCAGTATCCAAAATAACACCGTGGGAGTTGACAACACTGAATTTTCCCCTCGCTGTCTTCTGATCTGTCTTTTCAGTTTATTCTTTCTAATTTTTCACTCAATTTTCCTTCCATCTACCAGGATGGACCATAAACCAAAGCAAATTTCACAGTTCGAATATAACATCTGTTCTGTGCCGCTTCCTTCAGCTTTAAACACTCTTCTTTCTCCTTTTTTTTCCCCAGTAACATAACAACCACCCGTAGCTGACCCATTATCCATCCCGTATTTAAGGGCCACATTTTGGTGTCAAACCCAACCCTTGATGCCCCAGTGGCCAAACTGGGAGAAGGCAGAACTGTTGGTTCATGACTTCGCCGTTTCTCAGCCCTGACATCGACCACGGATCATGTCACACGCACACATTTGTTTTCTGCCTAATTTGTCCTTTTAATAAAACGGAGAAAGAATTGAATCAGGATTCAGAGATGGCGTCCTTTTGTACTTCGTGTGGTTGGGATTCTGTGACCCCGCTCATTTTGCTCAAGAGCTGATGAGTCGCCCGATAAATAACCTCCCTTTTCACCTCCTCAACTGTCAGCCCCCTCACCTGCAACATGCAGGTGCATTAGTGAACAAAAGCTCATTATTCATCAATATTAGACATTTTTCAGGGAGCTCCTCCTTGGGGGAATGAGCCCAAATGGAAGCTGGCTACATTTAAAATAAGATCTGTAATTCTTAGAAATCTTATTCATTATTAACAGAGCTTTTCATAATACTGATGAGAATGTCAGGATTCAAATGCTTTAGCTGTAAGATCACAAAAATATTTAACCTGAGTTAAATTTATCTTGATGTGCCTTTTGAGCTGCTCTTTGTTCCCTTCTCAAAGCAGTTAAACTTGCAAACAAATCTATCTTGTTTTATTGTCAGCAGCATCTACTCTGCTAAGCACGCACTCCAGATGAATTTATTAACAAACCTATTTTTAACCCACGAACTCGTAAATCTGTAGAAAGCAGCAACTTAATAAAAGCTCAGGAGTCAAGAGTAAAAAAAAAAAAAAAAAAAAAAAAAACACAGTAAAAAAAGAATGTGAAAAAAGCTGCACACCAGGGACCTCCAGGAGGGGATGGGGGTCCTTTATGTGTCATTCTTCATTGTAAAAATCCCCAAAATCTAAGTGAAGGCAACTGGTCCATGTGGTATTAGACCTATCCACATCACGGCGGCAGCGGTGCAGGAGGATTTACGCAGCTCACTGGTTTCCCTTTAAGCCGCTTTAACATCATACCTCTTCCCTGCTCAACGTGATCCTGCTAACAACTAAGCAGGGAACACAGTGCAGATCATCACAGGACTCCACGTTAAGGAAAAGTGTGGCCCCATTTCGTATCAGAGTAAATTACAGCACTTCTGCAGGAAGATTCAACACGGGAAACAGCCGTTCTTTTAATTCCCTTGGGACACTGCTGCTGAATGACAAAGTGCTGCTCGAACATCACAAGCACTCGGGTAAAGCTTTACAAACTGGCAAGAAATGTCTGCTGTTTTATTTTACAGGCTCGCACGAGATTGCTGGAGATTTTCTTGTATTCTGCTGCATTCAGGCAGCAAAAGTTGACAGTCCACTGCTGCGGGGACGTGAAGTGCAAAGTTCTCCCGTAGCAGCATGTGATTCTTTAACCAGTTTTCTTTTCAGTAGCAGATTTTGAACATTAACAGTTGGCTGCTTTTACACAGTGAGAGCCAAAAAAATCCTGGAAGCTATTCAGAGGTTAAAGTCAGGTCAGCATTTTCACCAGCCATTCTGTTTTACATGGAAAGGATTTAGTGGCTCCCAGGAAAAAGGGCTGACTTGCTCCTATCGCCCTCCTGGCTCACCTCCTCTCCCCTCTTTCCCCCTTCCCCATTTCTTTTCTTTTACAAATAAGAGCGTCTGAATTTGAAGATCTGGACCTCGGAACACTTTTTGTTACCCTTTCAACATAAGTAGACTGAACTTCCCTTCACTGTAGAGGATCTAAAATTTCAAAATAAGTCTGTTCTAAGCCAAGTGATGCAGTTGTTAAAGCCACCGGGAAGCACAAAATAGTCCCTGTGCTGTGCAGACTAGAGATACCGCACACTTCTTCTCTGATAATGGAAATTATATAAGAGGTGACATACAAATGGACAGGAGTAACTCCAAAAGTACAAGTCATCAGAGAAAACCTGACTGGTTCAAATTTGGTCTTTACATCCAGATGAGAAGACCAAAACGCCCACTCAATACGCCTCAGTGGAGAGTTACGCTCTTAATAGAGTTAATTCCGAGTCTAAAAAGCCACACTCTGATTTAACTTTGACAAATTAATGCTGTATCTACCAATACAGATATGCAAAATGAGCTTAATGTACAAAACCGTTTTATGCTAAGCAAAAACAGATGGAGAGAAGCAATAATGGTGTAAGGATCGACTTCCCACCTTGATTAACTGCTTTCTGTCCTTTACTAATTCTCAAATATTTCACAAATAGCACACTAACCTTCTGGGACACATGTTAAAGCCTCTGTGTTTTTAAAATGTGAAATTCGGTGGCGATTCATGATTGCAAGATTTGGAGGGGACGCTTGTTGCAGCTCAAGACTGATGGTGGCAAAGGTCAAGAGGTCTTCCCAAACCCATAACTTTCATCAAGATGAATAAGAAATATATTGGAGCTGCCTATTATAAAACTACACCTTCTTGGAGCTAACGAGCTAAGAGTTTAAATCACTTATTTGGGAGGAGCAGGAGGGACCATGACTCAGGAAACACAGAAGACCTAAGGAAATGTTTACTGTTTTTATACACACGGCACAAAAACGTAAGTAGTTTTGACAAGGAAATCTCCAACAGATTTACACTTTTGAGGTTCCACGTGAAGCTGCTCAGACCAAAAGCCACGTCATCACAGCCATCCTTGCAGAGAACAAACGCCAGCAAAGGATATGCGTACAAGAAGATCTGTATCCAATAATCCAGGAATGCAACCGAAAGGGAAAGCTGATCCTGCCCCTCCTGGAACAAAAGAGCCCATGTGTCCCTAAAGGGGAGCGCGAAGCGCGAGGTGGGCGTTGCTTCCAACACGGGGACAATTTGTCTGCTCTGTTCTGCAGTGAAAATAATTCTAGGGAATCGCTGTCATGCAGAAAGCACCTTTCAAAACCATTGCGCACCCAATTTCCATCCCAACAGGAGGGTAATGGCCAAACTGCGCATCCGCCTCCTGCGGGAAACAGCCGCCCCTCGCTCGAGCTGACCTCGCGCTTGCAGAAGACAGCGGAGGTACAGAAAAACAGATTTAGCGGAAAAGTTCCCAATTTTTTTCGCTGCTGGAAAGTATGACTGGAGAAGACCATTTTCCCCGCAATTTGTTACAGCTGTCCAGCTTCTATCAAATGCCAGAATAAGGAGGTGTTGAAAAGATTACTGTCAGAATAAAGGCGGGGAGGAAAGAAGGGGAGAAGGAGGCTCTTGTTTTTCTTTGAGTGCAAACACCAGCAGAGGAAAGCCTTGAAAAGTGCTTCCCCTACTCCACACGAACATACTTTTTCTTGACTCTTTCATCTGGGATACGTTAACACAGCCTTGGGATAAGCCACCTTCTATTATTTTCCAAAGCTTCCACGGGAAAATCCAAGTTCCTAACAGAAGAACCTCTGAGAGACAATCTGCTTTGCGAGGGGTACAAAAAAAAAAATGTTTCAGACTTAAAAATGAATTAGTAGAGACCTACTGAAAAAAAGGATAAGGTAGAAAGTTTGAGGAAAGAGCTTCAATGCCTTATCACATCAGGAATCGGGATCGGGCTGACGCTTCTCTGACACACAGCTGTGCCACAAAGGCCACCTGGTCCCCCTCTGGGTTTCCCCAGCCAGGACAAGAAGCTCCGGATGATTTTGCCCAGATGATGACAAGAAGCTACAGATTATTTTGCCCAGAGAGGTTGTTGAGGCCCCATCCCTGGAGGTGTTCAAGGCCAGGTTGGACGGGGCTTGAAGCAACCTGGGCGGGTGGGAGGTGTCCCTGCCCAGGGCAGGGGGGTTGGAACTTGATGATCTTCATGGTCCTTTCCAACCTAAACCATTCTATGAAACCAAATTGCGGCAACCTAGGGTTTCCTCGCCTTCAGGCTGGCGCCTGCCAACCATCCAGGAGGGCCAGAGGAGCCCCGCACGCCAGCACAGCACGCACCGACATGTCTCATCAGTCGGAGCAGCTCTAAAAGCAAAGCACACGCTTTTTTTTGCTGATTCTGCTGCTCCACTTCAGGCTTCGTTCAAGTCTTCCACCCGATTCACCGCTCCACCAGAGGTAAGACCCGGCTGGAATCAAGCGTCCACTTGTACCCACCACCACCCTCCAGCCCAAGCAGGCTTCAAGGGGCCGCTCTGGGACAGGGGGAAGCTCTGGTGGTGGGACGTTGTGAGCAGGGAAGGAAGGGTGCGTGATACTGCAATGACTTCTCCCAGAATTCATTAACCTACTTTGCTCTGCCGCTCAGAATAGTGTACACATTTGCATTTTAAGATCATGCAGGCAGAAGTGCTACAAAGGTTACTGTGGCACACAGGAGCTGAGCTGAGCCCAGATCTCCTGATCAGCCAAGCAAAATATTAATCACTAGTACAAACTCACCTCCCCAAATTATCAACCTTCCTTTTTTTTTTTTTCCTTAAGCACTACATAAACTCTCAGCAAAGTAAAATCTTCTTTGCTGGAGAAATACTCAAAACACGTGGGATGGACAACCCAGCGAGGAGCATCCTGCCTGATGTTACACAGACGGTACTTTTCTCCCATTGCACCTTTACAGTTATTGAACAGAAATTAATCTGCATTTGTTATTTTCTCAAGACCCTTTACACTTGCAACCTACAGATCACTCCAATCAAAAACCTGCTACAGCAGATACAGAAAGTCACTGAAATTTGGGTTAATTTAATCCGGCTCCTGCCCAAGGCTGAGCTTAGGAGCAGCAGTGATTTTTGAGGCACAGTCACTGATAAGGTGGCAGCGACAGTCGTGGGGCACAAACAGTAATCAGTCTTTTATGTTTATAATAACATAAACCAACAGTATTTGAACTACGAATGTGATGCCATCATCCATTCTCTTTCCTCTGACATCAAAGAACAGCAGCTCTGGAATAAGTGGCATTAACGGAAGGAAAATGCTGAAAAAATAGATGCTTCTAAAATTACTTGAAGTAGTAAGAGGGAATGGCAGCCCCAAATAACAGCCATCACCTGGCACTGGGACCATCCTATCTTCTTTACTGGAACAAAAAGCTTGCATATCTCTAAATTAGCATCTCCGTGGTCAGAAATGGGCATGGACAGCAGGTGAAGGAGAGAATACCCAACAAAAGAAAAACTTAGGAGAAAAAACCCCAACGAGCTCACCAGAATTAAAGGAGGCAAAAATGTGTTGGGAAGAAAGACTGCAAGAAACCAACAGGTGAAGATGGGATGCAAAAGTAGAAGAAGATGGTAAAACTCTTCCTCTTCCACCATTTAAACACGTAGCATCAAATAATTTACTCATCAGCCTCATCCACCCCAATTTTCACCAACTCTACGTAGTTTAACCTGTGAGGAACGGAAGATGGAGGGGTACGATTCACCTTGGTCGCTGCAGGATTAACTTGAACGATGCAAACCCGTCCCATTACTTAGCGAATACCCCGTAGGTTATAAAAGCCAAGCCGGTCAAACCAACGCGGCCGGCGACTGCCTGGCGTCGCAGCAGAGCGGGACGAAGGGCGACGCACTCACCTATGATGCCGCTGTCTCTGCTCTCCAGCGTGGAGGTGGGGCTGGTGACGGGGCCGTAGGTGCAGTCCTTGGGGGTGCCGGTGGCGGTGACGGGCGGGAGCGTGGAGCAGGGGCTGATGCGCTGCGTCACCGCCGAGCTCTGCAAAAGGGGAACCGGGAACACATCACTCACCGCAGCCACTCACTGGGACGGAGGGGTGGGGGGGGGGGGAAGGCTTTCTATAGCTCAGGCGGGGGTATTGACGGTGAAGTTCAAAAAATGCTTTATTGGAAGTGAAAACGTGGCACCTCACGCCTGTGGGAACGCAGAGACACTGGGGCTGTTTGCCACTTCAGTCCTTGAAGAGAGCAGCTTCCAGCGTCCACGTTCAACGGGAAACACAGAAAACATAAATCAAGCGGTATTTACTGAAAGCCTGATTCCATACTTTGGTATCAATTTAGATAGGTTTTTTTTAATATTGAACTGAAAGTTTAAAGAATCCTAAGAAAAATTATGATACTCTCTTTAAGTGGCACCTTGTCATGGTGAGTATACGGCATGATCTCACCTCTACTTAGGGCAAGAAACGTCATATACAGGAAATCCTACAAAGACCTCTGGGCCATTTCCGTCTACTCAGAAACTTCTGTGGGGCAGCAATTTTTATTTTGCTCGACAAAGGTTTCCTCCATTCAAGAAAAACAACTGTGGTTTTACACCCTGGCAAAGAGGAAGCTCGAAATCCCTTATCTAGATATGAGACAGCCCTTTCCCTGCCCAGATGTGCTTTCCCCACCAGATAAAGTTAAAAAAAACCCCAACAAACCATAATAGGGAAAATGCCACTTTCCAAAGGCAGAACAAAACAAAAAAAAACCCACAGCAGCACAAAAAAGACGGTGTTTTCAAAGTTATTTTGGAAAGACCCTGTAAGGTACTGTGTGCCAGAAACCTGGAAGAGTTTATACATCTGATGCTGTGCACGGAGATTAGTTTATTAAGAAAAAATGAAATCATTCTTGAATTCAATTTGAAACAAGCTGCGATACAAGACAGAGCCCTTGTTCTAACCACAGGCTACTGGGTGCACAAGCTTCCCCCGCAAGACATCCTGCTCTCTGGAATTATGTCCCAGAGCATCTGCAGGCAACAAAAACTGCTGTGCAGTCACCAGAGGATGGGGAGCCCCAACCCTGGGAAGGCACTCTTGTTGACCCATCACAGCAACTTAATCACCCTTACACTGTACTTCACCGCAATCATCCCGAAATAACCTGAAAATGGGCAACTTCTATGCTGCCCTTCCACAGAACAAATCCCCACGCCCCAGCTCAGGATCCTGTTCCCAGTGCGGGCGTCAGAGGAGTGGGGACCCCGGCCGTGGGTCAGGCCAGCGGTCCACCTCCCCGCGAGCAGATGAGGATGTTTAAGGAAAGCATTAAAAAAAAAAAAAAAAAAAAAAGGGCTTTTGTGCATATGATCCTCCCTTAAATCTATCTTCGGCCTCTGCAGCAAGGAGGTCGCCCTGTCTCCCCCTCGCTCGGGGGACGCTGCAGGACACCATCGCCTCTCTCACACAGCCACCGTTTCTGCAGCTTTTTCAGTGTTGTAAAACGATCCTGGTCCCAAGGAAGGAACAGCAGAGGTTAATTCCCCATTTGGAATTTGCTTAAATGAGATTTCTTTTATTCTGTGCGAATACTTCTCTAATAATTGCATGGATTTGTATTCCCTCTTCCACGTCATTTGAACCCAAGGTGACCACGGAGCGCGCGATGCTTCCGAACTGCACAACAGGTTCAACATCTCATTCTTTTTCTTCCTCGCTATTTCATACTTGAAGTTGAAAGAACGCCTGGGATGGCCTTTTGTAATTAGAACACGTGAAAGATTTACTGGTTTTTAAATTAGAAGGCAGATCCCACGTGTAGCTACAGGGAAGCGTTCTAATTTGTCCACGGTATCCCAACGGGACTTGTCAAAATCCTCCCTCGGAGGGGTTTGAGGCGGAACGGAGCGTCCCTGCCGGCGGTGGGACGGGGCAGCGCTGATGCAGGCATCCCCCTCCACCGCCCCGCGCCTTCCCTTGCATACCAGCGTGACTGCATCCATCCTCACCTAATTACCGAGTACCCCGAACGTGGATTAGCACGTCGACAAACCAGGGACGGGCGGACAGAGTGCTAACGTGACAGCTCCACGGGCGAGTTTGTGTATTAAACACTGAGACTGCAACACAGTAGAAAATGAACCATGTGAGTATTTCCATGATAATTTATAATCTCCCTCCGGATATAAAATATCCACCGGTGAATGAAGGAGAGGGCTGCCACCACACCGTCGACTTCTGAAGCCCTCAGGAGAAGCAAACCAGTGCTCTCCTCTCCCCATGCATTTGCTGTGCCACCAGTGGATCGCAGTTATTGTTATTTTCCATTCTTTTATGTTCTAGGTACTTAACAAATACATCTCTTTTTCCCCCAGTAGCCTTCTAGGAATCGTGGGCAAGCTGACTGCTCTATGAATTCTGGCTCCCCATAAACTCCGGTTTCACACGTTTGTTAGATCACCTGCCACGCACCTTCTCTCTCAACGAACCCTTTTCATCTTCTCACGCTGCAGTCTTTTCAGATATCTAAATACCACACTGATTTCTGTAAATCCTTTTTTTAATTCTGCAAAATCATTTCTAATTCCTTAATTCGAGAGGCCAAATTAAAATCTATTTGCGTGTCAGTATTAATGAAGATATTCCATTATTTTTCCCCTTAAAATTGCTGGGGTTTATTATTATTCTCAACATAACCTAACACGGGGCTGGTTTTGGACGGCTGCTATGTATTAAGCAGATGTTTTCACTGAGCTATCCACTGTCTCTTCTGATTTATCACAGCTGATCAGGCTCCATCAGTACACCTGAGCTATTAAATTAGCTTTTTCCAATATTCATTTTCTTTAACTCACTGACAGTACAACCAACTGCACCAAGTTCGAGGCAATATGACTGCCGAGGAAGGCCAGGGGCATCCTGGGCAGCATCGGGAAGAGCGATGCCGGTGCGTGACGGAGGCGCCGCAACTCCTCTGCTCAGCGCTGGTGGGACCACACCTGGAGCGCTGCGCCCAGCTCTGGGCTCCCCAGTACAAGAGGCAGATGGGGATACTGGAATGAGGCCAGCAGAGGACCGCAGAGATGACTGAAGGACTGGAGCATCTGCCACAGGAGATACAGAGATACTCAAAACCCAACCGGAGCCGGCCTGAGCTGACCCTGCTTGGAGCCGGCGGGGTGGATTAGACCATCTCCAGAGGTGCCTTCCAACCTCATACCACAGCATCTAAAAACGTAATCGGTTCACACTTGGGATCTTTCGGAATGTGAAGCATTATGACGATTATAAATTCTTCATGGCGAGGTTCTTCTACGTCCTTGCTTCAACTGTTATTTTAAACAAACCCCTGCCGAAACTTGTCTCAGTACTAACAAAATAACACCCACTAACCTTAAAACACAGAAAAACAACAGTTTAAAGCAAACTAAAATTCAGTGCAGGAACGGTACACTCATCTTCCCTCCAGCTGATAACACCATTGTTTCATGAAATGCCAAAAGTGATATTCTATAAGTTCTTTTATTTGTAGCGTTATCAATGCAGCTCCTTAAGAACAAGCTACGTGCGACTGGAAATTACTAAATAACACGGTGTATCACTTGGCATTGATTGACATGTTTTATTTTTGTATTGATAGAGAAAAATGTTCCTCTGTGCAAGTTTTAAATATAAATTTCCATTGACAGAACATTCTGTATTATTATTGCTGCTGTTTCATCTGTCACATTTGCACTAAGCTTTGAAAAATTAAACTGTTCTGTCACAGTCTCATTGTCCTCTGTGCTTCTCTGGCAGCCAGTGCAGTTAAAAAATAGTCTCCCAAAAATCAAGAGAAAAAGGATTTCTTCTGCAGCCTTTCTGATCTCTCATTAAGGAAAGCGTGATTAAGAGAGAGACAGCACATAAAACACGCCATTTCACAGCAATCTGGATTAGAGATACATCCTTTGCCATATTCAAAATAAGGCAACTGAATGAAAATGCAATGTGCCGATTTACAGATTGGGGCAGATTTAGTGAAAACACCTCTAGTCCTTATCTTTGCTTTAGCTCAAGCACTGGCGAGATTGCAAATAATTATTTTCTCGCTTGAGAAGGCAAAGCATGGTTAGAATAACAAGCAGCAGCCGAGTCCCAGCTTCTGACACAAAGAACGTTTTCTTTGCCCAGGCCATGTAAATTAACGCATTAAAACCTAGAAAATTGTTCTCCTTTTTAAATTCAAGTGCAAACCAGTAGTCAAAGTCTCAATCAGATTTTAATTAATCGATGATTAATGGAAGAATTAATCTTTGCAAATCCCATAAACGTCTCGCTGCACGCTTTCCAACACTACTTGAAGCAGGGGAGCTGAAGAAATTCAATTTGGGAAGGAGCTGGAGAGGTTTTCAGAAGATTTGCTGCAATTCAGAAGCAGCTTTAGCTCGGACAGGATTTGTGCTTGGCTCCTGTCCTGAGCCAGCCAGAGGGAGGTGGCAAAAGTCAGAGGAGGGCCACCAAGGCTCGGACGCGGCTGAAGACGATGATGTAGGAGGAGAGGCTGATGGAGAGGGGCCTGGAGGAGAGACAGCTACGCTGCACCCAGGGACAGCCGCAGCCTCCCGCCGGCCGCAGGGCGCTGCAGGGAGGACACAACCACCGTCTCCTCGCAAGTGCGAAGGGAAAGGACAAGGCTTTACAGTCACAGGCTGTAGCAAGGAAATTTTCTATTAGGTAGAAGAAAAAAAGTCTTTCACAATTGGAGTCATCAAGCCCCGGAAGAGGCGGCCCAGAGAGCCGATTGATTCTCCATCCGTGGAGATCTTCAAAACTCGCCCGGCCGAGCCCTGAGCAACACGGTCCACCTTTGAAGCTAAGCCCTGCTTTCAGCACGCGGCTGGATGAGACGACCTCCGGAGGTCGTGTCCAACCTCGAGCATTCTGTGATTCTAGGCAAGTGCTGACAGCCGGAGATGCTCACAAAGAAAGAAAAAAATTAACTTGGTAATTGAGGACCCAGCCTCTCTTTATCTTCACCAGCGCATGAACGGCATTCAAAGGCCCCGCAAAACTTTTTCATACAAAAATTAGCACACAGCCCAAGATATCAATCTATTTTAGAGGACAACTCTCTGCTGTTTCCCTTTAGATTTTTTCTTTTATTTATTCTCCAAAGACATCTTTTGCTTTAGAGAAAAGATGGGATTTTAATTTTTGTCAAAAGGCAACAACAAAAGGAACCATTTATAGTAGAAAGCTCTGCTCGGCTTTGAAGTATTCAGTTCAAATAGGTGCCTGTTAAAAGTACATTTTCTAGCACAATGTATAGTAAAGTACATTTCAAATCCACCACAACTTGCATGAGAAATTGAATGAAAGCATTAACAGCTTAATGAATGCGTTCGAGGCAAAAACTCTACAAAACCACATTTCCTGGCTCTCAAGCGTACTTCAGCCCATGCAGAAGATCAAACCTCTTTTGGTTCAGTCTACAGCGCAGGAGTGACAGACCCCAGGGCGCTGCCCTCCCCCCTGCTCGCCCAGAGCACCCCCTGCCCGAGCCAGGGGCAGTCCTGGGCTCCGAGGAGCAGCTTCTCTCCAAGCTTCCTTCCACATGGCACAGACTGGGAGAGAGCTTCACACGTGCCACCAGGGCCGTGACGGGCTTCAAAAGCCACCTTCATAGCATCATAGAATAGTTTGGGTGGGAAGGGACCATTAAAGGCCATCCAGTCCCACCCCCTGCCCTGGGCAGGGACACCTCCCCCCAGCCCAGGTTGCTCCAAGCCCCGTCCAACCTGGCCTTGGACACCTCCAGGGATGGGGCAGCCACAGCTTCTCGGGGCAACCTGCCCCAAGGGCTCATCACCCGCACAGGAGAGTATTTCTTCCTGATATCTCATCTAAATCTCCCGTCTTCCAGTTTGAAGCCATTCCCCCTCGTCCCATCACTCCATGCCCTTGTATAAAGTCCCTCCCCAGCTCTCCTGGAGCCCCTTTAGGCACTGGAAGGGGCTCTGAGGTCTCCCCTTTTCGCCTTCTCTTCTCCAGGCTGAACCCCCCCAACTCTCCCAGCCTGTCCTCCCAGCAGAGGGGCTCCAGCCCTCCCAGCATCTCCGGGGCCTCCTCTGGCCCCGCTCCACCAGCTCCATGTCTCTCCTGTGCTGAGGACTCTTCTTTGCCACTTTTCATTGACTGTTTTTAAGGAATTCAGGACCTTAAGTCAGGTGCTCTGACTAATGCCTGTGTTAAATATCTAAGTGACTTCTGCAGAGTCACGCGATGACTGTTAAAAGGGGAGAGAATTAGGATGAGCTTCTGAGCATTGAGCTCTTCTGCTACAGACTGGACTATCCATTCTGTCCATTGAAAAAAAAAAAGAGGGGGGAGTGGGACTGTCTTGTAGTGTCATTCTCATCTCACCAAGGCTGCCGGCAGTGGGCGTATTGTCCAGGCCTGAAGAGGAGGAGGAGGAGGAGGAAGAAACTCAGGCAGTTTCCACAAAATCTACATTGCAGCCCTGAGATTTTTGCTATTCTGCTTTTCAGCCAGCCAGAGGGGATTATTGAACTCCATCACCATAAAGATTTTACAATTTGCTTTCTGTAGCTGTCTTCAAGCATGAAATCACCTTGTCCGGCAAACATGAGCACAACCTGTGACTATCTGTAAAATCCGCTGTCGCTGCTTCCCTCTCCCGCCTGGAGAAACCATGAGCCTTTATGTAACACCGCTAAAGTGCTTTTGAAATATTGCACGCAAGATGCCATGGAAGTACAGATTATTTTGGTCACTATAATCTGATTAGAAATGCTACCCACTCCCTACAACATTTGCAGAAACAGAAAAACACCAGAAGCTCTTTCGCACGGTGGCAGCTGAGCCCTAAACACGTACTGCTGCGCTGTAACGATGATTCACTGTTTAACGAGGAGATACAACCTTTTACCTCCTAACAATTATTTCACCATGATGAGACGCTCGGCTGTCGTATAATTAGAAAATAAGTACTCTCTGACACGCTGCATGGGGATCGCAACCCGCGCGGTTCCCGCTGCCCGAGCGGAAGGGTCGGGGGGTTCGTACCTGGTTCTCCTCCTGCACCTCCATGCTGTACTGGGGCCCTGGCTGTACCTCCGTGACTTTCTCTCCGAGGAGGAAGCCCAGGCGAGTCATGAGTGTATTTGCTGCCTCATCTACGGATGGAGGGGGTCCCAGCTCCTGCTCGGTATCACCTAAACAGGAAGAAAAACAGATTCAGAGGGGGATCATTCACCTTGGCTAACCGCGCGGTGTTTTTACCAACAAAACACCGCAATCTTTTCACGCTGCACCGTCGGTATCTGGGGTTTCAGGTTATTCACGTTATTCAAGTCTGTGATAACATTATATGCTGGTCGTTAATTTTAGGTTACGCATTGCTCCAGCTGCCAATACATGCTTCTTCTAACGTTAGCTGTTATTTCTCCTCTCCTTGATCAGTATATTCTCAGCACCTCCCATGGAGGCAAACACAGCTGTCTTGCCTTCCCCATACCAGAGCCACCGGGGAATGGCTTTCCTGGACCAACGACGGAGAAGGGAGAGCCTTCCCTCTCCTCTCTCACGTCCAAACTACATCTGAGTTACTGGCAGAGAAACCAGGGCTACTCGTGCCGTTTGGAAAGCACTCCACGAGGTGCAGAGCGGCCAACCTGCGCTGCCAAGCGGTTAACGGCAACGAACAGGACAGAAACCCCGCAGCATCTTCGCTGCCACCTGCGGTTTCATGCTCACAGTTACACAGAAAGCGCTGCTCTCGGACACCAAACCCCCCTGTGCAGACACGCTATGGGCCACGATAGAAAGCAGTCACCTGCAAACTCCCCATCAAGTCTACAAAATAGGTCAAAACCAACATTCCACATGACTTTTCCTAATTTTTTCCCACCATCAATAGGAAGAGCAGCACAGACAAGCTTCCAGCCAGCAATGCATACCGGGAAAAAGGCCAGGCATGGCCTTTCTGTATCTTTTTGATTTCATTTAAAAAAAAATATTTGGAGGTTTTTGACTTATAGTATCACAAAGATAAATCGGGTTCTGAAAGTTGAGCTCTTCCCTGCTCACACCAGAAGCAGTATTAAAGCCTGAAGGTCAAGTTCTCTCCACATGACACTGAAGCAATACTGTGTTCAGTGCTGTTGTAGGAGACTAATTAGGATTTGCAATTAGTCTACAGTTAATTATTCATCTGATAATGTACAATCTGGAAAAGAGCCCATCTCCATTTCCCAGCTCCGTCCTGGCTCGGGGGTGCTCCAGCACTCAGCCTGAAGCTACAGGAAAAAGATGTTACTTTAAATATTGCTTTTTGATAACTGTAACTGAAAACCACAAATCTCAATCTGGGATATGTGCGAGACCTCAGAAAATTTAAGCCAGTTGCTTCCAGAAATTCCCATTTAAAACTCCTAATGGAGATCTCATGGAAGCTTAGAGCAATTTTTCGGTGTCTCACCCGCACTACTGCAAGTTATAAACCCTGGAGCGTCTCAGAGGCAACCGAGTCCGTATCCATAAGCACCGTCAGCTCTGGGAGAAGAGCATCTGGAGCCGTCCTTACACAGTGACTTCACTGCTATGAAAATGGATTATATAGTATGATAATAGAAGCTGTCTTTAAGTTATTGAATCCCTATTGTACTGCTTTAAACAACGCTGACGTGAATAGGAGAGATTTAAGAGAGAGACAAATTTAGACGGATGGCCCAATTTTCTGAACTGCTGACCACCCACATTCAATCTGTGGGCATTTACTGTCTCTGGGAGTCAAATCCAGAACAGATACATTTACGTAAAATGAAAATTATAGAGACTTTTATTTCCAAGGTTACTTTTTTTCTTTAAAAAAGCAGACTTTTAGAATTTATCCCCGACATCCATACCGAGGATATGGCTCTGTTCATAATTATTAGAAGTTTATTATGCATTTCCCCATTCTGTCTTCAAGAACACGTGACATTAATAATCCTCAGACCACGCTGCCTTACGCGCCTCAGCAGAAGGGGAAAGGTGGATCTCTCTCTGCATTGCCCACCCCGGGGGGGGATTTCGGGAGAGCGCCCAGACTACGACGGAGCAGGCTGCGGGGCGCTGGGCAGAGCTCGTTTCCTTCGGCTCAGCGTTCGGTCCCGCTCCCAAACCAAAGGCAACAACTTGCTACTTCCTCGGAGGCTGGGTTTGACCTTGCCCTTAAACCTCCCCGCTTTTATACGACCCCTAAAACACCTCCAGGGGGCACAAAGCTGCCTTTCACCTGGAAAATAAAGACAATTCCGAGCTTATCCCAGGTCACTCCATGAGAACATAGAAGATACAGAGGATAACAACTGTCTGCTCTGATAACAGCCCTAATTCACCTGCGAGATGCTGCTTACGGCACAAGGTACCAACAGCTTCAACTGAAGAAGCTGAGCTCCGAGAGCATCACGTTTACGGTAGAACTATCAATTATTTTATGATAACATGGCTTTCAAAGTACAGATAACGTTGAACTCCAGCGAAGCACCATCGTACTGGATTATTCCCTCTTTTGGTTTTACGTCTTTAAAAATAAGTGCAGTCAATTAATTGAATGTCCAAGAAAAGACGTAACAGCTCCGAGACGCCTGTGAATGGGTATTACGGAAAGAAGCTGTAACTCGCCTTTCAAAGTTGACAGTAAGACCTAATACTCTCTTAAGTTCAATGAAAGGACACAACTGGGTTTTTCCCTCCCTCACCACACACACTATCCAGTTGATGCTGCAGCCAAGTTTACACACAGTTCAGCGCAGCCGGTTCCCCCCAGCCTCACCGGGGAAATCTGAGCTCACAGCTGATAACCCAACCGGCCTGAGATATTTTTAGGTATTCTGACACCACTGCTGGAACAAAGTACAGCGGCTCAAACACACATACTGCAGTCTACTCAGACAGCACCCTCTGCGTACCAATAACCAGCCACAAACCGCCCAGCTACACATGTGCAAACCTGACGTCCATCAGCGGATCCCAGAGATCCCAGTGCGGTTCGTGGTCTGAAGGTGCCGCACCGTGCTACATCAGCGCACGCTCTTCTGCATAAGCATTAAGCAGTATCAAACGCCGTATCAAAATGCTCAGTGCCAGGAATTTTAATCAAGAATAAAAAACCCCACACTTAACTCCCCAAATCATTGCATGTGCATGAGTGTTTCAAGGAGTTGTAGAGCCCGTGTAACTTCATGTCGCTTTATAGAATCATAGAATTGTCTGTGTTGGAAGGGACCTTTAAGATCATCGAGTCCAACCATCAACCCAGCACTGCCCAAATCACCACCAAACCATGTCCCTCAGCACCGCATTTGCCCGTCTTTTAAATCCCTCCAGGGATGGCGACTCCACCACTGCCCTGGGCAGCCTGTGCCAGTGCTTGACAACCCTTTCGGTGAAGACATTTTTCCCAATATCCAAACTAAACCTCCCCTGGCACAACTTGAGGCCATTTCCTCTTGTCCTATCACTGAGCCGCTCCTCACCAGACGTGTGCTCCAGACCCCTCACAGCTCCGTTGCCCTTCTCTGGACACACTCCAACACCTCTATGTCCTTCTTGTCGTGAGGGGCCCAAAACCAAACACAGCACTCGAGGTGGGGCCTCACCAGTGCCGAGGACAGGGGGACCACCACTGCCCCAGTCCTGCTGGCCACACCATGGCTGACACAGGCCAGGATGCTGTTGGCCTTCTTGGGCACCAACAGTGTTCAGCAGAAAGCATGTATTTTTATATCTACACACATAAAGCAATAGGAGGGAAAGGATGGCTGCTGGGCTGTGCAGGCAAACCATACCAACCTCCCACCCAGCCCGGCCTCCTGAGGGACCCCGGTGGCCATCACACCACGTAACCGGGGCTTCCCTGCCAGCTGGCATCGTTAGTTAGCTGGGTCCACAGAATTCACAGAATTCACAAAATTGTTAGGGTTGGAAGGGACCTCTGGAGATCATCTAGTCCAACCCTCCT
>NW_009648074.1:1354435-1371827 GCF_000708025.1 Charadrius vociferus | reverse complement strand
AGCGGACCCACGGCGCTGTGAGCGGCCTGCCCGGCCCTGGCGCGGCGCTGCCGGGACACCCGGCACGGCACGGACGCACGGCGCCCAGCGCCAGCTTCAGGCAGAGAGGGGATCGCTTCTGATTACATGGTCTTTGCATGCACTGTTGCATTTTCTGATCCTCCCAGGATAAATGCCCTTTCTGAATCTTACTAAAAAAAAAATATTTCCAAAGAATTTCATAAAGAAACTTTTCCCCACTTGGGATTTATTGTGTTTAATTTCAAGGCAAGTGCTCCAAACCCGGAGTCAGCATTTCAGGTACTGAAGTCAGAGTCAAAACCAAAAGAGATTTACTACATGTTTGCCACTAGTCCAAGGACCTTCATCACAGATAGAGCCCACAGAGCACAAACACATTGCAGTGAATTGCTTATTTCTAATAACATAAATAAAAATCCACGAACAGCTCCAAGATAGATTAGTCTCAGAAGCTGTAGCCTGGCTGGAAGGAGAGGTAATTTGTCCAAGTAGCACAGGGATTATTTTATTTTTTATTTTTTGGCAAGAAAAATGTAAGCAACCAGCCTTACTTTGCACTGCAAAACCAAACGAACTTGAAAATAAGACATTCAAATTCTTTAATAGTGAGCTATACGTAGCTTAAAGCTATCTTCCAAAAAGTGAGAGAAAAAGAATACTATTCAAAAGACTACATGAAATATGCAATCGAATTGTAGGCAGAGTCACCAAAAAGCTATACTAAAGGATACTTCTTCCTTTTAATCCTTAATCTTGAGAAGAGAGAGGTAACTGCCGCATTATATGACAGAAATAAATAAAAGCCCCTACAGAGATGTGAAACGGGTTGTCCTTTTCGACTGAAATACTACACGTGTTTAGCTATCTGGCATTTTGATCTCTCAGAGCAGAAGAATGCTGCAAACAGTAAATCAGAACCCGCACCCTACCGCTGCCGCGTGGAAGGACCAGAAGCAAAAAACAAGCCGGGCAAGAGCTTCCCCTGCCCCAGCGGGGAGCTGAGGGGAGAGGGAACCCCAACCAGCGCCAGCCCTCACACTCCTGTCCCCAGTGCTCCAGCAGAAGTCCAGTCTTCATGGTAATGGGAAAAAAATTCAAAAATCCAACAAAAACGTGACTTAAATTACTCTGAAACCAGAGGTAAAGTCGAAGAAACAAGAAGTCAAGAAAATATGATTCCTCCATCTTCAGCCCTTGAGGAGCACACTGTGATTTTTTTCCCTTATTTATTTATTTTGCTTCTGGATTGAATTATACTGGAATAGATGTCCCAAGAGGATTGGATGAGAGGGAGACAAGCAGAAGGTTAATTAGCTGCGGGGTCTGGAAAGCTGGGAGGTCACTTCGACAAGGAGAGCTCGTGTTGCCATCGGCAGGGCGCTCCGTGGGGCAGAAAAGCCTGTTGGGGCAGAGAGCGAAGTGCCGGGTTCGGCGACGGATCAATGGATCCATCCATCCAACCATCGCCTGGGAGGAGGGTGGGCAGCAGGGATCGATCAGCAGCCGAGCCACAAGGTCACCGGGGCTCCCTGGGGACAACAGGGAGCGGAGCGGCGGATGCAGGAGAAGACAGAGCATCTCTCATCTCTCTGCCACAAACCTGCTGAAGAGCTCTTAGAATCGTAGAGTCGTCTAGGTTGGGATGGACCTTTAAGATCTTCACCCATTTGATAGTGTAAGAACAATTTTCAAATATTACAACTACGTAATTAGCAATAATAAATAATTAAATCCAGCACTCAATGATGTAGAAGCTTCAAAAAGAGTGTAGATACCTAAGGCACACACATACAGCTGGCTTTTACTCTTTTTTTATGTAATTTAGCTTCCCAAGTTGCAGCAGACCTCAGCAGTGCCGTGAACACCTCCGCACATTCCAGCTACTTCTGCCATCCTTTTAAGATAATGACAATTTTTTTTTTTCACTGAACTGCAAAAATGCAAATTATAAACACTTAGAAACATTATAACCTGAGCTTGTCAAGCAATTTAATACCTCTAATCCTCCTTCCCTTCAAAAACTTCAACCCACTTTAAGTACGTCAGAAGGCCTCTGCAATTCACCCTGGAATTTATTTGATTTAGGCCCTTTAGGAGCAATTTTATGGATCCTGGCAGCGCTCTCAGATGTCTTACCTACACACAGCTGTAGTATTTTTGAAGGGTCAGCTCTAGCACCACCGTTAATGTCACATCCAGGAGGATGGTCTCTTGCCTGCATAAGAAAAATCCTATCTACCAAAATCACACTTTTTAACTTTATTCCAGAGAAGGGAGCCGAGACAGCTCCCCGAGCTCGGCGCAATTCCCAGCCTCCCCCGGGGAGCGAGCACAGCCCAAACCTTACACCAACTGCTCCCACGCCGAAATTCTCTTTTAGGAATGGTCCTGCTGCGAACCAGACCCGACCCGACCCGGGGAAGGCGGCAGGCTGGGGGTGCTCCGTGTTGCGTCGGGGTTTTTCTCCCTGGGGGAGTTCGTAAGTGCTCATAAACGTTCACAGCATTTCCTTGAGAATCAAATATATCATTTCGTAAGCACCGTTAGCAGGTTTGCTCTTTTCAAGAACGCATTCAAAACGTACAATGTTTTTGAACATCATCATTTTAAAATACTGTTTCTGTTCTGTCCTTTCAATTCCTGCAATGAAATCTGCCACATATTTCAGCTGCAATTGCTTACAAGCAAATGAAATTTCTTTATGATTTAGTTTGTAATTCCGTGACTTGTTTGATAGCTACCATCCTCTAATCTTTCAGACAAATGATGTAGGGTAGCGCCCCTGGGAGACACTAACAATGCGTCTTTACTCCAGAGGATATTTTTAGTTTACTGGTTATACTTTTACTTCCAAAACCAGACTATGAATGTAATTTAAATTACATCTGAAATCTATTCCAGCGAGTGTCTAACTAGAAGAACTGGGCAACAGTTCACTTAGTGAACAGAATTTGCCTGAATATGAAACTGATTCGTCTTATAAATCAAAAATTCTTGTATTAGCAAAAAAAAAAATAATTAGAATAGTTATACACAAAGAGTGAGCACCTATGGAACATCAGAAATAAATGACAGCATTTATGATTTTGATCTTCAATTACATAACTGTAGAGTTTTATCTAACGACTTCCCCCTCTCCATGTGACCTGAATCTGTCCCATCATTATGTACATCTGCTTTAAATTATTCTGGATACACTTGAGCTATATTTGGAAAACGCCCTTGACCATTTCTGCATATCCCCCTAATCTCAGAATTAATGGAAGGTTTTTTCATTAGTCTCGTTTACATCAAGAAGAGATTTTTTTTTAAATTTAACCAAGAAGGGAGGAAGGCTACCCCAGACGGGTTGCTTTAAACGTCTATTTTCGTACTGCTGCTCTTCAGATACACAGTAATTCTGTAAGAGCAATGGAGAACGGACCCACCAACTTGAAGGACACCACAGACAAGTGGCAAAGCAAATACATCCTCCTGGAATACGGACACCAAAGCCCTCCAGTTCCCCCAAAAACGGACATCGGACTGAGCGTGCGTGCCCCGCGCGCTGCTCCAGCTCTGCGTGCTTTACTGCCCACTGCTGCCCTGCCCCTACAGAAACTCCACAAATCCCACCGTTAACGCCGCTAAGTCCGTCTCTTGCAGCAGTTCCACAGACATTTCCTCTAAGACGGAATTCAAACAAAAGAAATTCTCCTCTGCGCGGCATGTAAATGCTGCTTCTAACCAGTCCTTCCCGCCGCCTTTGCTGATGATCTCCTTTAATATTCCTTCAAATAGATTGTCAGAAAGACAGCTATTTTTAATCGGAAGCCATACTGAGCCAGAGATAGGCAGTACATGTTATTTCAATGCTATCATAAAATCTAATTCAATGCATTTCATGTTCTAGATCTTTTGAAAAACCCTCTGCATGTTCATTCGGGGATGAATTTTCCTGGATTTCAGCTCCTATTTAAGTACTAAAGAAAAGGGGATGGGGGAAATGAGAGGGCATTCAGTGCACTGATCACTGAACATATATATATATATATATAAAAAAAGTCCGCAACTGTCATAAATACGAGCCTGGGTATGCGGAACGTTGCCTAAAAGCGGGATTACACGTAGAGCCCTGAGCAGGTTCCTGAGCTCTGTAACACACCAAGGACACCACGACCGAGGCAGTAAGTCCCCACTGATGGGAAGCAGAGATGCAATTATTTCTTCCTTTACAGTTTTGGCATTTTATCTCTAAACCATCACCTGATCATAAACACAGGGCTGTGCTCCCGGCTCTCCACACACCACCTCCCATCAAACACCCACCGATCAAAGGGCTTCACTTTTAAATAAAGGCGTTTGGTATTTATTTTTTAGCTCTTTGAACTGACCTTTTATTCCAGACAGGTTTGAGGATGCTATCCTACACTCGTATTCATGCAGAGGGTTTTCTGAGTATGATTCTCAATCAAAAAGGAATACTCCCTTCAAATATTATTTGTTTGCTAAAATCTGTGCAAGATATGTAAAGAGTATTTTGCACATTTATTTTGCTGTATTTGGCACGTCACATAGCATCCACTCAAACAATTTTTTAAATTTTTATTTAATGGAAAATAAGGAGGTGATCGGTAGCAGCCAAATGGCTTCACCAAGAGCAAGTCATGCCTGACAAATCTGGTGGCCTTCTACGAGGGGGTTACAACCATAGTGGACAAGGAAAGAACAACTGATGTCATCTACCTGGACTTGTGCAAAGCATTTGACACTGTCCCACACGATATCCTGGTCTCTAAATTGAAGAGACATGGATTCGACAAATTCGACGAGTGGATGAAGAACTGGCTGGATGGTCGCACTCAAAGACTTGCAGTCAATGGCTCAATGTCCAAGTGGAGACCAGTGACAAGTGGTGTTCCTCAGCGGTCAGTACTGGGACCTGTACTGTTCAACATCTTTGTCGGCAACATGGACAGTGGGGTCGAGTGCACCCTCAGCACGTTTGCCGATGATACCAAGCTGTTTGGCAAGGTAGACATGCTGGAGGGGAGGGATGCCATCCAGAGGGACCTGGACGGGCTGGAGAGGTGGGCCCAAGCCAACCTCATGCGGTTCAACAAGGCCAAGTGCAAGGTCCTACGTTTGGGTCGGGGCAATCCCAAGCACAGATAAAGGCTGGGTGGGGAATGGCTGGAGAGCAGCCCTGAGGAGAAGGGTCTGGGTGGGCTGACTGATGAGAAGCTCAACACGAGCCGGCCATGTGCGATCGCAGCCCAGAGGGCCAACCGTACCCCGGGCTGCATCAGCAGTGTGGCAGCAGGGCGAGGGGGGATTGTGCCCCTCTGCTCCACTCTGGTGAGACCCCACCTGGAGTACTGCCTCCAGCTCTGGAGACCCCAACATAGGAAAGACACGGACTTGTTGGAGCGGGGCCAGAGGAGAGCCACAAAGATGAGCAGAGGGGTGGAGCACCTCTCCTGTGAAGACAGGCCGAGAGAGTTGGGGGTGTCCCCCAAACCTCCGCAGCGAAACTCCTGCTCGCTGCTGGCCAACCCGCCCTGCTGAGCTAACGGGGGCAAAAATAAAGGTGCAGGAAATCCTCAGAAATATATACATATTATATCTCTAACATTTCCATCATTGTATAAAATCAATTCAGGTTTTCATCTGCAAAGACCACACTCATTTCCATCCTCAGCAGAAGCTGCTGTGAATCCTTTTATCGTACCCCCACAGCAGCGTCCCGCCACAACTTCAGCATTTGAGTTTCTTGGGAAGAAAAAAGATGCAGAAGGGCATTTTTACAAATACCTTTTCTTCTCCCAAGACAGCTTTGCCAGGTCAAAACACAACTAGCACGTAACCAGACATAACTTCAGCAAGGCAAACGATGACACTGCTGTAGCCTGTAACCACTGTTACATGGGAGGTCGTGGGTTTGCAACGCAGCAAGAACAGACCATGACAGTACAAGGGCCTTGTCTTTACTGTATCTGATCTATTAAGCACATTCCCAGAATAAATTTTATTAAACAAAAAAATCAGACTAAATTATGACCTGTGCATTTACAACACTGACAACAATCTCCAAAACCTACTACCGTTATATACCTAAGCAAGATTTCACAAGTACTGTTTGGATATAAAAACTACTCCATAGATTAATAATCCACTTTTACCACTTATTAGACTATCAAGCACAAAAACATTATTGGTTGATTCTTACTTTTCATGTAATAAATTAATGTATATAAAATATATGTATATATTGTATATATATAAAAAAAAAAAATCCCGCAAAGCTGAGACACGGTATGTTCTCGCCATCGGAAGGGAAGGGGCTGGGCACACTTTTCACGTGGAGCAACTGCGAACTGCAATGCTCGCGGGTAACCCAGCAGTGGGCTAAGATGCAGCAACGCCACCACTGCCAGAACTCGCACGGACTTTAGTAAAACTCTTACAGGCGATTCCAGTAGCAACCACAAATGTAACGGTGATTTTTTCTCAGGTTTTTCGGTGCTATTTTCAAACAGAACCAATGTGTAGGGCTGTTGCTAACTGGCATCCCCTCAGCGATTAGAGAGGAAAGTCCATTTGGATGAGATCCATTTAAAACTTCACAGAATTCACAGAATGGTCAGGGTTGGAAGGGACCTCTGGAGATCATCTAGTCCAACCCCCCTGCCAGAGCAGGGTCACCTACAGCACGTTGCACAGGACAGCGTCCAGGCGGGTTTGGAATGTCTCCAGAGTGGGAGACTCCACCACCTCTCTGGGCAGCCTGTTCCAGTGCTCCACTACCCTCAAAGTAAAGAAGTTCCTTCTCATGTTAAGATGGAACTTCCTATGTTCAAGTTTATGCCCATTACCCCTCGTCCTATCACTGGGCGCCACTGAAAAAAGACTGCTCCCATCCCCCTGGCATCCTCCCATTAAGTATTTGTATGTATTAATAAGATCCCCCCTCAATCTTCTTTTCTCTAGAAAACTTACTGTTTCTCTAAAATGTAAACTGTATTAACAAAAATCTTACACCACTCAAAAAGAAAATCCACCACAGCGTGCTCACAGCGGGTCTAAGTTACACAGCGTATGACCTGGGATTTCACCCGTAGGGCTTGGGTGGAAACCCAACCCTGAAGTTACCAAAGGGGGGAAGGCAGAGGCGCCAGCCACGCACATGCCATCACACCTCCTCTCGCCCGGCAAGTAAAACACACGCCAAGAGGAGATGGGAACAGAGCCGGGAGCCCAGGAACACACCTCTCCAGGCAGGCGCTGCTGGCAGCCAGGAGAGGAGCAGCACCGGAGACCTGCTCCAGATGCCAACATGTGCGGTGGGACAACGCTTCCCCCGAGGAACGGGGACGCCCCATGGGAAGTTACAGAAGAGCCAGTGGGGACTCACAGAACCGTCCAGGCTGGAAGGGACCTTTAAGATCATCGACTCCAACCATCAACCCAACACTGCCCAAACCACCACTAACCCATGTCCCTCAGCACCATGTCTGTCCATCTGTTAAACACCTCCAGGGACGGCGACTCCACCACTGCCCTGGCCAGCCTGTGCCAGTGCTTGACAACCCTTTCAGTGAAGAAAGACTTGACTCAGAGAAAACAGAAGACACAAAGTAGAGGAGTCAGGGGAAGGCTGCTACAATCTCTGACCAAATAATACAACAATTTTGGACCCTGCAATACGCTACGCACCGCTGGAGCAATTTGAAGATACAGTGGTATAATCAATGCTTCCCAGCAAGGTTGTACCAAAATTTGCATGTTTGCATTCAAAGTAATTATTTTTCAAGTGATTAGGAGTCAAATAATTAGTGACATAAAATGTGAAAAGTTCTCCTTAACAAAGCCAACTGTGGTGCAGAAGGTTAGGAGCAAATTGATCTCCTTTCCCCAGTGTCCAAGTGCTGCTGTGCCGCCCAAGAGAAAGGCACAGACAGGACGGGGGGAATACGATGATCAAAACAAATTGCAGCAAAAGGAACAACACTCACGCTGGATAAGAATAAAGAAGTACTTGTTCTGCAGTCCAGAGGGGGGTGAGGAAGTCAAGGCAACTGGTAAGAGGGCAGAAGTAATGGTGTGGCTTTCAGAGCACCACATATTTTCCCTGATGAGAAGCTCTCCATAGCATCACTGAAGTTCAAGTACTTTTTGCACAGGACAAAAAAAAAAAAAAAAAAAGCATCCATTGGCCTCCTGTACGCGTTAAGACATGGGAACCAGGCTCATGAAAGGGTCGAGCTGTTTTCTACAAATGCAACCACCCCGTCCTTCTGTTGTTAGAGTGGGTAAAATGAGCATCAAGGCTTTTGTCTCCATGAAGAGTTGAGATGAAATAATAGTACCTCAAAACACTGGGGGGAAAAAAAATAAAAAAAGAAGTAGAATTACTGATCATTTCCTCTACACTGTAAAGTATTTGGGAATAAATACCTGAGCCAGAAGGAAAAAGGAAGACTAATCAGCGCACCCATGACAAAGAACTCCAGCAGCCATCCTTTCCTTCCTTTTTGCCTTGCTCAGCATCCCAGTATTCCCACTTTTCGACAGGCGTAAGCGTGAGCGAAGGCTAACTTCCCATTAAACGCAGCCTGAAGAACTCCTAAAGAAATGAGTAGCTCCAGAAGCTAAGATGGAAGATTAGGTTTGTGTAAAGACGTCAACGGCACCGAAGCGGGAGCCCGAAGAGGGGAGGGCGGCGCTGCCACAGCCAGGTCAGGGCTGCCGTGGCCCTGGGGCGCCCGGGCGCTGCCCCTGCCGCTGCGGCTGAACGCGCGCCGGCGCACAGCTAACCCAGCCCGGCAGAGGCCGAGCAGGAACAGAACTACCACAGGATGAACCAAAGTCAAAATGATTTCCCAAATCTAATTTGACAGGTAGTGTCTTCCCCAAACAGGAAGTATTGAAGGGTATTTTCTCCCAAAGAAAGGAAAACCTGGGGACAATGATTTAGATTTGGTTAGAACTTATAATTAGAAAATGCGAGTGCAGACCAATGCTCCTACAACACTTCATGAAGACATCGAGAAACACCAGAGACTTCAGCAACAAGCGAGCAGCACTGCTGGGACTTCAAAAGGCACATTTTACCAATTCTGTCAGCAATAAACTGAGATCCTGAAGGTGGAGAAATGGCTGAAGATTTCTGTAGGATGATACTGGCAGCAGACGCCTTTGATGACCAAGCATAATAAATAGTCCAAAAGAAATTAAGCAGCAGGCAAGCGTGGAGACAGATTTGTTACCTGTTACCTACAGGGGGAAAAAAAAAAAATCCATTCCAACTTTTCAATATGAAGGATTTCTTGGTCTGAGACAGGATATTTTGTAGCTTTGCAAAGTACGTTAGGTTAAAGATAAATCAACGTCCTGTTATCTAAGCCAGAACTGAAGTTGCTTCAGACTGAAATTCGAGGTAAGTTATCTGGCATTAGAAGGTCCAGTGACTCTGGCGAAAGATACGGCGACGCGTTTCATTATTAGCCAGGTCTTTGTCCCATCCCTACTAGGTAATTTTCTTTACAGATGGATCCATTAGGCCATCCAAGGAGTTGAAGATAGAGCCATTTGCAGAGGAGGTAATAAGAGGGCATTTCAGCGTGCAAGGACTATGGGGACAGTGTCGGAGGTCTGCGTTGGGCTGAGGGTCCAAGACCTGCAACCGTTCCATGTATATCACCTACTGGAACAGTCCCTGAACTTACCTAATCCTCAATTTTGCTTGCAGCCAAAGCACAATGTTCTACACCCAAAGACAGCGAACGGTCACTGTTACACAATCCTGGAGCAAAACAGTGTCCCCACACCAGTACTGAAGCCAAATCTGACCCACCAGCTTCCCAACACAACTGACTCTGGACTAATCTGCCTAACTCAGACTACCGTACTTCAAAGACCATCCCGCTTTTGCAGCCATACTGCCCAAGCTGCAGTATTTGGGAGCATCAGTGGCAGGCTGCCCTCGCGGTACAAAATAGTATACTAGAAGAGGAAACTCCTCTGCCAGGAGTCACTCAGTCAAGGGGAAGTCTGACCTTGTCTGATGTTGTCCATCAGCAATGAGAAGGATGGGTACACAGTACGGGGAAGGTCTCGGATGCTCCACCCATACAAGAAAGTCTCATATCAAGCACCTAAGTCACATCTGCCCAGATGTGGAAGAAAAGGAAGCTTTACGCTGATCCGTGTAGGCCCATCACCCACAGCTTCAAAACCAGCAGGGTTGGTTTCCTTCTGTCCATAGTTACTTACCGGCAAAACAGAACACTATACATATTCAATAAACCAAAGTATTAGCACAAAAAAGTTACTGTTTCCCAACAGGCCAACTGAAAGCAAGCACTCCTGTTTGACAAGGGAAAATAACTTGTTAAGACTCCCCAGGACCCATCCGGACGCGCAGCCAAAGGTGCCGGGCTGCAGGAAATTCTGCTGCTGAAGTGTCTGATGGGAAACACACTTCAGGTGCCATCTAGGTTATATGTTTTGGCAGTAGCTGCAACACTTCAAATTGGACAGTTCTTCACATAAACAGAATTTGGATCACTTAAAGTCTTTTTCCCCTCTTTTTCCCTTTTTATTTTTCCCCCAGACAGATGAAACAAAAACCCAGGTTGTAAACAGAAGTTGGTTGTTGGTAGAGCACATCAGGAAGCTTCAAGAACACCGTTATCTGAAATTATTTAACAGTTTAAACATATGGGGTTCATGTTATTTTCAGTTCTTGTCTTGAGCATCTGTCTTTTGACAAGAAGGTTCAATAAACCCTGAATTTTAACCCCAGCCACCATTCTCCCAGCTCCAACTTTCAGCGTGCAGCAAACCCAACTAGACCTAACAGCAAGCGGTCTACGGCTCATCCCAGAGAGACGCACCTGAAAGTCTAAAAACTCCTTCATTATTCCCCCCTCAGCAGCAGAATTTCAGGCCAGGGTGGGGGATGTTTTGTTTTGTTTTACTTGGGGGGGGTGTTGTGTTAAGTTTTCGATGGTTAATCCAGGCATTTATTCTGAAGCTGTTTCCACCTCTCAATACGGCAGAAGGAACCAGCACCGTCCTCCCAAGAGGAGCACGAGAAAAGTCAATCGCTTCCATAGCAACCGACGCACCAAACTGCCACGACTCTCTTCTGCAATTAGGGCTGATCACAACGATTTCCCATTCCCTTCAGGTCAGTGGGCTTGATAATGCTGGGACAACCGCAGGATTCAACAGTAAACCCCTTTGTCAGCCCGTGGACGGGTTGATTATTCCCTCGCCTTCCTCCCAATTCATCACTGTCACTATGACAGAGGTTGGACAAGGATCCTGCTGGCTGAATTTGTTTGGGGTTTTGGGGGGCTTTTTCGGCTCATTGCCTGTATTTTCCCCACGAAAAATCTGAGTACAACGCTGTTTCATGCATTCCCCGTTAAAGGCCTTTTTTCTAACACCTGAGAAATGCTTTGTTGTGTTTAGGAGAAGTGTGTGGCTCATGTCACACATTTTACACGATGAAAAGAAAGAAGCAGCAGCAGCAGGCAGATGTCAACCTCAACGATTCCTTAACCAAAGAAAGAGAAAAAGGAGTGGTGAGATGAACATAAACGCCGCTGCGATGGTAAATCACCCTTCGCTGGCTGTGGCAGCGGCACCGCCGCGGTGCCTAACTCAATTAGGGATGGAAACAGATGCCCGCCGGCCTGATGGGCAACAAGCAAACATCCCCCGACCAGACACTGAAGATTTGTGTCCTAAAATTTCAGAAGAAGAATTTAATCAAATTAAAAGATAATGTCATAACACACTTAGCCCTTGAAACATAACGACAAGGTAATAAATCACGCAAAATGCAACTGCAAACACTGATCTAAGACAAAAGGCAATTACCTGAGAGCACCATCCATCTCGGGCTGTTTCCAATAGGTTTCTTGAGCACTTATAAGTCAAACCATGTTTTAGCTCTCAGGATAAAAACAAAAAGCCGTTCAAAGAAAGACGCCTTCGTGACACACAACTAAGCAGAACCAAGAAGCCAGGACACCGTTCACCACAGCCACAGTGCCACTCGGCAGGAGGAGTGAGGTGTGATAAATTTGGGAAAAAAGAAAAAAAAAATTACACATGAAATTGCGAATCACCACACCATTACAGAAAAGGTTTAACAGTTGAACAATGGAGGTTTGAAGGTCAACTCCCGCTCTATCCCCCTTAAAGGGCGATGACGGCCGTGTCATGCCCGAGCTCTCCCCGCTGACTCGAAAGTTTGAGAAGAAGAAAAACACGAACGCCTCTGCCAAAGAGCATCTGCAGGATGGGAGCAGGGACGGGGGGAGGATGGACCAAACTCCTTTCAGACCCTCCTTATAAAGTCGCTACTGAGTCAGGAAACAAGGAACAACTCCTCCGCCACAGACACTCCAAGTCAAGAAGGGCTTCATTGAACTCTAAATGATCACTGCCATCACACAAACTTTTACAGAAATATAATTCTGATAGAAACGCGTTTCTCACAGCCATGAAATAGAGTTTTTTTTAATAATTGATGCATTTAAGATGACGACAATGTGGTCCAACTTCTGCTTTCACTTAAATGCATTAAATTCACCTTACAGAACGTAACGTCCTTCTTTGGCAAATCAAGGAATACAGTTCCAAAAAACATTTTATACCAAGCTTAAAGCTTCACTATGACCTTCCTGCTAGACCTTCCCTCAAAACACGCTAGCCCCCTAATTCTTCTTTTTTCTCCCTCAAAGTTAAGATGTCCGGAGCGCATCACTTCGTACCCCGATCCACACTGCAAGATGTGAAAAGCAGCGCCTCCCCGCAGCAGCAGGAGAGGCCACCGGTGGCACAGTGGTTGCTCAGGAAACCACCTCGGAATGTGCGGAGATTCGCCCGAAGCCTTAAAATAAACATTTCGGCATTGAGCAAAATTTCATCTCCAGGCATCTCAAATTGAAATCATCATTTCTATATGCAGAGTAGATAATGTTCTCTCCTCGTTGCTATTTGGTGTTTTAAACCGCCTTTAAGTGTATAATTAATTACATTACTTGTCAGGGATCACTTTACAAACCACTCCACCTCCACTCCATTGCCAGGCTCGAGCATATCTTCAGCCTTGGATTTTTCCCTTCTTTTATCTCATATCATCATACCTGGAGACACTGGAGATTTAACATTGTGAGTGAGCATCCTGCACAGGACGTACGTGTTTCAGAGGAGGGTTAAAATAAGCCTAACTCTGAAGAAAGGAGCTGCATTTCCTTGGAAAACTGATTACAGGCAGTGCCTGCCGGCTTTGCCGCAGTCCAAAGGACTCGGCCCCTGTTCCTCCACCTTCCCAGCAGGGGCTGGACACTATGCGCAGACTCTAAGTCCTTTGGTCCCTGTGAGTTGTCCAGATCTTTGTTCTTTTTCTTCTTTACACAAGGATCCTTCCCCAGCCAGCTCCTTCCTTCAGAAGATCCGAGGGCTGGAGCGCCTCTACTATGAAGACAGGCTGGGAGAGTTGGGGGGGTTCAGCCTGGAAAAGAGAAGGCTCTGAGGAGACCTTATTGCGGCCTTCCAGTGCCTAAAGGGGCTCCAGGAGAGCTGGGGAGGGACTTTTTACTGGGGCATGGAGTGATAGGATGAGGGGGAATGGCTTCAAACTGGAAGAGGGGAGATTTAGATGAGATATGAGGAAGAAATTCTCTCCTGTGAGGGTGGTGAGCCCCTGGTGCAGGTTGTGACTGCCCCATCCCTGGAGGTGTTCAAGGCCAGGTTGGACGGGGCTTGGAGCAACCTAGGCTGGTGGGAGGTGTCCCTGTCTATGGCAGGGGGGTTGGAACTCGATGATCTTCAAGGTCCTTTCCAACCTAAACCATTCTACGATTCTATGATTCTCTGACCAGCTTCACAAACCCTCCCCCAGGGGATTCCCCTGTCCCCTCTCCATCTGCCTGTCTCACCCTGCACAAACCCGGCCGAGCTCTTCAGAAGCTGCAGCCCCGGGCGAAGGCAGGCTGCCCACCAGGCGAGGAGCCGAGCACGTGTGGACCCCAGGGACAGGGGGGGCCCAGCAGCTCCCTTCTCACGTGCTTTAGAGCAATCCAAAACCCCTCATGTGAAGTTTCTACCTCTGAAGTTACTAACTCCATGCTGCTCACCAGCAGGTGCTACAACAACTCTCTCACTCTCACCTTTTCTTCCTTCCTTAACCACGCTCCATGTTTCTTTATTGATACTTCAAGGCAGTAGGAAACTCCACTTTTCCTTTCCAATCCGTACGATACCAGCAAGAGAAGGAGATCAAAAAGCCAAAAAACCAAACCCAAATGGCAGATCGCCTTTTCCGCGCCCGCTCCTGGTCCTGGCAGCAGTCCTGCTCTGCAAACCACACCGGCCAGCAAGAGGGAACGGGCACAAAGGTGACCATGGGCAGTTCCATCTGAAGCTGAGGAGGGCCTTCTCTGCTGTGAGGGCGGCAGAGCAGTGGCACAGGCTGCCCAGAGAGGTGGGGGAGTCTCCCCCTCTGGAGCCATCCCAAACCCGCCTGGACGCCGTCCTGTGCCACTGCTGGAGGTGCCCCTGCTCTGGCGGGGGGTGGGATGGGGGAGCTCCAGAGGGCCCTTCCAGCCCCCACCAGTCTGTGACTCTGAGCGGCGCTGGGGCAGGGGGGAGACACACGTGCGCACACACCGGCATGCCACGACGTACGACATGGCAATGCAGAATTGATGCTTTTTAAGCCAAATTTACAATTCAATTATAATTCTCTGTGGATGCAATCGTAACAAGTTTGTAATTATTAACAATTATAAACACGACAGTAGAAGCGATTTAGTCAGAAGAAAGGGCTGCAACAGCAAAATTTTAATTGTAATTCATGATGACTGAAAAAGAAGGAGCCCTTCTCACAGCAACTACAGCCTCAAAGGAGGCACTTCCAAGCACAGGGACTGTCCTTTTCTTTCTTTTCTTTTTTTTTTTTTTGCCCCTAAGACAACTCCTCTTTCAAACACAATACATTAAAGAAAGCCCACACACAGAACCTGGACAACATTCAATTAATCCCTCCAACTGTGAATACTCTAGAAGCTCACCATCCCCCCAAATAAACGATACGCTGATTTCAGAGAATCATTTGTTACTATAACCCTTTCTACTGTAGCTACAGATTGAAGAGGAAGATGTCACATATTTACATGCCATTTTGCAAAACGCTCAACACCCTTTTACCCCATCCAAGGCCTATGCTGAACACGGGTCCCTGCGGTTCATGGACTAGGGAAAACCAGGGGAGAAAACTGCACAATTTAGGAAAAAAAAACCCGCTGAAACACTCGCTGGTGCTGCTGCTTTCAGACGGCGCCGGTCCCGGCCTCCTCCGAGGGCAGCACCTCCACCGCAGCATCCAGCCCCCCTCCCAGGTCGCCACTTCCAAGTTAGGAAGAATCTGGGGAACGATACCGAGCTGGCGGCGAGACGCCGCTATATAAAGCTTTAACGGTATTCGCGCATCTGCGTGAGCTCTGTCCGGGCTTGAGGGGACGTACGCAACCGCCCGCCCGAACCGCCAGCCGCACGCGGGGTTAAGCCAGGGAGGGACACGACCCACTGCTATTTATGTTTCAACCAGAGGCCTCTAGGCAAGAGGTATCCTTTTAAGAGGAATTACTACAGGATACATAAATTCAAATCTCTTTCTTTAAAAAAACGCCATAAATCAAAAAAACGATATTCCTGGATGCAGGTAAACAAGATCCCATGGTTTTGCATGAGTTGATTTAATGGTATTTCCAAAATGCGGTTTTATTCCAGCCTCTCTGAAGACCAGCATTAAAAATTAAATTTGAGGAGGTTATGTTTATTGGACCATTTCTATCTTCTGAAAAGCAACTCTCTCGATCTTCTAATTATTCCGAGGGGAGAGCGGCCACGAGGCCGGCCCGGAACGCAGACAAGACCACAAGTAACTAATGTAAACGGGTATCAATTAGAAACTAACACTGCTAATACCAAGTCAACACAAGGTGGCTGGGGAAGGTCCAAATCAACCATCTGTAAGACGGAGCCGTACCACATTGCCCGTTCTCCCTCGTTTACCGCAGCGCCGTTGCATGCAGCTTACCAGGGCAGTAGGCATCGACGTCCAGTTTCTGTGCTGAAGCAAGCGTTGGCGAGCCCAGCTCAGACTCGGGGATTCGAGGGCTCTCAACAAACTTTGCTTTCCTCAAAGGGGCTAAAAGAGAAGGAGGGGGAGAGAGAAAGAGAGGTCATGAGTAAGGGAAATAGCAAGCAACAGATGGAAGCACTTAACTAAACGACACTGTCAGACTCATATCAGGTTACCCCTTTTTTTTTTTCCCCAGAAAAAAAAAAAAAATTATCTGCATTCTTTACAAAGGAGATGGCTCTTGTTAAAACTTTCAAACTGTACAGCCTTACTTTAAAGTGAGCGAGTACTGAGGCACATTCTTGATACTCTTAAACACTTCCTTTTTCCCTACCTTATTAAATAATTTTTTTTATAGGAAGCAAATGGACCTGGATTCAGCAACTGTAGAAAAGCCAAGATCACGGAGAGGTACACAGAGCCCATCAGGGTTTAAGATATTTAGCTATAAATATCTAAAGTGAATTCACAAATTCTTTGTTCAGTAATTGTTTCCTTTGAACATAAAATTTCAATTTCAAAACATTCCGAATGTCTGACCAAACGGATTTGGTGTTCAACAGAACAGATCAGAGTAAAGCTAATGCCGTCCAAGACAAAAAACGAGCACTCCACTTTCATCCTTGCAAATCCAGAAAAGATTCAAGAGACTTAAATAAAGAACAGGGAAAAGGTAAAACTGTCGGTAATAAAGCAGTACCGAACACCAGTGACGGAGAAGTTGGATTTTTCCACATTTTAACAGTTTGAATTCTAAAAGACACAAAGTTCTGTGCAATGTTTGTTTGTAACGAAATAAGTACTAAAACACTTTTGTGTTTTGTAATAGGTTTTTAAAGAGATATTCCTGCCGGACCAGAGAAATAGAACTAGTGAATAAGTGATACGCAGGGATTATTATGTTACATTTCCAAGTTAAACTCACACGCCCATTAAAGCGGAGGGCTAATGTGAAAAGCCACTCTAGAGACGGCAGCGGGGGTCAGCACGCTTCACGCAGAACAGCCGCCATTCCGTTTACATCATTTATATTTATAGCTCTCTCTCCGGCAAATTAAATTTGGGATCTGAAACTCAAGATATGGGGACGGGACGTTTGTTCTCCTGCATCTCCCGCAGTAAAAGCTCCACAGGTCAGACGATGACCTCCGTGGCTGCAATAAATCCGGGGCTTCTGAGGAGCCCGCAGGCAGCCCCCGCCGGCCCCGCGGCTGGCCAAGGCTC
>NW_009648074.1:1350346-1354160 GCF_000708025.1 Charadrius vociferus | reverse complement strand
CCCCAAGATCCCCCTCTCCCCCCGGACCCGCTGCGTCCCACCGGCACGTGAAGCTCACGGATGCCAGCCCGGCTCAGACACACAGCCTGATGCTGAACGCCACGAGCCGGTCGTCAATTGTATTGAAAAACCCCACGCCAGAACACCCCCCCACCCCCCACACGCACCCACACACACACAAGTACCCCGTCGGCTCGCAAAGCCGCCGACGGCAGTGAAAAAATTATTCGCAGAAATAACGATCTTGTGCCAGATACTGGTGTAATGAAAACACGCCAATATTGATTAGATTATTACTATGGCATGAAAACTGTTTAGAATAATAATTCTGCATGGGGCAATCTACTAATATTTCATTTGTGATTGAAGTTTTAACAAATATGTTTAATTCAAATGTTTTACCACAGCGCCAGTACCAGTCATTTTTATAATGCATATTAGAAATCGCTCGTCTTTTCTTTCTTTATCGTTTCTGGCTAATACTAGAACCATAAATCACGCGATGCGACACTGGGCAATGCTCATTTTGTTGGGCAATACAGAGCGAACGCAGTTCTCCGGGCTCAAGGGATGGGAACGGCTGGAAGGGGCTCGTCAGCAGAAGACTTTGCACCTGAGATGACCTCAGTGCCCATCCCGTGGGGGAAGAAGACATCTGACCACGCGTGGGCTGATGGACCCAACTCCGCCGCTTGGAGACACAGAACCTGCCCGTTCCCACAGACCGGCACCCAACTGGTCAGCTCCCACCTGCACGGGGCGAAGGCGGCAATCTCCGCTTCGGAGTGGCTTTTATTTCTGCAAAACTCCTCTTTATTCCTGGTTGAGGAGCCGGCCCTACCCGCTGGCGCTCGCCCGATTACCTCCTGCCTTCTCCAGAGAGCAGAAGCCATCAGTGTGTGATTCATCAGGCTGATCATCTATTTTTGAGGACAACGAAGAACTTCCTATCAGAAACGTGGTGGATTCTCACTGTCCTGCCAGTTTAGTCATACATGTCATTTTACAGTATTTCTGGTTTTATTCCCTAAAATGCATGACTTCAGTCTTAAAAACGGGTGTTACCACTGGGCAAGACACGCTATGTCAACATGACTTAAAGAACACAGTTTACTTTCAAAGGCTCAAATCAATATAATCTCAGCGTAACTGCAGATCGGGAAAAAGCCACACAGCAATAGTTTCTTTTATTCACGATATTCTGAACCTGAAAAAGACAAAAAATGCTCCTAACTCCTATGTAACCCGATTACACGAAAGGAGGATTTTCACGTAAAAGAATTAAGCGCTCCTGACTCCCATCCAAATGAAGATTATCCTGACAGATACATATTTGGGCATTAGTTTTCTACTGGAATAAATAACAAATGGAAACGCCATAAATTCAGAAATCTGTTTTGCCATTTTTTAGCCAAACGTTGAAGAATAACACTGATCTCTTTATATAAGTGACTTTCCACGCACAACAGCTCGCCTACATCCTCAACAGCCTCCCGTGAGCACGGGCAAATCCTGCCGTCCCAGTCATGGGATGAGTATGGCACATACTATAAACACTAACAAAAGCAGGAAAATAATTATTTGAAGGATTCTATACCCGTTTCTGTCCATTAGGCCTCTTATTTCTGTAAGATTTTCCGTACAAAACAGGCCAACTCTAGGCATTAAAAAGCATTGAAACAGTCCTTCCCGCTGACACAAACGCTATTTTTTTTTGAGCAGAGAACAGTATTTCTTCCAAAACTACCGGAAAAGGGGATATTTGCAAATAACCAGTTATAAAAGCATAGCGAATTCAGTGAAAAGGTTAGTAGTTAGTAACGCTGTCTTTCCAGAACTGCCAAACGCACGTTTAATTCGGAAAGCAGCCCAGAGTCACAACCCCGGCCCCGGGCTCCCACCGCCCGGTCGGGGCCGACGGCAGTGGCCCGGGCTGGCCGCACGCCCAATGGGCCACTGTCCTCCCAAGGGCCCGACGACAAACAAAACACTGGCGACAGATGAGACTCACTACTACTAATGTAGGAAATGAAATATAAATAGCCAGAAAAGTTATTTAAAACGAATACTGCCCTTTTTGGGGCAGTTCTTAGTGAGATGAACCCCCGTCGGTATCCAAGCCAGCACGGCTAAACTGAAAATCCTGCCTTCGGTTCAAATAAAATTCTCATTTGACTTTGACAGCAACTTTTCCTGCGCAAGGAAAGCAACAGTAATTCAGGGTAGGAATTAAGCACGTAATGCAAAACAATTACCAGGGCAGGCATTCAGAAAGTTTAATTAGCTGGCTCATTTCTGACACTTTCTGCAGCAGGTGGTCTATCTTCCAGCGGGGACGAAGACATAAATTATTTGCTTCTCAGTTTCTGTGCTAATTCTCCTTACTATCCACACGGACACTGGAAGTACAATGCTGTCACCAATGACTGAAGCCCGGTCTCCAAAACAGACAGGAGTCTAAACTACTTGTAAAATTTCGGAAAAAAATGTGTGTTTGAGAGAAACTGCCCTTCTAAAAAGGGAAGAATTCTGCTATCTGGGATTCGGGATTGCCTGGCGATTATTAACCCACTGGCAGCCTCTGGGACCAGAAGAGCCGTGCCACGGAGATACGGTGGCTACAGCGCAGAGTGGCCGACCACCCCCAACGCTGCTCCGTCAGCGGAGATGGGAGACGCTCCATTTGCTTTTCTCTGATGACAGAAGAGAAATAATCTCGTCACCTAATAATCTCTACAGCCAGGAGTGAATTAAAAAGCATATATAAGCAAACACGTATCTAGAACAGACGCACAGGACCCCAGTAAAGCCCCGTTAAACTAAAATCGGGGAAAATACTGTATGAGAAGCTGCAATGTCAAACAGCCTGCAGAGGCTTTTTAAAAGTCTCTTTAAAAACTGTATTTGGAAAGTATGCCCACCTGAGAAACAGAAACCATCCGCCCAATTCATTACGTTCCTCAAATTTGTACACCCGCACTAGTTACCCCTGAAGCTCTCATTCCCGAGGCCGGAACCACGGCAGAGCTGCGTGGTCCCTCCGACACCGAAAACACTTCAAACATCAGGAGCTGTTGACGGTTTATCCTTCTGTACATCCATGTGGAGCACTGGGGTCAACTCCAGTGCTGTTTGCGATCAGCGCCAAGCATCTCATCTACCACCAAATAAAACTAACCCAAAGAAAAACCAGGATGTGTTTGTTCTTTCAGAGTAATCATTTTATCTCCATTAGCATCGTGTTCTAGTTCAGCCTATTGAGCTTCCTAACTCTATTGCATTTTCTATGTTGCCGTTTCATAATGTCACGTAATTTATAGATGAGTTAGTGTTTTAATTAAAAAAAAACGCTTTCTTTAGATTAAAAGGCATTGATAAAAGGAAATTATCATGGATTAGCAAAAGGCTTCATCTACTAAATTCAGTTTCAGCTCTGAAAGGAGTGTTTCACTAAAAAAGGGTTATTAACATCTAATGACCTGATTGACAAAGTGTTCTTCCAGGCAGCAATTTCAGTAGATCTGAACTCATTCCATGGTTTGACTACAAGGTACGTACACCTATACGTGTGTGTGTGTGTGTGCATACACCCGTACAGACAGACAAAACCCCAATCTCCCTATGGACAGGAAGATGCTGGAGGAAACACGGACTCTCTTTCACAGCATGGCGAGGGTGGGAAGGGCCCTCTGGAGCTCCCCCATCCCACCCCCCGCCAGAGCAGGGGCACCTCCAGCAGTGGCACAGGACGGCGTCCAGGCGGGTTTGGGATGGCTCCAGAGGGGGAGACTCCCCCACCTCTCTGGGCAGCCTG
>NW_009648074.1:1342701-1350275 GCF_000708025.1 Charadrius vociferus | reverse complement strand
GAGATCCCCCTCAGTCTTCTCCTCTCCAGACTGAACAGCCCCACGTCCCTCAGCCTTTCCTCAGCAGAGAGATGCTCCAGTCCCCTCAGCATCTCCGTAGCCCTTTGCTGGACCCTCTCCAGCAGTTCCCTGTCCTTCTTGACCCGGGGAGCCCCGAACTGGACACAGTGCTCCAGATGTGGCCTCCCCAGGGCAGAGCAGAGGGGGAGGATCACCTCCCTCCACCTGCTGGCCACACTCTGCTTGATGCCCCCCAGGATGTCATTGGCCTTCTTGGCCACCAGGGCACATTGCTGGCTCATGGGCATCCTGTTGGCCACCAGGACTTCCGGGTCCCTCTCTGCGGAGCTGCTCTCCAGCAGGTCAGCCCCCAACCTGGACCACTGCACAAACGCTGAACCGACCATCCCAGGGCAGCCGGGAGCCTTTCCCTGTATCAGCTCCTCACGACCGTTAGAGAAATGTACGTTATGGTGCCCTGAACCACGTGAACACCCACCACTACAGCTTTCTGTTACGCCGACTCCCACACCTCATCGCTATCAACACAGCCCAGCGTGGCCACATGCCTCAACTCTCTCCACCGGGCAGGTCCTGGACAAGGTCTGTGCAAGGAGCTCAGCTCAAAGTCATCTTTTTGCCCCAGTTTTTGTCCCCTCCCTGCCTTACACACAAGTACAGCTGCATTTCAGCTATGCTTTGGGCCTTCCTCTGCCAGAAGAGGATGAACTCATGAAATTCGCTATCTTTGCGTAAAAATACTGGTTTTACCACCGGCTGAAAGACAATGCCACCGCGTGATCCGCTCTGTGCCCCCTGCACGCCCATCTCTGGCGACTGGTTCAGCCAAAGAGGAGCTGTATTTTGCACTTAAACATTGTATTTGTAAATATTGCAAGCATAATATTATAACATAAACTCTGCATGGAGAAATCCTCCGAAGGCACAAGCTTTTACAAGATCTGCCCAAGTCAGGCTGCGCTGGGAAGAGCAGAGCACCCGCTGGAAGAGCAAACTTTGGAAATCCGTATTTAAAGAGAGCAGAAGTGGGCGCTTTGCGCATCATCCCTTCCCCATCTTTAGCTAATAACGACGGCCGCCGTGCCAAAGGCTGACTCACGTGCTGGAACCTGCCCAACGGCTACGTAATGCTGCGCAGAGTAGACTTTATTGAAGTCTCCCTCCTCTTAAAATGTTTTAAGTGCTGCAGAGCTATTGATCCACGGAGCTCCTGGAACAAATAACTGTCAGATTCAACACAGCTGGACTACACCCAAAACACGAGAGATGCAGCTTTTGGCGCTGCCTCTGATCCCAAATGACTCTTTATTTTGCTGAGGTAAGAGCCCTAAAAAGAGAAAATTACAGACCATGCGATTATTTTTACTGTGGCACTAATATACCAGCTACGTGTAATTAGGATTTTCAGGTATAAATTTAAAAAAAAAAATCATTAAAATTAAAATAGTGACATTGCAGGTTAACAGCCTTCTTTAGATAATCCAGCATTATTTTACAGAAACCATTGTTTACCACTCGCATTTTTTCCCTTCTGTTATGTGAGAGTATAAAAGCTTTTTTAATTACGTTTTAAAGCCCCTCTTCCTTTCGTCACCCAGTTAGTGCAGCATCGTGGGTAGGGCAGAACATACAAGCAGCGAGAACAATGTGGTGTCTGGAAACACCTTACATGTTCCAAAACTTTCAGAAAACATGTTTAGTTTAGGAGATAAGCTCCTAAAACAAGAAAACTGAAGGAAATGAAGGTGGAAAGAGGAACAGAGCCAAAAAAAAAAAAGCAGGAAGAGAGTCCAGCACGCTGCCAATGGAAGAACAGCAATGGGAAAGGAGAGGTAAAATCCACCAAAAGGAGAGTAAAAAACTACCAAAAACTCTCTTAATCTAAACATTTTTCTTTAAACTGTAAGAATTCTGTAAATATGAAGGTTTTGCCTATTGCTTCTGAAAGGATTTTTGTGAAAACGAGGAATAACCTTCTCCGGGGGAGTGGAGTCTCAATCCTGTGGGACCACAGAGACCTACGGGAAAATTACTTCGCCCTCTGTGTCTCTCTCCAGCTGAAGAGCTCCGGACATGGCACGGGCAACACCAGCAAGCCACGGCAGTCGTGGCACACAAAGATGCTCGGTGACACCAGAAAGGAATGAGCCTTCTGAAAAAGTAAATCAAATTCTAACTCATCTTACTTAAATTATTACCACCTCTCCCAAATAAAAAGAAGTAATTGATCACGATCGCCTTCTGCACGAATAGGCACTCCTAATCAATTTTCAAGGGAGAAGATCACTTGGATTTGAAAGGCTTATATGTATTTTACAAATATAAAGAATAAAATAACAGACTGCCGTGTGAAGCATTCAATAACGGCTCGGGTAATGATGTTTGCAATAAATTGGCGTATTCCAAAAGAAAATAATGCGGCCTAAAATACTAACCTGTATGCAGGCTGCACTGCCAGAAAGAATTTTAGCTCACTTTCCAGTTTGCTTATTAGTATGCAGCTATTTTCTGCCATTTTGAGTTAAATGGAATAGCAATTTGTTATCAAACTTATCACTGCTGGGGACAACAGACAGCAAACCAGCCCTCCTCTGGGTCAGCCCAAGTGGTTTAGTTTTGGGTCAGCCCAGTGGGAGCGTCCCGGCATGGATCTGTTGAGCAGCTGCTGCCTGGAATACTCTGGCAAGGAAGAAAGTTGCTCCTATTAATGATTCCAGAAAGAAAAAGAAAAAAAAAAAACCTCTCGCTTTGCCTGTAGATAAGTTTATTTCCAACGTGGACTGCCAAAAAGTCTTTATCCCCGTAGGGGAGACGGCTTTGAGGAGAAGCCAGTTATTTAATTAACATATAGACATGGCAGGAGGAGGATACGGTACTTTCATCTTTCCGCTCAAACTTGTCAAATTGTTTTTGACTCCTCGGAGCTGTGTCACAGTCGGAGACTTCTCCACATCATTTCCCATCTAAAATTCTTCTTTTCAGCATCTTCTGAAGTCTTTCAAAATTGCCTCTTTCAGTAGAAATTCCTCATGTGTTACTCAAGGTAGAAACTTGTGTATAAGAGGAGGAGGATGAAAGAAGAGAGAGCAAGTCAGCACCGCTCGCTCCAGCTCTCTAAGTCATCCTGTTACGAAAATAACCAATTCCCCCACTGACATTTTTCATAAATTTCTATTGCAGTCAGTTTTCCTTTTCAAGTTTCAGACTTTGGTTACACCGAAAAAAACCCAGAGTGAATGAAGACCTGGGACTACAGGATGAAATCACGTCATCAAAATTCTAAGCTTACGGAAGATCTGCTCAAACACCCAACGAATCCTCCCAAATGGCGCAAACGGGACAGGGTAGAGCTGGAGGGGAAAGCGTTCCTCACCCCCCTCACATCCTTTTTCCCAACAGTTTTATTTCATTAAATGTTAAATTTAAAACAGATGAGAGGAGAATGCAACCAAACATGAGCGCTGAATCGTGTTATTCCCATTCAATCTCCTACTATCCTGGAACTCTTCTTTCAGCAATTCAGTGACACCAATATTACACGGGCAGTAAAAAGGAGAAAAGCTGTCAAGAAGATCTGGACATACTGTGAAGGCCATTTAATCCAAAGAAAGCAGCAAAGAGCTTGGTCACTTTAATAAAATTATAGGTAACCCCGTTAATTTGCTGTTTAGAAAGAAACCATTTCACCATTTTCTAAACATAAAGCCCAACTCATCAAAACACAATGCTCAGATTTCAAGATAAAATTTCATGAGAGAAATCAAAAACTAATTAAACAACTACTGAAGCAAACACATATTCCTCTGTTCCGTATGAAGCTGACTAAGACAAAACTCAGGAAAAAGCGCCCGGTTGCTGCCGTGTCCCCAACAAGAGGCTTTTGTTTTATGAGGCTTTTTTAAATTGTACATGTTGAACCCATCAGGCTGTAGAAACCCGTCTGAACATAACTCAATTTATTTCAAGTCACTAGGCAAAAAGAAAATATATTTAATTGAAGACTCCTCTCACAGAAGAAAAGAGCAAGTGCAATACAACCCCTTCCAAAATAAGGCCGATCTTCCCAGAAGTGTATGTTTTCCTCTTCTGCACAGCTCTTAATTTATTTTTTTTTTACTATTATTTTTATTTACACTGAAATTTGACTACAATAAAATCGGAATCACAACGTGTAGCTGTGAAGCCACATTAAACCAGGAAACGTTCAGAATTGCTGTTCTCCCCTACATTACACCACCATTAGTTTCTCTAGTGCCCGCTCAGGAAACGGCGTGTTTTGGGACCGCCGTCCTGCCCGGGAGAGCGGAGTGTGGGTTCACCGAGCTCAGAGCCCATCTCCGGCAACGAACACCCGACAGCCGGGAGAGAGCACGGGAAGGAGGAGGATGAGAGCACTGCGCAGTCTCTCGCACGGCGCGATGCCGGGACGTGGAGCCAGAGGTGGCATCCCCCGAAGCCCGCAACTTGTCCATCTTCCATTAATATAATCAGTCCCTTTTGGAGACGGGTTTTCGGCATTCACAAGGCCTCGCGGTACGGCTTCCCGCAAACTCACTACACAGCCTGAAAAACCGCTTCCTGGTTTTGCACTGCTGATCTCATTTCTGAAAGCTCTGGGAAATCGTCAACGTGGATTCCCTTCCGCATGAGCGATGATTCTTCCCAGGACATCCCCACAAACTGGTGGAGCCTAATGTCACGTTAACTTTTGCCTAATATATTCCGTTTACCCAGGTGGGCATTAACTCTGCCCTTCAGACCACTTCCAACTGACTTGCTCCGTACGGACATCAGGCCAACAGGTCTGTAGTCTCCCAGACCTCCCGCGGAGCCCTTTTGAGGACTTGACACCATAATAACTACCTTTCAGCCACCTGGTGTTAAGCAAGTTATAAACGAGAGGTTACCCAGCAAAGACAGTAATTCAGCACCCTCGAACACCTCCTGGTCCTCATGCTTTGTCTGAGTTTGCGTTCAGGACCGGCTCTACCACTGCTGCCACCCGCACCAGCCCCACCGCTCTGGCACTACAGCGTCCCAGACTGGTGAGGGCTGGAAGGGCCCTCTGGAGCTCCCCCATCCCACCCCCCGCCAGAGCAGGGGCACCTCCAGCAGTGGCACAGGACGGCGTCCAGGCGGGGTTGGGATGGCTCCAGAGGGGGAGACTCCCCCACCTCTCTGGGCAGCCTGTGCCACTGCTCTGCCGCCCTCACAGCAGAGAAGGCCCTCCTCAGCTTCAGATGGAACTGCCCATGGTCACCTTTGTGCCCGTTCCCTCTTGTCCTGACACGGGGCACCACTGGACACAGACTGTTCCCATCCCCCCGGCACCCTCCCTTTGGGGATTGAGAAGCGTTGAGGAGATCCCCCTCAGTCTTCTCTTCCCGTTCTGCCTTTGCAGGCTCCGCACCGATGAGGTCGGTACCCGCTGTCTCTGCTGGGGCTCCCCGGGAGGTCGGGCTGTGCCGAAGTCTAGCACTCCTCTGTTAATACAGCAGTAAAAAACTAAACACCGCGCTAGGCTTGTAAGGGGTCTGAAAAGGAACAACGACAAGGAATTAGTCACTCTCGCCATTGCTGCAAGAAAGCTGTTTGAAGTATTTCACAAGCAGCCAAGGCGGCTCAAAGGCAGGCGTCACATATAGCCAAATCAAACGTGAACAGAAGCGGCAGGGGCCAAGGCCAGGAGTGAGGCTAAGCTGCCCATAAACAAAATCTAATTCATTCTCCCGCCATATCCTTAAGATCACACCAAGCTACTGTAACCGCAGTAAGAGGGAAGGCTGAATTGTAAAATACCTGCCATTCACAGCCCGAGTAATTTCATGTCAAAGCACATACGGGTCTGGATCCTGTTCGCTGTACAGTACCATTGTTTATGACCAGGAGTACAGAGCACACAAGCTCATATAGACTCATTACTCGGTAACAGCACTTAAAATGAAGGCAAAAGATGTGAATAGATAAGGTGATTTTATTTATGCCTCAGTCATTCAAATTCTGCTATGCTAAAACTAATTTAGTTGGTTTAGCTGATAAAGGCAGACCTGTAATTACACTGACGTGGAGGCATAATCGTTCAATTGATACAGAACTGTATTTAGGATCCATATTTTTGCCGGTTGGAGCTTCACGGAATATTACATCCTTCAAATGACGCTGCTTACCTGGCAAGCCACAAGCCTGAATGAGCTGAACTTGTTTGTTACCGCTTGAAAAACTGCATTACGCTCTGTTTCCAAGGTGGGTTTTTACCTAAGGAAATTGCTACCATTCAACCACCTTTAGTTTTCACTAATTTATTCTTTGCTTTTAGAATTCTTTATGTACTTGTAGAAGTAACTGAGCTACCAGAACTTTCTGTTCTGAGAAGAGATGACTGCTCATCAGCCTTTCCCTCCACAGAGGAACAGGGACACGGAGACACGGCACGCCTAGACCATTTCTTTACAGTATCTAATGAACATGCGATTATTTGTGTGAACCCAGAGAGCTGAAGCAGACCAACCGGACCTGCCTCTGTCAACGGCACAGGCAGACCCAGGAGAGCAACGCCTCTCTCTAATGGGATTTTTAAACCAAACAATCTCCAGAAGGCTTTGGTGGCACGTGCCTCCTGTGAGAGCAGCGGGACGTCCCAGGAAGGACCAGGTCCTGTCCAGTCCTTTAAGTGAAAATCAAGTTAACTCTGCTTGGAGGGCAGTGCTCCCAGTGCCCATCTCAGAGCTGGAGAAGCAACAGTCATGGCATGCAACAAGGCCAGTGAGCCAGCAATGTGCCCCGGTGGCCAGGAAGGCCAACAGCATCCTGGGGGACATCAAGCAGAGTGTGGGATGGGAACAGTCTGTGTCCAGTGGTGCCCCGTGACAGGACAAGAGGGAACGGGCACAAAGGTGACCATGGGCAGTTCCATCTGAAGCTGAGGAGGGCCTTCTCTGCTGTGAGGGCGGCAGAGCAGTGGCACAGGCTGCCCAGAGAGGTGGGGGAGTCTCCCCCTCTGGAGCCATCCCCAACCCGCCTGGACGCCGTCCTGTGCCACTGCTGGAGGTGCCCCTGCTCTGGCGGGGGGTGGGATGGGGGAGCTCCAGAGGGCCCTTCCAGCCCCCACCAGTTTGGGATGCTGTGATTCTGTGACCATTTCTTGAAAGAAACACACCAATCTGGTGACTTGCCTTCAAAAAACGTTTTCTCACTTACACCTACTCACTTCCATGACTGAGAAGATAAAAAGAAAAGTATAACAGGGGGGAAAAAAAACCCAAACTGTATTCTCCTAAGCCTGGCTTCATCTTTGCAGAGAAAAACCTTGTAGAAATTCCAAGTTTCAACTTCCCACAACCTGCAAACGCTACCAAACCAAGGACTCCTCATCACAGACAGGCAGGACCACAGCTGCCCCCGCGAGGCAGCATCCATCCCTGGGTCTACACACACGCGGTGGCTGATTTCACCGAATACAGCCACAGGTGCCGTTTGTCTGCCCGAGACAAAAATCGAGCTCCATTGGGTACAAATTTTTAAAGCGGGGGGGGGTGGGGGGGGCGGAGAAAAGG
>NW_009648074.1:1332221-1342688 GCF_000708025.1 Charadrius vociferus | reverse complement strand
GAGTGACGCTTGGCCCGGCTCCGGCGGCTGAAGAGCTGCTGGTGACACCAGGCACGGCGGCTGCTCCTCCTTCCTCTGCCGAGCGATGTTCCTACCCTTCGCACAAGTGTTAAAGTAGGGCGTTCCAATGAAAGGATCAAAGACATCCTTGCTCCTCTGCAAGCTCCCGAGCGTGCTATTTTCCACAAAGGCAACTCCCAGAACAAACACTTGTTTCGTAACCTGCCTCAGGAGCGCTGCCTTATCCCCGCTCGCACCTGCCTCGGCTCCCCTCGACATCTTCAGCGCCCGTATCGCCCCTTTTTCCCTTTATCCTTTGTCAAATTCAGTGCTCTTTTCCCCCCTGCTGAATTGAAGCTTCATTTTTCCCATCTACGCGTTCTCCCTGTTCCACTGTCACGGTATCTGATCGCTGTCCTACCTCCTCACGTCTTCCAGCCGCCCCCTGACACCACATCTCCTCCACCGCTCACTCTCCTCTTGCCCATCTTAAGGAGGCCACAGCAGATGAGGAGAAGCCAGCCAGGCGAGCTGCCTTTACAGTCCTCTTTCAGACCCTCTAAACAGGTTTGATACTTTGCAGAATCAGAAAAGACAAAAGGAGACAGGAATTCAATACAAACACTCCAAAAAAAATGCTGCTGAGACAACAGGAAAAATCCCACTCTTGTGGTCCTACCTCTTGCGGTACCAACCTTCTCTACAGCAATGTTGGTTGGTGCAACGTCCTGGGGCACATCTACAAAAATTCCTCCGTGTTTTTTTTATCCATTGCTGGAAAATCTTCCAGTCAGGTGTGACAGTGTGAAAGCTTCCCCAGCTGTCGATCAGTAGCATCAACGCTAACAGCATTGCTAATCATAATTTAATAGTTAGGACATACAGAATTACAGTACTCATCATACTTTATTTAAACATAGGGTTGGGTTTTTTTCTGGAGGGGGAACGTTTATTGGTTTGTTAAAGCTGGATTATTTTTTTTTTGCATTTAGTTCTTTTTAAAAAAGCAACCGGTTTGCTCATCAGTATGTGTTCAGAGTAGAGCTCAGCCGGGCTAGAGGTTGGGTTGACTGTCTCCTTTAGATTTACATTGCTCAAAGGAGCAACAGTAACATGAATTTAGTGCTGGACAAGCTTATTCACCTGCTCAAACTGTTTCTAGAAATTTCAAAGCATGCCCGAGGAAGAACTGCAGAAAGCAAAGTGTTTAGGGTGTTTTTTTTCCTTCATTAAATGAAATAAAGATGCAAACCTCTGACAAAAGCTAAAGTTTAAGGGGCTGTTTAAGTTCACTCAGAAACCATCCTCTGTAGTCACATACTCATTAAATAGAAAACTGGACATTCTAATAGGGAAAAAAAAAAAAACCACAAAGAACTTAAACCATCAACTTGTCTAAATAGATCTTGACCTGAAAGACTCTATCACTGAACAGAAAGAAACTTTTTCTATAATTCTTGCTTCCTAAAGAAATGGGGTAGATAGGAATCCATATACCAAAAAAATTGCCTAGGTTACATCTATGGAGAAAAATAACAGAAACACTGTAAAAGAATAAACCAGGCAAAGCCAGAAGAAAGCAGAAGAGCAAGTAATGCTCCAGATCGTTCACCTCTGCATGAACTAATGCGATACTCAAACACATCCTGCTGAAAACAAAAGTACATAAACAAATCTTTGTTTTCTTAAGAGGTGAAATTTTAAAACACTGGGAGAGAACAATGTTAGGTTTAAATTAGCATCTGCCCATCCAGATTTACAAAAGCTGACCAATACGTTTCCTCTGCTTAAAATTTTATGGTAGCTGACATTGTAAAACAAAGGGCACTACAGCTTCAGAGGAAGCCTGACAAGAAACTGAGTTATAACCGCAGGATTATCATGCAATAGAATATTTATAGTGCAAACCCACTTATTTCTGAAATCACCCTATAATACAGTGCTACATACTAAGTACTCTTTTGATGCAAACGTGAAAGCAGAAATTTAATCCTGTGTGTATAAACAAATCAAATGTGCAATGTTTAGGTGGTTATTTCATAGCGGCGCTGGGTATTTGGCAATCAGAAAGAATGTTTCAGCACAACAATGTATTTATACACACGTAAATGCCTTCTGTCCAAATATAAACTTTTAGCAAACACGGTACAAGATAAAGCTCAGCCCATATGTTCTGTAGCAGTGATTCCTCTACTGGAAGACAATGTGGAGTTATTCATTCCCATCCTTTATGCAACCTGCCCTCGGATTAAGCGGGCAGCAAGAATCTGTCTATTTTCTAGAGCAGTACCAGCAACAGGTACGGATCCACGTCGCTCGTTTCTCTTGTGTAAAACAGAAAAGCTTTGAGAAATGTTCTAGTATTTCAGAAAATGCTCATCTCCCATTTCCATGCCTCTTGCCTATATAGCCAGGTTGATTTAGGAACCTGGTTCCAAAAGCATCTCTTCTAACTGGGGGTATGGAGGAGGGAGGGAGAAGACAAAGAAATCATAATTGTGAGTTTGAAAAATGCTGAAGAACAACTGACTGTCAAGACCTAAAGTAGCACCTGGTGAGGCAACAGGCCCAACGCAGTCTGCCACTGCTCTCAGACACGGAGCTCCTTCGAACAAGCCAACAGCAACCCACGTGGTGAAACCAGGCCTTTGTGTAGAATCACAGAATGCTTTGGGTTGGAATGGACCTTAAAGATCATCCAGTCCCAGGTTGCTCCAAGCCCCGTCCAACCTGGCCTTGAACACCTCCAGGGATGGGGCAGCCACAGCTTCTCGGGGCAACCTGCCCCAGGGGCTCACCACCCGCACAGGAAACAATTTCTTCCTAATATCACACCTAAATCTCCCCTCTTTCACTGTAAAACCATTCCCCCTCATCCCATCGCTCCCCTCCTCGATCCAGAGTCCCTCCCCAGCTCTCCTGGAGCCCCTTTAGGCACTGGAAGGGGCTCTGAGCTCTCCCCTTTTTGGCCTTCTCTTCTCCAGGCTGAACCCCCCCAACTCTCCCAGCCTGTCCTCCCAGCAGAGGGGCTCCAGCCCTCCCAGCATCTCCGGGGCCTCCTCTGGCCCCGCTCCAACAGCTCCGTCTCCTTCTGCTGGTGGGACCCCCCGAGCTGGAGGCAGCACTGCAGGGGGGTCTCCCCAGAGCAGAGAGGAGCAGAGGGGCACAATCCCCCCTCGCCCTGCTGGCCACGCTGCTGGGGATGCAGCCCGGGGTGCCGGGGGCTTTCTGGGCTGCCAGCGCACATTGCCGGCTTATGGTGAGCTTCTCACCCACCACCACCCCCAGGTCCTTCTCCTCAGGGCTGCTCTCCAGCCATTCTCCGCCCAGCCTGGAGTTGTGCATGGGATCGCCCCGACCCACGTGCAGGACCTTGCGCTTGGCCTTGTTTTGCAATCTTCAGCCAAGCTGGTACCCACCAACTCATCTGAGTCTCAGCGTCTGCATGGTACAAAGTCCTGCAGGAACAGGCACTCAGGCAGCCCATCACAAACCCCAGCCAAGTTCTGACCGTGACTGACACAGACCAGACCTGTGGGTCTCATGAGATGCGATGAAGGAGCTCTCCAAGACTAATGGCCCCGGGCTGCACGGCCTTCGGTTACAGCATGGCACATGTCAGGACCCTAAATCAGAGAATCACAGAATGGTTCAGGTCGGAAGGGACCTTGAAGATCATCCAGTTCCAACCCCCCTGCCCTGGGCAGGGACACCTCCCACCAGCCCAGGCTGCTCATCTATCTTGTTTAATAAATACAAAGGTACTTCAACCAAATAAACACTGGAAATGAAGACTTGTTTTGCTTTTTTCCCCCCTTCAATTTCAAAACCGTTTGGGTTAATTTCTCATTTCATTTAGCTGTAGGATATTTATTCTTTGTTGATGGAAAAAAAGTGGCCCATCTCCACATGCAGCATGAAAATCTCAGACCTATCAGCTGTAGCTGTACTGCAGCAGCCTGGGTACCTGGAGGGCTATTCTTTAACTGGTAAAAAAGCTGATGCTGGAATAAGAAAGCAGCTCATTTAGGAACGTATACGCACATTATCTACTCAGAAAAAAAATCATCAGGAACCGTATCTTGGTAACACACAATGGGTTATTTCTTAATGGAGTGCAGGGAAGAGCGATGGATGATACTCATGCATAATTTGAGGTACAAGAATTTTTGGGTAAAGGTTTCTGTTCGCAGAAGGCATGAGGGTATATAGGAATACAGCTTGAACGTTGGGCCAAGACACCTTTGCTACAACTCCAAATCATATCCACGTGGTTAAATCAGCAACGTATCTAGAAATGGAATTACACAGCGCCAACACCTCCTCAAGGGAAGTCACCACAGAGCAAGGAAAGAGACAGCAAGCACCAAAGCAGTGGTCCAGAGCCACGGATCAACCTCCGTTCTCAACCTTCTGTCTGTTTGAGGCACTGCTCAGGCGTCTGTGATGAAAATTCAGGTGCAGCTCAGCAGTATGTGACCCCGTCATAATGCCATACACACGCTGCCAGAACTTCTAATACATGGCATCACTCCAAACTTCACGATAATGCTGAGAGTGTCTTGATGAGCCTGACCAGAGCTTCCTACGCCACTCGAGACAACCAGGTAGAGACTGCATCCAAAATTAACTTTTGTAATAGTAATGGTCAGTCTTCGGACAAGTAATCCAACTCAATAACCCAGTGGGATCATGAAGGACACAGGAAGAAGAGTTCCCAAAACACGTCGTCTCGCTGTTATAGAAGTAGGAAAGGATTGGAAGAGAAGGAGCCCAGCTGGAGATAAGGGCTTGCTCCAAAAGAGAGCGGCCCATGAAGCCCCGCTACTCGCCAGGAGTGGCACCATCAAGTGCACAGAACACCTCTGAGGGCACGCGCCGGGAGCAGGAGGAGGAAAGATGTAGCGAAGGGAAGAGCAATGGCCTGATTTAACTCCACAGAAGGCTTCCTACACCACCTTCTCTTGCTATAGAAACCTCTTCGCAATGTCTAAAAATTAAAATTCTCACACACCAGAAGTGTAATCGTGACAGATGCTCCATTTTGTGCAGCACCAGTGTGAAATAAGGACAGACTTCTAGCTCTGAGCTTCTGAAAAGCCATGGAGGTTCGCGGCTATTTCGTTTGTCTTTTTAACATTATCTGCGCTAAACATAAACCTCTGGGGTTCTCCCTTTGTTTAATCATGTACACAAATCTCTGAAATGAAAAGCTGTTACCACCTTTTCCCAGCAACAGTGCTGCAATGACATGGTTACCCCATCCTCTGCAGGTCTGAGCAGTTAAACGGCCTCAGTGCAAAAAAAAAAAAAACAAAACCAAACCCCAAAATGTTGGGGAAGAACAAAGTGTGAGGGTTCCGCGGGCCATCTCCCACCCAAAGACGAAGGGAGAGCACGTGGGATTTCCTGTGTATCTCTGTTACAATTTCTATTCTGTCAATATGGAAGGCAGTTTTGTGTCAAAACACGACAGAATAGGGTTCGTCTTGTAAGCGGCATTTGGGAAAATCCCTGCTAAAACTGGCTGGTGACTTTCAAAAGCCAGTAAATACGACACGCCAGTTTTCTCCTTCCCTCCATTTAAAAATAAAAGTAACATCCAAACTGTGCTGCCAGTAACGCAGAAATGTCACAAGTTTGACAGCCCCCCACCAAAAGCCCTGTACACAGGATTCGGTTTGATTCCAAAAGTTACAAATAAACATACTATTTATCCATATAAATTTCAGGAAGAATTTTGGAGCCCACAAAAAATTCAGTGGGAAATGTACCAATTTCACATAGAGAATTTTGTTTGTTTAATAGTGATAACTGTACATATGTGGGTACAGAGAGAGACGCGTTCATCCACCTGCTCTATTTCTGCAAGCCCAGTTGGTTCCCATTTAAGTATACGCCTGTCAAAACAAATCAAAAGTCCAAAAATAAGGGATGCGGCATCCCAAAAATGAATAGTAAGAATTGACACAACAAGAAAAAAATATTCAGTATACATCTTTGTAAAGGAAAGAGGATCCTCCTCCTCCAGCAGGTTTCATCGCTGGAGACATTGGGGCTGCCAGGCCGGGGCACAAGACAGGACTGAAAACGCAGGTGCCAAAACCACATTGAAATGTTGGTTTTGTGCGTTTGTGTGTGTTTTACGTTATTTTTTTAATAGGGACGACTCAATAATTCTGACAAAATACAAGTTTTCTACTTGTGTTAAACCTCTGGATAGCCACGGATTGCAACGCACCAGGGAAAATTAAATGGAAAATGAATTCTGCCCAGAAAAAAAAAAAAAATACATTAAGCATCTTGAATCCCGCCTGAATCGAACGGCACTTTGGAGATAACTCAGTCCTTGTCATTCCTCTGCAGTTCAGAAATGCAGGAGTGGGCCTCCAACCCAGCCTCCACTCCCACACGAAAAACATGAATTTCAGATCAATGTCACGCTGACAGTATGACAGTTAACGAAAGCAATAAAAAGAAATGCAAGCACACTGCAAACGGTTTGATATAAAAATACCTAAAAAGGATGAAAGTCTGTTCCGACACCAACAATTTGAAGCACAACGACCCTCAAAAATCAGATGCAACATGAGGAGTAGGCTTTTCCTCAAATTCTACCTTGAAAATGAGCCGTTATATATATTTGTATTTCTTCCAGTAGCATTGAATTAAAAATCTCAGTCTTTCAGTGAGAAGCAAACACCTCTCAGCACACAGGGCTTCTATAATCCACTCCGACCTCATCTGTGGTCATTGGGCAATACAAAAGGAAAAGCTCATCTCAATCCCATTGTTTGAAAATTTTAAAAAGAAAACACTCGTGCTATCTGTACTATTTTTTAACCCACTCCTCGGCAGTTCTATCGTAGCGATGCTGAAGAGTGGAATTTTTTCATGGCACATTTGTTTTCGCATGTGAAACTGTGCACATCCGAGCAGGCAGGAGACAAACTCGGATTATGTAAAAGTATTGCAACAACTAAAAGAAAAACAACCCAAGCAGCACAGCCCTCACCCACACTAAGAACCTTCTAATGGCTTCCTGGTAAACGAGGAGCACCACAATCCCTGTTCCACAGCGATTTCCTGCAGAGTTAGAGGAGGCCAAGGAACGCCTAACGCGATTTAAATCCAAGTCCATGCAAGAGAAATTGGCCAAATACTCACACGGCTTTGTCTTCTCCCCCCACCACCCACCAGCGTGCGGGCTGGCGGCAGGAGCCAGCGAACCCCTTAACTGACGGGTACGATGCCTTCAGAGCAGCACTTCAGCAAAGATCCTCCTCCGGTGCCCACCTCTCCCCAGCGCCAGCTCCATATTGCTGCTCACAACGTCAGGATGATGTTACAGGTGACACCTCCCGCTGCTGATGTCAAGCTCCGTTCCCAAAAGCACAACCACCGTCTCCCTGCGGTGCCTACTGCCCCTAACGAGCATCACTTCTGCATCTTCTCCGTCCCCGGGGAGCAGGCTCCAAGGCGATTTCGGAAAAGCTTACAGACACAGAGCCTTCTCTCTTCGTTAAGTCTCTCGGCATTAGAGAGCCTTTCCTTCCCGGATGCCGCAGCAAATGTAGACTAAATGCCTCCCCCGGGGGCAGAATGAAGTATTTTTACAGTTTCTTTCTATGGCGCAGTTTAATTTGCTCTTTTGTTAGAGCCAACTGCCGAAAGAATAGGTGAATAATGGCGCAGTATACCGGAGTGAATGATTCACGGATGCTCTCCTGAACATTTCGGAGTAAGGCGAAGGGCTGGTGATGCAGCCCAGGACCAGAGCTGATGAATGGTGCAGTGCTGCTGTTGTCATGGCAACTAAGAGAAAAAAAGCAGCACCATATAAGGAGTTGTGACATGGATTCTGGGAACAATTTATACTAAAAGGCTGTAAGCCCTTGGATGCTTTAAAGCTGCAGCATCCCCTTCTCCTCGGCTGGATACAGGTTTCATTGTTCAGACCGAAGCAGTCGGCACAAACCATCGCACCCACAATCGCGTTAATCCACGACACGTTTGCATTGGGAACATCATTCCGCAACACAATGAAACAACACGGTTTTGCAGTGCTTTCAAATAATTTAAATTGAAATAATTGAAATTTTTAAGGAAGGAAAACGGCAGGATGCTAACAAGGACCCAAACTAATGTCTGCGAAAAATGCGGTACCGATGAGACCCACAGACACCATGCGGCTCCGTGCAGGTGAGAAGCTCTGTCTTCACGGCAGCGAGCCCGAGATAACCAAACTGCAGCACCATCAGGTGGCTGACTGCCTGAGCGGCACTGCCACCGACCAGAGATCCAGCCACTCCTCCCCAGACAGGAAAATATCCCCAAATTAACCTGTCCACCGGGTGCTGTCGTGCCGCGAAGGCTGGCAGTGCCCCGAAAGCACCTCCAGATAAGGCAGCGCGGTGAAAGCCAGCTCCTGCCGACAGCTGCTGCAGCAAGGCAGCGACAAGCCCGAGGTTCCCACCCGTGTAACACAGGAGGGAACAAACCACATTATTTCACACTATCAACAGATGCTTTTCACTTAATGCACATACTCAGATCGACAACAGACCGCCATCACGAGGGCTGCAGCTATTTCACCAACAGCCGACACGACACTGTAGTTCCAAAGACTTTGCTCAGCCATCAAAATTCAAATTTTTAGGAATCCTTTCCATTTCTTACTCCGTTTTATTTGAAGCAACCCGTACCAGCACAGCCAGCGTCTCCCAGCACTCCCCCAGCACCTCTCCCACTCCCCCCAGCTGAGACAGTGCATTACTTTGAGAGAATAAGAAGTCCCAGAGGGCTGCAATTATTAATCCGGGTTTGTCACCATGAAACAAGAAACAAGAGTTTTCAAGTAGAGAGATCTCGGCTTGTTTACTCCCACAATTACAATTACCTTCAAGAACATTTAACCGTTTGCTAAAGACCCAGAGAAGGAAGAAACTGCAATGCCTATGGCTCTTCCCAAGAGACACAAAGGGGGACGCAGAGGGACGGGGCGATGACAAGACCCCAACGCTACGAATGACATGGGCGATAGTGGCAGAGGGGACGTTGCCCGCGGGTGTCCCCAGCCCCGCTGGCTGCGGGGGGCGTGGAGAACCGCGGTGGTGGGTTCTCCCTGGTGTCACACAGAGGAGAGAGTCTCCACCCGGCTTAGATCTGCTCCCCCCATCTCCGAAGGATCCAGTGAAAGAGTACGTGTTTTCTTTAGGAAAGAGGATGCTATTAACGGCCCGAATACACCTGGGAACAGTCCTGCTCGTTCCTAGGAAGTTTATTCTTAGGGAAAGTTCCCACATTCCCAAAGCACAAGGCAGGAACATCCTCAAAGCGGAGGATTTGCAATGCAACCGATTCCTCAGGCCCGTGTCTTCAAAGACCCTGAAGCACCTAACTCACACTGGATATAGGAGGAATGAGGCCTTTGAGAATCCGAACCCTAACATCTACGCCACTTTAGAGAAAAACATGATTTCTTTCCTAAATTTCTTGATCATACTCTCCCCTCCTCCCCCTGTGCATGGGCCCTCACACACACACACGCTCTTTCTGAGCAAATCCTAAAGCTTGCAATCTGTCATTCAGTAGAAAAAAATAGAAATAGCCAAGCACAGCGATGAATAAAATTATCCCCGCGCATATAAATTTACAGCATGTAAATTAGCAATCATTCCAGAGGAGGAGTTAGGTGCGGCACAGGGCTTTGCGCAAACCCTTCACGTGTGGTGGGCGCCACAGTAAGAGGACAGAGCATCACTAGCCGAATCTTTCGGCCCAGTATCTCATCATTTTAACCTAATCCAACACCATCGATTCAGGACAGCACTTAGACACATCCATCTCCATAGTGCCCTCCCGAACAGCGCTGCTTTCCCGAACGAAGGTGTACAATGCAACTGCCTTATTCCCATCACAGCCGTGGCTTTGAGTCATCAGTGACACACTTCCGACGTACGGTGGAATATTTAATCCAGTGCTTTTGGAAACGGTTGCTCTCTCTGTGCAGTAAGCATGGGAACTTTTAAGTGCTTATTTTGTTCCAGATGGAAATCAAAATGGTGTCTTCTACATACTTATCCTGGGCTGGTAGGGGTTATTTTCTCTTTTTTTATTATGTATTTTTCACATTACACTTGCTAATAGAGCCACTGCTGTTATAAAAAAAATTATGAAATGGCAAAAACCACGGTTGAACACACTGATCTAAAATATGTTCTTAGCCACCACGAAACGATGGGTTACAGAGGCAGGAGAGGGAGAGCTCATCGCGTGTGTGTACTACTACTTCACCCGTCAGAGCCCACATCCCGGGCTGCATCAGCAGTGTGGCAGCAGGTCCAGGGAGGGGATTCTACTCCACTCTTGTGAGACCCCACCCGAAGTACTGCCTCCAGCTCTGGAGTCCTCAACAGCAGAAGGACATGGACCTGCTGGAGCGTGTCCAGAGGAGGGCCACGAGGA
>NW_009648074.1:1327588-1332083 GCF_000708025.1 Charadrius vociferus | reverse complement strand
CAGGTTGCCCAGAGAGGTTGTTGAGGCCCCATCCCTGGAGGTGTTCAAGGCCAGGCTGGAGGTGGCCTTGGGCAACCTGGGCTGGTGGGAGGTGTCCCTGCCCAGGGTAGGGGTGGGGCTGGATGATCTTCAAGGTCCTTTCCAACTTAAACCACTCTATGATTCTATGACCGTAGGTTTCCTTAATCACCAGACTATGCAGCAGAGTGAAAACTGCACCCGTACAGAGCGTTCATCAGCCTGTGAATCCAGCCACGTGTCCACACACCAAAACCCGGACACCAACACCTTCACGAGTGACCTCAGTTCCTCTGGACAGGAACCTCACGCACCGCGTAATGCCCTCCTACGGCCTTTTCCCAAAAGTGGACGTTTTACCTTGGCTGTGGATGAAAAGCCGACTTGTTTACAAATCCAACAGGTTAAGAACTTTAAAAGATTATATTATGAACAAATAGATAAATAAATAAATACGCAAACAGCAGTGCAGTTTCCACGGGGCAGGTTTCTCTGCATCACCCAGGTTTCTTTTCCTTTTTAAAGGGCCAAGTGAAACCCCCGTTAACGTGCCACCCCCAGACTCCCATGAGAAGGGCCCATCTCAGGAGCTGCTTTCGGCTGCCGGCGGGAGCTGACAAATCTGCTCTACTGCACCGGAACGGACGGACGCAGATCCAGAATGACCCCACATACTTCAGCCCTCGAATGTCAGCAGATCACCTTGGGAAGAGCTTAAAAAGTTGTTCTGCATTTAAATTTTCATCTCCGAAGAATTCCAGAGAGCATAAATCCAGAAGTTGGTACAGTCACGTTTTGTCGCAAATGGTCTTAGAAATTAAATCTTTAGCAATAAAAAAAATAAATATATGAGACAACAAAGGGTTTTATGTAAGAAATGGTACCATTCCGCTATCCGACCACTCCACAGATATGGAAATGATGACATGAACGGGTTAGTCACACACAAATGTATGTAAGAAGCAAACAGCATGAAAAAGCCCCTACAATTGGATAATTTCTCAACAATTTTCTATGCTCTGAAGGTCGCTTTGAACAATCCATGTGGCAACTGTCAGACGGACAAAAGCCTCTCTTTGTAATACTTCAGTTTCCCAGAACCACCCTCAGCCCCGTTCCAAAGGGATCACTGCCGTTATTGTGCAGGACGAACTGGACAGGACGACCAGTCAGAGCAGAAGAGGAAACCACCGCGGCCAGCGAGACCTTGCGAAACGTCTCCGGGCATTTACTGTCACTGCTGCTTATTTTGATCCGAAAGCTCCCGCAGTCACATGAAGATCTTTGAACCACGTTGCTTATCAGTTCTATCAGATTTTGAGTATGCTACGATGGCACTTACAAGACTTGGGTAAAATCAGAAGGAGAATTGGGTGAAACTGGGGAGAAGGACATCAAAAACCAGTACCCGGCTGGGAATTTGTCTTCACAAATCTAGTACTAATACCAAATTTTCTTTATTGTACGGATCATGCTGTTTTGCTGATGCATAAAAATGAGGAGGGTCTTTGCAAACTGCCAGTTGATGTACCCCAGAAAAAAAAAAAAGAAAAAAAAAAGAAATAAAAGAAAAAAAAAAGAAAAGCATTTTATTTGCTGATATAGTAAATGGTCATTCAACAGCCATCTCTTTCTGCAGCTGAGGGATGTGGTTTTTGTGCTTTTTAAATCTCTCAGATTAGTAATAAATAAGAGAGACAGATGATAGGGAATAGTTGAAGAAATGTGATAAATACTATGAATAACAAAGAGTGGAAAGCATTGCTTTCCCAGTTCCTTTACACGTTACCTTAATGAAAGCAAACAAATTCCTATAATGACTGCATGAGGATGTAAAATAAACACCTTCCTTTTACAATATCAACAGTAAATTAAACTAATAATTTTTAAAATCATGCTAATCCACCAACGCACTGAAACACACTTTGAATTCTAAGTATATCAGGAGCTCCGCTGGAGTCATCGAGACATGTACGTGCAAAACATTAGCATGTGTTTTCATGCTATACCAGATTGGGTCTAGCCGGAACAGGATATTTAGAACAGATGGGAAAGGAAAAGTATGCAAGTAGAAGACAGACGTAGTCATCTTCCCCGTCAACTTCCAATGGACTCTCGTCCGTGGCACCAAAGCGTATCTCCGAACAAAACCAGGAGCTTATGTTTTTCTCCTCTTGCTTTTGTGTAATAACAATTATCAGCTTTTTATTAACGTTACCCTGTTCTGTAGACATCCCGTTCAAGTCTGCATTTCATCCCACACCGTTTCCGAACCAGAGCGACAGCAGAGTACACATTCTCACCACCGGCACGGCTACAGCACGGCTCTACAAGGCCACCTCACCGGTGCTGGAGCACGCATGTCACCGAGCTGCCTGAGCCCCTGCAGTTCGCGTGAACCGCCAGCCCTTTCTTTCGGTTACCACCCGCAAAAGCCACTGCTGGAACTCCAGGATCTGGTCTTTGGAAGAACTGGTGGGACACTCCCAACAGCAGCTCTGCCAAACCCAACTAAAGCTTTCTGAGTTTGGACCTAGATGGAGTCTGACCTGCTTCCACCTGGAAAAGGGTAATCATGGACACACGGAGCTGAACCTGCCAGCCTGAATTGCTGTGAGTTTGAGAAGCGGGAGGAGGTTAGCATCTGTTGAGAAGCCACAAGTCCGGCAGAGCTCCAGCACGGCAGCTCGCTGAGCGCCGCACGCTGTTAGGGAAATGGAGCTGCGGGGGCGGAAGAAAAATTGCTCTTTCCATGGGGTACAGCTCAAACCCTCCGCACAGACTTCAGAGAAGAGTAATGAACTCTTCAAGTAGAGACATGAATATAACATGACTCAGAGCTACAACTGAAGAGCATATAAACACAAAGGATTATAGTCAAAAGAAGGGGACAGAGGGGTAACAAACAAGATAAAGATACTACAAAGGCCTAAACTATTTGTAAAATATAATGCTTTTCAGCCTTTCGTAACTGAAAAAAAAAAGCTCTATGGAACTGGCTAACATTACCTGCCTCGACTGAGGAAGCCACACAAAACAAAGAAGAAAATCCCCGCAAGGAACTCAAAAACTAGAAGGAAGAGGAACCTGGATGAACATGTGGATCACAGGAGGAAGCCCAGAAACACAGGAACAAACTAGCTATACATTACACAACAAATTAAACAAGTACAGACATGCTGTGAGAAGAAGAAATAGCCTTGGTTTATTTTTGTCGTTTTTCACAACCTATGCTTTTCGTGGCAGGAAGGTTGTGGGTTCCACACCTACCCATTACTGTGTCCCAGTGAAAGAAAAAGGGAAGGAAAAAAAAATAAAATAGTTCATCAGTTCATCGGAAGCACACAGAGAATTCCCACCTGCACGAGAATTCCTGCCAGAGGAAGGCACCGGTAACCTAGGTAAGAACTGACCAGGTTTTAGAGACACTAAGCTGAAATGGATTGCATTTTGAAATAGCTTTTGTAATCCGCTACTGAATTTTATGACTCTAAAAGTCAATAAAAGTCATCCCCAAACTTTTGGAAGTCAAGCCTCTTCCAGCAGCCACCCTGGAGGGTACAACACATTGTGTTCTTTGCTGTTCTGCGCAAGAGAAGAAGATGCTGACGGACAGAGGGGAGCTCTGAACACGCAGCTGCACTGCCCTGACTCCGCACTGCAGTCTGAAGGATACTCTTAAGAAGGAAAGCATTTCCAAAAAAACCCCCAAAATCCACAAGACCCCACAAATCCTCCAAGTGTCACATCATCACCTCTCCCAAAGAAATGGCCTCGGAATGCCAAAGCTGTTCTCATTGCCACTAAAATGTTGTCTTAGGCCTTCACATTCTAAGGCAGAAGTTCAGCCACGCTTTGGGGGTTCCCGATGATGGGAAACTCGCGCTGAAGAGAGCCGAGTAAGGCACCGAAACTTTCCTTTTAAACTGTTTTCACGTCCTTTCATTTCTTTATCTGCCCGGTTCTCTTGCACCTCTTGAGCCCCACTGCCCCCGAACAGGCTCAGGCCACCAGGAGACCCTGCAAAGCCACGCAGTCACCATCCTGCCTCCTGCCCTCTTCCATTTCTCCGTTCACCAGAGGGAAAACCAATGTTACAAGCTGTATCAGAGCTCCCTTTTGTAAGCGTAGGTCAGCTTATATCAGGGAAAAAATTCTTTTTGGAGGTTTCTCTCAGTACAAATGCGGTACATTGGCTGATGGGTTTTAAAGACGGGCACGAAGGGATGTCAGGTTTTAGGCAAGAAGCAAGTTTCTCAAAACTGTTACCAGTAGAAATACCATGTCAGGCTTTTAACTGGATGTTAGACTCCACATGCTTTTGAAAAGTCAACAACTTTAAAACCTCTAGGTGTTCAAACCACAATCCCAGCAGGTTAGATAAACAAAACAGTTTAAAAATATGCATGAACTATGAAAAAAAAAAAAAAAATCACTTTGCTGTGTAAGTTTTTCATTTTTCTGATGTATTCTCTCG
>NW_009648074.1:1317726-1327542 GCF_000708025.1 Charadrius vociferus | reverse complement strand
TCGGCATTCAAAATTTTAGCAAAAAGTTCTTTAAAATTACCGTAACACTTCCACTGTGCATAAAGCACAATAACAAAGTGGAACCAAAACACACTCCGCTAGAAATTTCTCAGCAAACTAGAGAATATTTGTAAAACAGAGAGATCATTCGCAGAATAGAAAGATTTCTCTGTCAGCGTGAAATCCAATCCGTTCCTGGGCTGGACTAAAGTAGCTGTATCATAAACAAAGGGTGACCTGTATACAGAAGCTTGCTCAAAGCCTTTTCTTACAGATTTTTGCACCAACGGACCTTAAAAGCCCCACTGAACTTTATTTAAAGTCCTTACCAGTTAACTTCTTCACAGGTTGGAGCCGAACACTGATAGACTGATGTGTGAGTAAGGGGGAGGATGGAAGGGAGCGGGACATGCCCTCCATAATCCGAATGTGCTGCATACCTTCGGTCACTGGGAGTGGCGGAATAGCGTAGTCTGGTTCAAAAGCACAGTCGTTCTCTGTGGAGGTGCCTGGCGGGAATAAAAAAATAAGAAGGAACTGGTCAGAACAGGAGGGAGTCTCCTGCATCCATCACTGCGAGAGGGAGGAGCGCCCGGGCGCAGAGCCGGCTCGCGGCACGGCACGCTCAGCCCCGCAGGCAGCGGGGACGGCCGCTCTCTCCTCTTGGTGTTGCTCAGGCTTGACACTTCCCTTGACGAAATCGTATTTCTGGAAGGGCATCTCAGCACACCTCTTTGGATTATCAACAGCATAACCATGAAGAATTTATTTTGATTTTTTCAATTTGTCTTTCAGAGTCCTGGAGTCACCAGGTTTACATATAAAAGCAATAATCCTTTTACTGATCAGGTTTTTTGTGTGTTTAGATTGTGTATTTCTAAAAAAAGCTTCCAGCTGAATTCCATTGCAACATGAGGACCCTCAGCCTAGAAAAAACCCCAAACCAGAAGCACAAAAGGCTGCGAAAGCACCACCAACACCCCCCCAAAGAAATGCACAGAAGCGCCCGGAGCCGCACAAAGCCCACATGGGGGTCACACCGCCACAGAGCCACATGAAAAGACACAGAACAACATGACAACAAGTGGGGACAGAACAACAAGGGCGCATATTGCTAATTGTTGCAATAAATATCAATGACAAATGAAGGGCGGGTGCTCCAGATCAGCAAGAGTTGGGAGCACGAAGGTTCCTCCTGGTTGCAGAACACGGAAACCTCTGGTCGAGAACACTTGGTTCTCCCCCTCTAGTCAGTAAGATGAACAACCCAACACAGACAACTAATCCTTCATCTGCAAAACCCACTTAAAACTGTTTACGTTAATATTTCATTACAGATAATGTAAGATTACACTCGTGCCACACCTTCAGGAAATGGATTTTAGCTTTTAGTGCCTACTCATGCTTTTGCTCCATCAAGACATTGACTCCTCCGTTGCGCTGGGTAGCTGCGTGGCTCTCAACAGCTTGCCAGAGTATGTTTAAAGGAGAAAATGTAACCCCTGGACAGAAGGATAGACAGACAAAAGTGGGGAAGAAAACAAAAGGGTAAATGCCTCAAATACGTGGTAGCCCACAGGAGATGACGGACTAACTATTCCAGAAAGCCAACGCACAACACGAACAACCCAACACATTATTTATGATCGGAGGAAAAACAGGTATTGAAATAACTGTCAAAAATCTTGGACGAGCTCCTGAAGTGTACTAAGAGGTAGTATCATTTGTGGCTAAAATCCATCCATTACTGATGCCAACTTCCAGGAACATCGCTCAGCATTTTTGTACCATTCTCTACAAGAAACCAAAACAAACACACTTGACACAAACACTATTTCTGACAGTTCCAAATGTGACTTCTACTCTCTTGCTTACTGAACGCTTGCCGCATTCACAGCAGTTTACTGAACATATATTCAAAGTCTAATCCTTACAGAGGTGATTTTCTTTAACTCCCGTATGCTCCAGTAAGTATTCTACAGTTCGGTATGTTTTATTCATCAGAGACTGTCATTATTGCCACAAACCACGAGCCAGACACTGATGTTTTTCTATTCATTTCATGCTGCTTTAATTAAGTGCGCACACGAATGCTCTAACGGAGTGCATCCCTTTAAGGGGGAACAGATCAGTGTTATTCTTTTTCTTTTTTTTTTTTAATTAAAAGATGATGTTGCTGACAGTATTGTGCCTTTTATATATATCGCTAAATATATATGTGTATAAATATGTGTGTGTGTGTATATATATATTAAAAAAAATTAGACTATAGTAACAGCAAACTGGAATGAGTGCCTTGCCCCCTCTCCCCTGCAGCCACCACCACCTCCCCGTGAGCAGCAGCTCTTCTCAACCTGAGACCGTCCCAGCGAGGCGGCCGTGTGCCACCGTGTCCCCCCAGCCACCAGCACCGCTTCCTTATCGACACGGAGTCGCTGCTTGCGGCCACCTCCACAGCGTCACATGGGTCCTCGTCAGTCACACACACCGGCGGTACTGTGGTGTGCTAGAACTGCACCCCTCGCAGTAATTTTGGTGCGCAGAGAAGAGGGGTGCTGTCTAGAAGGCAGGGAGTTTGGGACAAGGTTCACCTAATGACACGTTTTAGAGTTCTGCTTCAGGAAGAGAAGAATCTCAGCCCAGACACTCCACTGGATCCATCCATGACCTCTCCGTGGATTACAACGCGCATTGAGCAGCTCCACTGCACCCATCCACGCTCAGCACCACCCCGGGGTCTCCCGTTCGACACACGTCTGAGCTACGCACCACGGCCACAGCTTCTGAGGTGGGAACACCGCCATTTCTCAGACCTCTTTCCAAGGGACGTCGCGCAGCCCATCAGGCAGACAGGACAGAGGAGTCACGTTGGAGACACACGTGCTCCCAGAGCCAGCCCGAGCCTGGCACCCACACACCACACGGGACAGTGCTGCTGCTCAGCACAGCTCAGAATCTCAAGTTGGATGATCTTGTTTCTAAGTTTTTCCTGCTAATCATCCCAAAGGTGCAGTGGCTCTGTTAGTGCCGTTATTTTTCCAGGAGGGCACAATTTGATAGCATACTGCTAAGGCAGCAAAAAAAAATTGCCTTCTTCCAGCAGTGCATTGCCAATTGTAATTACTGGCTCCATATACAGCTTACTGGACATAAGCTGAGGGAGGACCTTGCTTTTTGCTGACTCGGCAAGCCTATTCATCACCTCCTGCGAGTGCCAGGAAAGGAAAAGCAGCATCAGTGCCAAAATCGGCAGTGGCATAGACAGAAACAAGCTACGATGTTTTTCCAAAATACATTTGGCGCCAGACACATAAAAAAAAAAAAAAAAAAAAAAAGATTTGCCATCATCAATTTTGATTCTTAAAACCTCCTCGGGCTAGATTTGGGGGTTGGAGGGAACTAGAAACACTGTGCATCTTCTGCAGGTTAAGGTCTGGCAAAGACCTTTAAAGTCTGTGTGCATTTCACATGTTATTACAGTGTAAATTCCCAGTATCTTTGACCAATCTTTACCTAAAACCGAGGGCAACTGCAGGCAGTACTCGGTATAGAAATAAAAGTAATGATATCTTTGCAAAGTTTTCAGGAGTATTTTCCCTCTTAAAATTCACGTGCTTTACAACAAAAGCAGTGCCAGTTTCACTCCACAGATGTCACAATGTCTCTCTGATCCTTGCCAGACCAAACAAACACACAAACAAGGTAACTGAAATAGTCTTAAATTTGTTTCAGTCAGAAGGAATATTGGGTTTATCAATTTACGGATATGATCCAGTCAAATTAGGGATCACTCACAGCTGAACTGGAACTTTGAAAGTTTGCCTATAAAATATATTTAAATAAAATGTTACTGCAAAGTGCATATTTGAACTAATAAACTCTTTCCTTAAGTATTCCAAGATAATTAAGCTTTATAAACAGCTGTAATACTTGGGCATCACACACAGCAACGTGGAAATTTAAACACAAGTAATACAACCACTCAAATTCGGTTGGTTGGTTTATCTACGCGTTTATCTACGCATAATAAAAACCCTTAACCCATCGTTATGAAAAAAACGTGTTAACACGCGCGGACAGACAGCAACTTGGGGACACGGGACAGGGCAAAGATAAAGACAATACTTTTATGGAGCAAAGAGATTACTTCTACACTGCAGAAAGTCTGTGTCTGCAGTCACACCCACTGATCCCAGTGGAAACATTTAGCGCAGAAGGTTGTTTCTCCAAGAAGCTGGAAGCATTTCTTTACCTGTTTCCCCCTCTGCTCCCTCTCACGCTGAAACTTCTTACTACTGCAATTCCTGGAGCCAGACCCAGTGAGGCCAACACACGCTGGTGGGTCATTCTTTGGCAAATAAGTATTTGCAAAAAAGCCCCAGGTCCTCTGCCCCAAACTGGTACTCTTCCACAGCAGCCGAGATGCTGAAGGAACAGGCTGAAGAGTCATCTGAGAGAACGGAGCGTCTGACGTGAGCGTACAGACACCCAACAGCGGATCCCACCAGCAGCTGCGTCGGCGCTGCTCCGTCTCGTACCGACAGCCCAAGGGCGAACACACGGACCATGGACGGACATCACAGGGACTAATGGCCCCAGAAGGAGCACGTCAGCCACTTCATCTGAGCTACCAGGGGCTGGGAAAGAGCAACCATCCATTCTGTATTGGCGAAGCTACCGTGGGGTGTGTGCAGTTGGGAATTCCCTTGCCCCTTCCTAACTTTATTTAACTCTTCTTTTTTAAAATAAGAAAATTTAAAATAATAAAAAGATCCTATGTTAACAGAGCAGTTTCAGCTGTTGACGTTTCATAGGGCTGCAGGGTTTTCACTCCGAATTCCAACCCCCCTAACCCTGACGGCAGGCTTCAATCACTTGCAGTCATTTTGCCCGGGCAAGACTGGAACGCTGCCAAAAAAGAACAGTGCTACGGAGAAAATGTCTCCATCAGAAGTCATTAGGACACCATGACAACAACTGACTTGAACCTAAATGGAAGGAAAATTATTGCTGCAATCCGAAAATCAGTCAACGCACACAGCACCTACCAGAGCCACACCTGCGAAAAATGCTTCATAGTCTCAAGAGCTGTGTGACAAAATATCAGCGTTTTGACAACCCTCTGAAATGAGCAAACGCTTAAAACTTTCAGCAAGCTACTTCAAAGGACACGTGAGCCAGCGCAGATCTAAGAGCTGCTGCTGTCAGTGGCAGAAATCCCCGTTACACGGCTCTCGCGGTGGCTCTAACCCCCAGCCTATTGTGAACGATGGGTACTCAACAAAAGAGTTTGCAGAATCATTATGTAAAGAATATAAAAATGATTTTTACTACTCTTCCTTGGACCTTTTGCCCTGTTCCTGTAGGATGAAACAAAGCAAAAGTCGTCGCACATGGCTGCTCAGCCCCCAGGCGGGAACGCGCAGGTCCCACCTCTGGCCCACCGTGGGGTTTGGGGGAAGCATGACCCGGTCACTGAGGACCAGCCAGGTCCCCTTTGCAGTCAGCAGGGAAGGCAAGCAGCCACCCTGTGCTGGTGGCCCACTGGTTTGCGCTGGTACGTGCTGAAGAGATCTTACACCACCAGCCCCAACCACCGTGCCGGCGCCTGCTCAACGGCGACGCCGTACCCTCCACCGGTACGCCTGCGCCGCCCCGCGAGGCGGCCTGAACCCCTTCAAACTACACAAACATGGTCTGCTTTGAGAGTATTAGTGAAGTTGCAGCTGTGTGGATAATAACGATGGTCACAAAACTCCGTAAGATGACACAGTCTTATGAAAAACACAAAATGTATATATAAAAGGCGAACAAACGAGAAACGAGTCACTGAGGCAGAACAACACTCAGGTTTACCTTGCCCAGATCGGCTCTGACGGGAGTCTACACTTGCCTGTCTTCGGTCTGGTGGCTCCTCGTTCCCTCCATCTGCATGAGAACCAAAACAGCAGAAGTAGAACATCATAGTGGACAGGTCAGGCAGATGCAACTTTTCCTTGCGCACCATCGCCTATCTTGTAGAACAGCAGAACAACAGGTCCCTCCTGCAGACTGACACCGGGGCAACTGCCGGCGGACTCCCCTGCTGACCCTTCCACCGCCAACGGGATCTGTGAGCTCCCCAGGAGATAAAGTAGGCTTTTAATTTCTCCTCCTGACCCCACAGATATTTGAATTAAATAGGAACCAAATTGCACATCTTCAATTAGGTCCTTCCCTTTGGACCGGTATATCAAAATATAAAAAATATTAAGCATATGATGAAAGAGATCCAGGTTAAAAAAAAAAAAAAAAAAAAGGAATATTTTTTGAAATTGCTTCCCTTTGAAATTATTTGTCAGCTGAAAAATGGGAAGGCTGCGAAGAACAAAACCACTCTCATCATATCCTCTTGAAAGTGTTTAGGAAAGCAGCTACAGTTAACAAATAACAACTGCATCTGGATAAATGTAGAGTGGGACACTGTGTACAATATTATACAATTAATTACACGCTGGTCTTCATTGATCGACCGACCAGATTAGAAACAATAGATACGCACATCAATACAGACGCTCGAGTACACAGGGTTTACGCAAGCTGAGAGCGCAAGGACTCGAGCTATGCAGACTGGAAAAGCAAACCCCAGCGGCGGAAACGCAGGATGTATTCCGGGGGCTATTCCATCTTATGGCAGCAGGAGGGGTGGCCTTTATAATCTTTAAAAAAAGTTTTGAAACAACCAAATTCCTAAACAGCCGTTTAAAAACTCAATAGCTGTTATTAGCATTTATACTTTTTGATTACGCTCAAAGCAGCTGCACTTTTGGTATGTTTATATCTCTCTATATTTATATATTTTTGGAGTTATTTGTTGGGTGGACCTATTATGCCATAACGTAATTCAACTTTATCGAAGCCCATGAGAGGTGAGTTGCATCTCTTACTCCGGCTTGAAAAGCAGGTTGTGTATCGGAGCCCAACAGCAGAACTGATGAGGTGACCAAAAATTTAGGTCTCCCGACCGCCCTCCCTCCCAAACAAGCAGGACCACAGCCCGGGCTACGGCGACGGGGTTTGTTCCCTCTTCCCTTGGGAAAACACCTCCAGCCCCACGTCTCCCCGAAGCAGTGCTGAGGCACCTTGAACGGGGTCAGCAATACGATTTTCTGGCATTTTGGTATTTTTCCCTGCTCACACGAGAGCCGCAGGGGAAGGTCGGCATCCCCCAGCCAGCTAAAGCCACCCCCAGATCCCGCACTTCCCCTCAACCGCTCACGCCCCGCCAAGCCGGCACGACGGCCAGGCGCCAAGAGGGGCACGGAGCACGACATTTCCCCTCCTCTTTCTTCTCTTCTGGTCACAAGAAGGATGTGACATTGCAAATATTACTGCAGTTTCGCCTTATTCGAGGAGACTTTCTCAGCCCGGAGATCCCCCCCAGGGACAGTCACACTGAGTCTTCCTACAGACCAGTGGCATCAAAGAGTATTCATCTAGGGGAGGATTAATAGATCACTCTCTGGATTTTGCCTTGTCATTCCCGATGTCGGTGTTGAGCGCTGCTTTGCATCCGATAAAACCACCACCGCTAAAGGCGACTCAGCTACGAGCCCACAGGGACGACCTCAAAGTCATGAAGAAAGCAAAAAACCTTTGAGTTCCAAACGTAAATACACAATAAGCGGTAATTATAAGGACTGAAAGTTACAAAAGTCTAAGCTTATGAAAAGAAACAGCATTAAAACCAGGAGTAAACCCCTGTATTTACCAAAAGCCACACAGTTGTCACCAAAAGACAAACTCAACCTATGTTTCTCACACGGCTCCCGTGAGCGACGCCGGGAGAGCCCGGCGAGTCCCCAGGCGCCTCCTGGCAAACCCTCCCCGGCACGGAGCGGGCCAGCGGCCCTTCCACCAGGCGCTGCCACAGGACGGGACACGGCAGGAGATGGCGACCGCACCGCGCCGGCCCCGTCACCTGGCACGGACCACCAACGGTCCCGAACCGCCACGAGGAGCCCTCAGGAGGTGCCCAGCGATGGGGAGAGGCGGCACAGTTGGGTTAAATTATGTTTAAAAAATGCCTCTGAAACAAGACTTCAAAAATTTAAAGCAATTTTTGGTTTTAAAACTACAGTAAAACAAAAGAATGTTTGGTGACATGAAACTGGTCTGTAAGTTTTGCTTGAATTCACAGAGTAACTTTTTCCACAGTGCTTTGCAATAGGATTTAGACAACAGCTTAACTCTCATCTCAGTGAAATACTTGTGAACGCCAAAGGCAGCTAATGTTTCACTACATTAATAATACAGTTCCACTATCATAAACAGATGTTCCAAATTAACTTCAAAATGCCCTTGTTCTTATTCATCTCTAAGCGCTACATAATACCCAAAAAGCCTAATATATGCCTGCCAGAGATAGAAGAGTTTTCAAAGTTAGGAGAAAAAAAATTAATAAAGGACTTTAAGGACTAAATTGGGCTTAAAAGCTAAAAGCACAGTATGGGATGGCCGACCCCTCCAGAGCTGCTGGCCGGGATTAATGCTGGAGACGAAGGAACAGACCAAGAATGAACTCGTGCTCACTCCAATTTTGCCGCCTTTCACATAACGGGGCGCTTTTAAATAAACCATGTGTTGCCCTCACCCCCTCGGCGTGTTTCGCTTTCCTTCAGCCCCATCCCCGCTCCCGCAGATCTCCAGAGGTTCTCCCTCCTCTCCCCACCGGGTTTCACCCTCCTGCCTGTGTCAGACCGACCTCAGCCGGCACCATTCCCCCACCGCCTTCCGAAGATGAGTGAAAAACCAAACATCGTTCTCCGGGGCCCCGCAACCGCCCTCAGCAGCGAAGAGCCACCACCACCCGCTGCTGGAGCGCCGACCCAGAGCAGGGAAGCGTCTCTTGCTTTTACGCCGCGAGGTGCCCCCGGGAGCGCAGAGCGCCAAAGCGTCCACCTGCAGTTTGGAAACCGGAGCGCCAAAGCGTCCACCTGCAGCTCAATCACAGCTGCTTTGCAGCTCTTCCAAAATTTGGGGATTCCCTTTACAGGAGTAACAAGGTTTTCCCGTGGCAGTACCGTCGGTAGGGAGGGAACACAAGCTGCTGTTTGGAAGACAGAAGGCTTTCACCCAATAGCTTTAGTGGGAATATAAATCCTACTTGGATTTTCTACACTGGAATAAATCTAGGAGACCAGCAAGTTATTTATTTTAAAATAAAAAAAACCCTCTTAGCTTTTAGCCGAAAACGAGTAGGTTTGGGTCTCTCGGAAGTCACCTTCCCTACCTGTGAAGCAGGTATTTTTCAAGTTCAGTAAAGTTATAAAATACACAATGGGAACTTAAAGAGATACAGCACCAACCCACCAGCGGTGGTACTGCTGGAAGACTTCGTGCCTAGGTTGGAATTAACCTGGTTCAGGTGAGATGGAAGGACAGGGTCTCTCCGGCACTGTCGCTTGGCCGCACCAAACCCAGTGCTTCGGGACAGGCATCGGGCGAGGCAGGGCGGCCGGCGCAGGGCAGACGTGGGGTCTTGCGCTCTAATGCTCCACCGCGCTCAGCAGCGGGATGGAACGGTGACAACGCGGTGCCGAAGCCATCAGGTTCGGGAACAAGAACTGCTGCGCAGGAGTCCGAGTCTGGTATAGGCATCTCCGGTAATTTGCAAGTTACACAATACGGTAAGAGAAGGATCACAGTTATCTTCCCGAATCGATTTAGGAGGGTGGGAAAGGAAAAAAAGGAATCTGCTGACTCAGCATCTCTTAAACCTTCGGTCGGCAGGCAGCTGCGCTCCCCGTTGCCGCTGCCTGCGGTGCAGCTGCAGCC
>NW_009648074.1:1270485-1317707 GCF_000708025.1 Charadrius vociferus | reverse complement strand
CCGGCCCCCTGTGCGCACACGGGGCCGGCGGGCAACCTCACGGCTGGCCCAGGAAGCCCTCGGCCCTCTGGCACACGGCCCACCGACCCTTCCCACCCGCGCTGCCCCGCACCGTCACGTACGCCCAGCGGAAAACCCGGAGCCTCCCACGGGCAGCTCCAGGGCAGAGCGGGCACCTTCTCCCTCGCAGGCCGGAACGGTGACATGATGAACACTTGCAACAAAAATATAAAAAAAACCACAAACGAATCGACGCCAGGTAGCGGAGGAGGCCGGTACCTGCGGACTTTAAGATGGATGGTGGGAAGGCAGAGGACTGCAGGAAGGGAAGGAACAGCCTGCAGTGAAGAGCTGAACGATTGAACTGTTTAATTTTTTCCTCTCTTCACTACAAATCAACATTTTGAGCACACTCCGTTCCCCGCAGTGGAGGAGCAAGGTTACCAGGGAACAATACCATACATAATTAAAAAGTTATCTTAATATACATGCAAAAAAAGGGGCAAATTACTGTTGCTAAGGGAACATTAATTCCCATGGTTTTGAACTTCCGAGTGCTCAAGTTTACGGTCTCGACTGTTCACCCCTGTGTGTGTATCAGGACTCCGTTGTTCCAACAATGCCACTAGTTATTTTATTTACGCATGATTTTAGGTAGCTGTTAGTATTTGCTTTAGCAATACCTATTATTTCTAGGCATGACCTACTCTTTGGACAATAGCTCGCACACAGTATCGCCGGTGGAAGTGCAATCAACTCAGTCGCTGTAACGATTGTCAACATGGTGAACGACCAGAGCTATCGACAAAGCCTCCGACGCAGCACCTAAAAGAGGTCACCAAAAGTAAATGGGTTGTGAAATCATTGCTAGAAAACAGATATCTGTGTTAATTGAAAATAAAGATCAGAACGGATCGAGATAAACCCGGTTAAGGAGCGTCTACAGAAGTTGCCATAGAAAACAGAAAATAATTGTGTTTTTGCAAATGCCAAAAGGGAAGTGAACGACACAGTAAAATACTGGCTCAGTGATGTATATTGTCCTGTACCCAGCAGTGGAGGGAGGAAAACTTTTGTGGTTTTTTCATTTTTAAATGTCTCAGTGTTAAGAAAGCCCATTAAGAGGTACACACTGGTTTGATCTCAGGACGATGCTGTCCCATCAGCAGCTCACAGCCCTCCCGCTGCGACCCCGGGCAGAAGTGGGGGTCAGAAACCCACCGAGGGCCGGCGGCACGGGCGCTGCCGGGGGAAGCGTGCAGCGAAGGGTAACAGCTGTTAACTCCTTCTCTCAGTTACGAGGGGATTAAGGAATCTCAGCGCGATCCCATTTAGCACCAGCTTCAGAACAGCGGTGTCCCGACTACAGATGGGTGTGCAGAACACCGGCTGCCCCTCTCCCTCGCCTGCTCCTCTCCCCCCCCTTACTCCACCGACCATTCAGCCAGTTTCCAATCCATTTCACCATCTCCTTGTCCAGCCCATATATCAACAACTTGTCTATGAAGAACTTACGAGAGACAGTATCAAAAGCCTTACTCTCAAAAGTCCATGTGGACAATATCTTCTGCTCTTCCCTTATCTACCAGGCCAGTCACTTCTCTGTAGAAGTTTACCAAGTTGGTCAAGCATGACTTCGCTTTTGTGAATCCCCCGGCTGCCTTAATGCATGGGAAAGGCAGAGACAGCAAGTTTCACATCAAACCAAGAGCCAGCAGCCTGACATTCCTGTTCCCCTATTCAATTAACACAGCGTCACACAGCGTGGCTGAACGTCTTCCCAGTTCTTTTATCCGACAAAGCAGTTTTTAACAGGGAAAAAATCAGAGGGTGGGTCAGCGCGCCGCACGCATGCCGGGAAATCTGCTGCAGGGACGGACCGCATTAGATGTGCCGCTGCTCCCACAGCAGCTGACAGCGCGCGCGCCGCTACAACAGCTCATAAATCCATCCTTTAAACCTGCACCGTACCCAAATCGCATTTTGGAAAAGACAGAAGACTCACGCAAAGGCAGTGCAGCGGTTAGGAACCGATCCCGCTCCAGCCCAGCCCGGCATCCCCGCGCACGGCGGAACGCGCGGCGATGCGGCTCCCAACTGCCATCGTGCTCCCGAAACACAGACGCATGGGAAAAATTTAAAAAAAAAAAAAAAAATAAAATAAATAAACCCCACAGTGCCGCAGGGGAGGAAAGCACACCGGGTCCACGTGTGCGGTCAGGGAGCTCAGGGACGCCGTCCCCGAGCCGGTGGCAAATCCCGCTCTCGGCCACCCCCGGGGACCCCCAGCACCGCCACGGAACGGCACGTGCCGAAGCGCAAGGGGGGAGAGCGCACTGTGGCTGGGACTGCAGGGAGTCATTTCAACCAAATATTCCTCCCCATTAGTTAGTTTGTGCTCCAGAAAACAAATATGAAATGTATTATTGTGTTAAAATCAGTATTACAATAAAAAAATATTATTATGATAAAAATTACTAGGAATAATAAGAGAATAAAGCATCTACCCCATCAAAATAACTCCCCCGTGGGAGTGCGGCGGCACAGGGGGGTACAGGTGTTGAGGGGGGAATTTGTACCGATGGAACTCTAGGACAGACCGGGGTTATTAATTACCATATCATTAATAAAGAGCTCCCCAACCACTTTCCAGCATGCTGAATCCCTTACGAACAACTTTGATAACTCACACAAGTCATAAACGACACACAAAAAGTACTATTTCCATGCAGAATTATTTCTCTGCAATTAATGTTAAAGATAGCGTTACACAAACTACTTCAAATTCCCGGACTTTTACACCCAGCAGACAAACAGACCCTCGTCCAGTGGCCAGAGAACACACCACAAGCAGGGATTTTGCAGAGGTACGCCGAGCAGTGAAATTAAAAAATGGCAAAAAAGAAAGAGCCCACCTCAATTACATCACTGCCCCGATGCAATAAAAAAAAACCCCACCACCCCAAACACCCAAAACCAGAACAATAAAGCTTTTCAGCTGTGTACTGTTTATAATGCAAAGCAATGAGAGATGGAAAATATTTTCATAAATACAATATTACATTTGGCAATTGTTAATTCACGGGTCATCAAAAGACTTTCTTCCTTTTTTGCAAACAAAATGCTGGTACTTAAGAAAAAGGAAATGCCAGGCTGTGCTCTGAAATACTTTAGCTAAAGCGGACAATTAATACACACTGAATACAGATAAGGGGGTTTACCTCATTATACGTTCAATACAGTCCCCGGGGCCGAGTGCGCAGAAGGCAGATGAGGCGTCAGGACCGCCATAAAGTGCGCACTGACTCCAACTGAGTCCATGTTTTGAAAATAACCTCAAATATCATAAATGTTCAACATTATGAACAAATTATTTCTGGAGTCACGGCTCTAACAGAACCCCGGTATCGCTGCCACTTCGTTAATACACCTAAAGACCAGAGTACGAGAACACATGCTGCCTTCGTTATTCCATTAAAGCTGATGAAATTACATTACAGATTTTACCCATAACTATAAAAAGATGTGCGCGCTTTCTACTTGCTGCACTTTCAAACTGCATTAATAAGTACATTATCTAAATTTATAAACAAAGGCCAGCTACCCGCAGTACCTGCGTTGTATCCAAGCTCATTAAGGAACAATCTCAAGAGCAGAAAGCCATCTGCAGAGAAAACATCATTCCTTAATTTGTCCAAATGGCTGTGAGGAAGGGCAAAAGCAGACGTACGGGGACTCTGAACAGCACATCGAACTCAAAAGATCGCCCAGAAGTCAATCTACCCCTGTTCGATTCATAATCTCCAGATTGGCTGTTCAAAAATTCATGAATTTTCACATGGAAGATTTCTTTCTATTTTCATCCATAACCTTTTCATTAAAAAGTCTGAAACATCCATCATTTTTTAGACAGAAGAAAACTTTAAATTCTCCATAACTCGTAGTTTCTCCAATGCAGACACCCCTAAATGGACCAAATATACACTGTAACAATTCTCCTTTAAACAAAAAAAAAAAAAAAAGTCATTTAAAAACAAGACAAAGAAAAATGACAGGAGGCAAACTCAATATAAAATCAGATCAGTGAAGTAATTTTACAAAAGAATTGGACTTTTTCAGACTCCCTGAGTTCCATTCGCTGTCGGGGACATTTGGGTTAAATCACATCAGCGCTTCTAAAAGTTCAGCCCAATACACCATTTAACTTCACTGCATTTCGGCACAGTAATTTTGTTTAGATTTACTCTTCAAGTTTTCAGTACTTCCCCAAACTGTTTTGATGGCCAATCTTCCAGTCTAGCTACTGAAAGGGACAGAAGTAGCCTCACTTGTTCAGTATCTCAATCATCTCAATAAATATAAAGCTGGTCTTTTTGGAAACTACATAAAAGTTAATGGGGCAGTGCAGGAAGCAATCAGCTGAATGTCATGTTTACTGTCATTGAATCAGAAAGGTACTAATTTGCAGCGATCTACGTGCATCAACTTATAATTATTTTTCTGAAATTATGTTTCAAGCTCCCACGGGGGCAATAGAGAATCCCCCCGGCTGAGCAGATAAAAGAGCCACGGTTCCAACTTCCAAAAAAATAAGCAGCACTCGATTCTTCAGAAGTCATTGTGAGGAAACACAAATGCGAGACAAGAGAGGGAATTTCATCCGCCCGCTCAATAAAGGCTGAGGAACCGCCACGGATGGAGAAGGCTGATCGAACCACCCGAGTCACAAATAACTTCACTGACATGGGATTAAGTGTGAGCATTATCTATTTCACAAGATGAGACAATAAAGAGGTGCAATAGTTGGACGTAATATTGATTTGATGATAGAAAATATGTTTTTCTCAGAATTTGTGAGCAAATACTCCAAATAGTATTTTGTTAATTGTTTCAGAAGAAATTTAAAATGTATCCTTATACCCAAGATGGAAAACACAGTCAATAAGACATTTATTTCCGACAAAACATCACAACCAGAGGACCTGATACCTCCCTCACAGCCCCATCTAGCAAAGCATTAGCACTGCACCATTTTGCATTTTACTTCTAGCTTTTATTTTTGTTCTGACAAGTCCACGAAGACCTTTTGTTAGCAAACCACGCCACCCAGGAGATAAATGAGGTTAACAGGTAAATGAGGCGTGTTGCCTCCACAGACCATTAACCCGGACCTTCTCTCCCCTGAGTTTTTCTTTCCTAAAAGCAAACTGCACCCCCGCCCCGTGCCCCGGCTGTTTCCCGAAGCCCCAGGGGTCCTTCCCAAGCACTTCTTTCACTAACGACAGGCTCTTCGTTAGCAACTCACCATTATATCATGCCACAAAAATGCAACTCTGACCTAAGGAACACACCTTGGCATCCAAACTTCCAACATCTGCAGCCCAGACGACTCCATCTGGAAGACCAGTATGGAAAGAAACCCTTCCAACCAAGCTCTCGGCACCAGTGCCCCGTTCCTCGATGCCGCTCCTACCCACCACGCAGGCAGCCTGATCCACAGCGCGGCATTTCTGATCCCACGTACGAGAATTTGTAGCTTGGAGCGACTGCATCTTGTCTTACAAGGAACTTTGTTGAAGATGCCCACAATGAGGGGTTTGGGACGAACCGGTCAGTTGGAGAAGTCGCTCTGAAGCCGTTAACAGCCAGACAGTGCGTCAAGCCTACTGGAGTGTGGAGAGGAGAGAGATGGGACCATCTGAAAATGGAAACCCACCTTCATAACTGGGGGGAGAGCAGAGAGCAGCCCCCTCCCGGGCGCCCCGCTCTCGCCCTGCCGGCAGCACGGCCTCTCCCAAGCCTCCTCGCCGCCTCCCATGGGCCTCCCCAGCCGCTCCCCCTCCGCCCAAAAGCGCCTCGGGCTTTCTCCAGCGCATCCTAAACGTGCAATGCCCACAGGCGCTTTCCCGGTGGGGAAACAGCTCCAATTATCCTTATTCCATAACCCAGCAGCTCCTAGGAGGCAGAATCTGGAGCTAAAAGTTAAACAGAGAGATACAAAAACATATTTTCACTTACATTAAAGCACAAATTGTTTCCTTTCTTCCAGCGGAACAAAATGTCGTTCTAACCACTGAAAGATGTGGTCTCCTACGTTTGGGATAAGGAGGTCTTACTTTCAAACTGAACTAGCACAGAATTCAACCTGGTGTTGGCAAACAGGAGCAGAACGAGTTATCAATTGCTGCACCTTCCAACCTGAAGAGATGTAATACCGACGCGTGTAACAGGGGGGAGTCAGGAAAACGTAAAAATTGCCAGAACATTTCAAGAGGCAATCAAAGAACAGCTCTACAGACAGTACAGTCGTTCAGTTGTTAAAACTCGCAATGAGGTGGGAAAGCCCTTTGCCGTGGCCGTGAGAGCTCGCGGGGCGAGGAGGGAAGGGGCCGGGGGCGAAGGTGGACCGCGATGACCGAGTTCCGAACTCCCTCCTCGTCACCACTGGCTCAACGTGCTTTTGCCATCTGTAAATTATAAAATACTTGTATCCTCTAATAAGGCTGTCTGGGACCTTTAGCAACCACAAGCCTTTTCAGCTTCAAATAAAAAGCATGACAGATATACTAATTATTCCAATTGACTGAATACGTTAAAATGTAATTAACTAACAACAATTAACACTACGTACAACATGCGCTTTTCTTGATAGCTACACCGAGAGTTACCTATTTTGTAGGGCAAACTTTGTCTTGGCATTTGTGCGCATTCCTCTAATTACAAGTTCAAACAGCATTTTAGAATGGCTCAGTGGTCATCTGTCCTAAAATCAGTTGAGAAATTGGTACAAGTGACTGAAGCTCAAAATAGGTTATTCTGCTGACAGGCAGTCTGCTGCTAGCGCTCGGCAATGCCTGAACGACGACAGGAGGAGTACAGTGAAAGGGATTTATTACGGATTCAGAGTCCTATTGGATAGGAAAAAGGCTCTGAAGTCCCCCAGACAAGTTGAAAATATCGTTTTGGCCTTGGCGGAACCCACGGGTACCCAAACCCGGAGCACCGGAGCCCTGGGAGCAGCGAGGCTGCCCGTGTGCCACTGCCGCACAGCACCTCTGCCAGAAGGCAGCAACTGCACGGACAAAGCGCTCCCGCACCCCACGGGCACCGGCATGGAATGGGAATGGGAATGGGAACGGTTCACACAACAAAGCCGGCTCCCGCTACTGCCTCTGCCCAGCGGCTGCCCCACCTCCCTAGGAAAGCACAAGCAGAGCCTACCAAAATCCCGAGCTAAATATTCCAAGTATTTGCAAAGGTTCAAGTTAACCTCGGTTTAGAGCTCAAAACATTTCCTTCCTGTGTAACACCAGTCCACCAGATTCTATAGTCAGAGCTGCTACAGCCAATGCGTCCTTCCTGCACCTCCAATTCGGTTCACAGCTACCAAAATGTGCTTTTTGCCCCAGGAGCGTAAGGAGGCACTGCTGCTGCCGCTCCTCTCGGTGATGTCCCCAGACGACAGCGTAAACCCGGGACAGTCAGCGGTGCTGCTCGCACTGCCAGTCCCGGCTTTCACCTGCGCGCCACAAGGCTTCGCCTGCCCAGACGTACTTAATGCAATTACCTCGGTCAACCGTAGCGACTCATCTATGACTTACAAGAGGAAAGTGATTTTTGGCAGTGTATCAGCACTTTTGCAGTAGGTTTTGTCACAATTAACAAGCAGTTTGAAACAGAGGTCCTCCGGCTTTAAGTGCGCATGTGATGATCACCGTGGTACTGTCACACTTGCACAGGCTGCTATGAAACCCGTTATCACTCTCCAAACAACGATGTGGGGTTTAGCACTGAAGAAAGTCATTTAACTACTGAGTCTGAATGGTCTAGGAAAATCACAGCAAGATAACTAAGAAAAAACAAAAGGGAAAAGGAAACAGAAAATCCCATCTGAACACCTTGTATTTCGTAGCATTTCATTGTTTTCTCAAACAGATGGAACACAGATTATTATTTTCCATCACCAGCTCTTGTTGCATTCTGCGCTCTCATACTGCAGCTGAATTAGTTCTCCCATTCCGTTCCCAGTGAACGCACCACCAATGTTTTTAGAAACACATTACAACTTTTTATCAAAGGTATTTCCACCAAAAGCAACCAAAATCCTTCTTAGAGTCTGTTACCTCCTGGAATCCAAATAACTAGATTTTAGAAGTTCTGCTGAAGACCAAAGTAGGAATACCACAACCCAAACACCCTCAGGAATCACCTTCGTCGTGGCTCTGCCTGCAACACAACACACTTCACAGACGTACGCAGTCACAATTTATAGCCTCAGATCATAAATACCACTCAGTCTCCTACTTAAGAGAACTATACAGTGAAATGTAAAAAGAGGTTAACAGTTCTATCTAGTTAGAAGAATGAGTAATTATTTATAAAACTATTTTCCAGCTACTACTCAAGCAGTAGTAGTAATATATATATACACGTAGACGTTCACAAATAAACAGACAGGGCTTTAAAGAAATTAAGTATTGAAGAAATTCTGCCCGAAAGATTAAAATGCAAAGGGAAACGCAATACACAGACACGGAGTATCACTCTGTATCAGTACCAGATTTCATATCCACTGAACTATTTCTAGATATTCCTCGATTAATTTCAGGTGGCGCTTCACAACACCGCGCCGCCTAAAGTTACATCGCAATCCCTGCACCTCTAAAGGCTCGTCTCAAGTACTGCACAATGCTGAATTTAGTCAGGAACAACACAAAAGGCTCTAAAAAAAAGGAAACGGGGGAACCGCAAAGCCTTTGGACACCGTCCCCGGTTGTGCGGGAGGAGCCTGCCTGTGCCACGGCCGCCGTGTCAGCCTCACGCTGCACAGCACAAACTGCTTTGCAGAGACCAGACACAAATCTCCCTAATTAATACAATTACAGAAGCTCTTTATTTCTGATTTATCAGCCAGGAGGTACAATCCATCTCGGACTCACGCATTACATATGACGGCTTAGAAACATTTTTTGCCAATTAAAAAGATGCTGTGGATTACTGCCATCCCAGAAGGTACGGAGACATTCCCTTCTCCTCCGTTATTTTTAAAGGAGAATGAACTATTCACAGACGAGGGTAAAAAGCTGCCAGAGGGAAAGAAAACAATTTTAGAAACAAAGAACTTCTCTTACATCGATATTCCAGCCAATTCTGCCACGCAAGCTCTCCGTTCGAAGGAGCGTTTTGTGAAGTACGAAACCCACTCCTCAAAGAAATGCAGCTCAGAGCAGAGACCACCAACCAACCCGGCACCCAAAGGAAACAGAGCTTTGCCCTGACCAGATAATGCTATTAATGTGTACAGCAACAAAAAAAAAACCCTTCCAATTAGAGAGAAGATAAAAAACTACAAATAAAGATTCTTACAGATAGAAAATGTAATCAGCAACAATTAAGAAGTTACTTACAGGGGAAATAATCAATAGCCTAAGAGCAAATTGTTTTAAAAAGAAAGCAAAAAAAATAACTGCCTTATGGCAAAACCCCGGCCATTTTTCTTGTTAAACACAAAAAAAAAAATCATTAAAAAAACTGGTAGAAACAGTCTGATGCTTTGTTTTCACATGCTCTGCCTGTCTCTCCCCACCACGGAGGGAAGCAGCTGAGGACAGCAGATGGTACAAAATTCAAAGCCCGAGCGTGTGTCAGGGGTTAGCGAAAACCTTACAGCGTCAGGAAACTCTGCGAGGAGAAGACAGGAGGAACAAGAAATCCCATGGCTGGGGCAGCACTCCAGCAGGGAACAGGGAGAAGGAACCATGAACAAACTTCTGTGGAAAGCTTACAAGGAAAATTTACTTAATCAGAGTATGTGCAACACAGCAAAGAACCCATGAATTTCCGAAACACGGGCTGAACTTCCACATGAGAATCACAGAATGGTTTGGGTTGGGAGGGACCTTGAAGACCATCCAGTCCCACCCCTTGCCCTGGGCAGGGACACCCCCCACCAGCCCAGGTTGCTCCAAGCCCCGTCCACCCTGGCCTTGAACCCCTCCAGGGATGGGGCAGCCCCAGCTTCTCGGGGCAACCTGCCCCAGGGGTTCATCACCCGCACAGGAGAGAATTTCTTCCTGATATCTTATCTAAATCTCCCCTCTTCCAGTTTGAAGCCATTCCCCCTCGTCCCATCACTCCATGCCCTTGTGAAAAGTCCCTCCCCAGCTCTCCTGGAGCCCCTTTAGGCACTGGAAGGGGCTCTGCGGACTCCCCTTTTTCGCCTTCTCTTCTCCAGGCTGACCCCCCCACCTCTCCCAGCCTGTCCTCCCAGCAGAGGGGCTCCAGCCCTCCCAGCATTGAAAATGCATCGCCGTAACCCAAATCAACAGTTTTGGATTTAAACTAAATCAGGGTGACACGCACAGGTGTATTTTCCTTGTGTTGATTTATATTGTTAAAAATATTTGCAATGTTGCCTGTGATTGTTCAGTCATGACTTTACATCCAGTTCATCGCCGTTGCTATCACGACTTAATTAGCTGTTATGTTTCCCTCATGCTGCCCCACTATCTGGATGAGGTGTAAAGTATCTGCTACAAAATTTGTTTATACTTATCTTTGTTTTGCTTGGCAATTTAAAACTGAGACTGTCGAGCATTTAATTTAATGAGGCCACGTTTTGCATAGCGTTACATTATGTAAAATAATTACACTTTAAAAATTACTGCTATACAGAAGATTATAGAGAAACCTGTTAGTGCTGAAATTATTCCATTTATGTAGACAAACTCTGAAGTTTATTAATGAAAGTTTGCGCTGAAACAGCTGTTCTGCTGATTAAATAAATTATGACTAAGTTTTCGCGTTCACTTCCCCAAGCAGGCGGCTATTAAAAAGCGACAGAGAGCAATTGCGTAAAACCCACAAAATGCAGAAAGAAGCGCAGCGTATTACACAAACACGTGAAATTATAAGCAGAATCCAAACCAGCTGTTAAGTGGCTTTCAGACTTTTGTTTTAAAAAAAAAAAAAAAAAAAGATTATTTATTTGGAGATGCTGATGAAAAATTCTGAAGAATTCCTAACACAGGGACCAGTCTTACAGTTACGTGGCCAACAGGATGCCCATGAGCCAGCAATGTGCCCTGGTGGCCAAGAAGGCCAATGGCATCCTGGGGGGCATCAAGCAGAGGGTGGCCAGCAGGTGGAGGGAGGTCATCCTCCCCCTCTGCTCTGCCCTGGGGAGGCCACGTCTGGAGCACCGTGTCCAGTTCAGGGCTCCCCGGGTCAAGAAGGACAGGGAACTGCTGGAGAGGGTCCAGCAGAGGGCTACGGAGGTGAGGAGGGGACTGGAGCATCTCTCTGCTGAGGAAAGGCTGAGGGACGTGGGGCTGTTCAGTCTGGAGAAGAGAAGACTGAGGGGGATCTCCTCAACGCTTCTCAATCCCCAAAGGGAGGGTGCCGGGGGGATGGGAACAGTCTGTGTCCAGTGGTGCCCCGTGACTGAGGGTGGCAGAGCAGTGGCACAGGCTGCCCAGAGAGGTGGGGGAGTCTCCCCCTCTGGAGCCATCCCAAACCCGCCTGGACGCCGTCCTGTGCCACTGCTGGAGGTGCCCCTGCTCTGGCGGGGGGTGGGATGGGGGAGCTCCAGAGGGCCCTTCCAGCCCCCACCAGTCTGGGATGCTGTGATACAGATTTCAGGTAAGAGAATATTTCATGATATTTGATTTTGACTTATCAGAAGATTTAAATGAGCAAGTGAATTAGGATTAGCACAAAAATTAGCACAAAAAGCTGCCCTTGATGAAATGGAAGGAGAGCTGTTTTTTTAGCTTTGTACCCCATTTCCAACTTCACAGTAGGTCACGAGTGGAGAAGAAAAAGAAAAAAAGAAAGAAAGAAAAGGAACGCCTGACTGTCCCAATTTATTTTTCATGCTCCAAAAAAGGCTCCATGGACAGTGGCAGCGTCGAAGGCAGGAGAGCACCAGGCTCTCCCTGGGCCGGGGACATCATCACCCATTAGCACAGAGAGCTGTAAGGTCAAGAGAGAAAACGTAAATGCCTCGAGAGAGGTCAGTGCACACTGCGGCTCAGCTTAGACGTAAAGGTGAAACAAGATTTGACACAGCAGTAATAAACTTGAAAGGTTTCCTGCAAAGATGGAGCAGAAGTCAAAAGGAAGGAAACTTAACCTGAATACATAACGACCAAATCATACGTCAAAGTATTTTGGTTTTATGAGCAGGTACAAATTCAGCTGATTATCTAATTCATTTCAGGTTTTCAGAGATTCAGCTTCTTTAAAAGAAAGACCACATAATAACTCAAGTGCTTTGCGCATTGTAATAGAAACATTAGGAAACGCCGCACCTTATTTTCCCAGATCTAGAGAGGACTGCAAAGCTAATGCGAACAAATATTTGTTTTCTGAGCAGCAATTTTCAAGCCTCTCGGAACCCGCGGGCACAGCAGCCTTCCGCAACAGCCCACATGCCACGGGCCCGCAAGGCACGCTCTGCGGGGCCTTCTCCTCCCAGACAACCGAGTGATGATTTTATATATATAATATATATATATACATACACACACACACACACACATATATACATAGACAATTAATGCTGGTTTTCTATTTGAGAATTATTTGTGTTGTAAGAAGGCCCGTGAGACGCCCCAGCCTGACTTCCCGCAGCGCAGACGCCGCACATTTTCATTCATTTTGGTTTGACTGAAGCGATCTGCTCCTCTGTTGCCAAAAAATCACTTCCCTGCCGTTAGCTTCGGCAATTATTCATCCTGTGAAAGCACTCTGCCTTTCTTCACCATTCCCACTTCTCGCTGCAGTGTGTGTTCTACCCCGCACGTTACATATCAGACTGTACAGACCGAGCGCCCGTACGGTACCCGTGTCTTCATCACCGCGTCGCACAGCGCGGTTGAGCCAGATCCCCCTTTCTGAGAGCCATCACCCCCACAACGCCTCACCTTCCAGGCTGCCACGTTTCACCCCGACACCCCGCTGGGGCTTGCCCTACTCCCCCTCATTTTGCAACCCCTTTTCCAACCCCAGACATGCTGACACAGCACTGTCTGCAGCGCAGCGCTGCTGACCTCACCCACGGCTTGCGGAGAACGCTCCTCCTCGCTCATCCTACTTCAGAATAGACAAGACGAGGGGGAATGGCTTCAAACTGGAAGAAGGGAGATTAGATATTAGACAGATTAGATATCAGGGAGAAATGTTTCCCTGTGCGGGTGGTGATCCCCTGGGGCAGGTTGCCCCGAGAAGCTGTGGCTGCCCCATCCCTGGAGGTGGTCAAGGCCAGGTTGGACGGGGCTTGGAGCAACCTGGGCTGGGGGGAGGTGTCCCTGCCCAGGGCAGGGGGGGGGACTGCATGATTTTCAAGGTCCCTTCCAACTCTACCCATTCTCTGATCCTATGACTTTATTGCACACACGCTCACATACCCCATCAGCCCTCCCTGCCACAGTATTTAACTGGAAACACCACGTTTTCGCCACCACTATTGTCCAAGACATTATTTTCTCATTCACAAGTATATGTGTGCATGCCTGTGTACCTGACCTCAAATCTGATTAGCTAGCATTAATTATTATCTAATTATGACTAGCTAGCATTAATTATCCCACTGATGGTACGACCACTTTGTACCCCCTGTGGCCAACTTACCTTCCCTCGCACTCAGCGCTCCCACTCTTTGGAAACCAGGCACTTTAGCAAAATCCAACCCATGCACAACCAGCAAAACCAGTCTGCACGACCATCAGTCAGGCTTTGCATTAATTCTGACTTCCAAAGATTTGTTTAAACTCCAACCGCATGTAAGACCATTTGAAACATCTTTTTAAATAAAACTTAAAGCCCAAACCTCCTCCACTGAGAAAAATCCCGTGCATTTACAGAGAACTACAAACCCACCCATTTAAAAAGAGGCATTTTACGTCCAAGTGCTTTATGCGCCTGAACCGAGTTCTCCTCCGGCTCCCAGCACCCCGTATCGCAGCACGTCAAGGACAGAGTCTGCACTTACAAGGAACGTGCAAAAGTTGCCAGCGGAGGGAGGGAAGCGAAAGAATTTAGCTGTGAACTGTTACCAACTTGTGCTGCATCCATCAGCTGAACACAACCGTGTGTGTGAATAAAAGCAGGCAGAGCATTCCCCCCCACGGCCCTCATCGAGCACGCTGCTTTGCAGGTAAACACTTACATTTATTGAATCAGGACACGGGCTAAACGGGAAACTGTGCTTCAGCAAAACAAACGGGGGCGACTTGGGGAAAGCCTGTGAGCGCCCAACTAACAGCAATCGGTGTGTGAGGTGGGGAGAGCAGAGCTATCCATACATCTCCGTGCTGCCTCCGTCTGCCAGAGCGCAAGCTTCTTTAATCTGTTTACACAGGCTTTAAACACAGACGCTGACAAATAAAACTATTCCTTTTGCACAGTCATTTCATGGTGTTTCTGAATTTAAATAGCACTGAACGACCAAAACTGAAGTAGTCCATACTATAATACGTGAGCACGCTGCCGCTTCTGCTCCTTAAAACATAAACACACCCATTTCATGATCTTTCTGGACGTTTGTGGCAAAAAGCTGAGCAAAATCTCAAGCAAATAATATAGCCTCAAACAATGGTAAAGTTGCTGTTCTCCCCAGATCACCAGAAAAAAACCCAATCCTTTTAATGGAACTAAACTGCTTATGGAGTAAACATACCCCGTAATCCAACCGCATCCCCGTACGGACACCGTCCAGCTGCTCGTCAGGGAGAACTCAATCCTGCAGCGACACGACCTCCTCCGCTTAATCCCGACACCGACACTGATGGACGAACCAGCAGCCCGGGGCTGCCCAGCCGTTTGCGCGTCCCTTTGTGGGACACGTCCCTGCCCGCTCCGCACCGTCGCTGCCACGCAGGGAACGCACAGACAGCCTCAGCCAGAGCCTTTTAAAGCCAATTACCTACTACTTTTAAAGCTGCAGACAAAGAATCGAAGCGATTTGGGCAGTCTTCTGAAATAGCAGTACCTGGGTCAGGAGTTTGCCAATCAAGGTCAAAGGCAGAGGACTGAAGGACCACCGCCACCGGCCGCGTCCATAACCGCTCTCCGCAGCACCGCACCAGGCTCCGCGTTCAGGCGAGAAACTGCTTCTCCTCCACCACGCTCCTGCTCCTGGAGGCCACAGTCTGAACCTGGAAACACTCCTTCAGGTGCAGGAGTCTCTTCTTGCAGCGGATTTTGACGGACTTCCACCCAAAGGGCTCCAGAAATCTCTGTCCTACGCACTCCATCCATAACACCACAGGAACTGAGCATTTTTAGCAATCTAAGCTATACGCAAATGGCATTAGCCAGGAGAAGGCACACCTCAAAATATACTTGGTTTTCCTTCTAAGGACAAAAGAATCCCTTCCTTGTGGTTTAAAAAGATCCATCCTATTCCTAAATTCTACACATAGTGCAATGCTGCTCTGTGTTCAGCTCCCAGGGGGGTGGGAGAGGAGGAGGCAATAGGAAAAATAATAATTTGCGTACATTCAGTTTTAGCGTGATCTCGTTTTACACAAAAATAGCATCATCTTTATGCCTAACTCTTCTTGCATCTGTTAAGTCACACAGCTGCTTGAGCAATTAATGAAAATTAAGTCTTTCCAATCGCTACATCTTGTATTTAGGTTATCTCTAACAGTCAAATACGTTACACAACCAAACTCAATCCTTTCTTCTTAATTGACATCAGGCATTACCAGCCCAGTAATTATATTTATTCATCTCCATTAAAGGACAGAGGGACATTGACTGGCTGCACAGCTCAGTCTACAGATTCCTTATTACCCCTGGTAGTACACCAAGAACAAATCAATCCACAAATCCATTTCTAGAGCTCCATTTAAGTCTTTAAATGGTAAAAAACACTTAGGGTGCCAAAAAAAAAAAAAAAAGAAAAGAAAAAGAAAAGCTTTATTTGAACAGATCTCCATTTCTGCTCTTCTTGAGCCACACACAGGAGAATTTAGAAATGCATGTTGGGTTTGCCTTTTTTTATTTTTTTAACCCTAAACATTTTTTCGTTTGTCTTTTAAGCAAAGTACTTTGGGACCGTGTCCCCTCGACCCCAGGAACCGAGGCTCAGCGAGCAATCTGCGTCGGGACCTCCACCTTCTGCAGCTCCAACCCCTTCTGCTCAACGCACCACCAGTTCAGGCCAGGGCACTGGGAGCTTTACTCTTCGCGAGTTTGTCCCTTCTGGCACACATTTGTGAGAAAGCGCCCGGAGCAAGCCCAGTTACGCCTTTCCCCCCGAAGCTGAACGGAAAGCCTCCAACCAGGGCTGAAGCTGCAACAAAATGAACTTCAAAGGCACTAAAGCAGCCAGAGCCATTCCCCTGGTCTTTCCGTGGATGGAGGCAGTAAGGAACCGCGTACCAGAGGTACATCTATACAGCAGAAGAACCGTAACGGCTTTCAGAGACACGTGGAAGCAGCAGCAAGCGAAGAGCCTGCGCTGCGCCTCAGTCCCCCCGCGCGTGCGCCCCGGGCCACCGAGATGCGTTCCTCCAAAAAGGACTCATCTGTATTCCACGAAAACTTCTTGTTTCCAAGGCAGTGTTTTAGTTCCCATGATCTAACTCCATGTCACCTGTCATGACTAACAGCAGGAATACAGAGAAGTGAACTCGTTAATTGTAAACGCAGCGCACATCAATAGGCCGCCCCATGTTTAAAGGGTGAGAATACCGCTCCCACCCCGCCAGAGGGATAATCTAGGTGTCAGCCCCGCTCCGACACACGGTACACCTGTAAAAAAAGACAGAACCAGTTTTGCTTTAAGAACGTTTCAAAGCTTAAGCTACATTTTGATTACCTTTTGAAAAGGCAAAAATCGTTTTTAGAACTTCAAAGGGCTAATCAGCGGAGAACCACCCTTAAACTGGTGGAATATCCTGAACAAAACGTAGTAAAGCATGTTCTTTAGTAGAGAGCTGCCTACCTCGTCCTTCTTGGGTTCAGACAGTCCTGAAACAGTCTCCCGAGGCAGAAGAACCCACCGCAGAGCCCTCTGCGCAGGAGCTGCCGCGACGCGCGCTGATGAGGCTGCGCCCCTCGACCCTGCCCAGGCTCGGCAAGCGGCTACAGCAACTCACTGCCAACAAAACAGTCTAACTACAAATAATGTTTTCTAACATCTATATGAGAATTAGCAGCTCATTTTAATGTGGCAAAACCCAAAAGCGTATACTTCGATTATTTTATTCTTAAACCTTTCCAGGTCAAAGGGAAGTCCTACCTAAACACTGTCCCCATGAGAGCACAGCCTTTTCAATTAACTCCAGGTTAAAATAAATAAAAATAAAAGATTTACTTGTAAGATCCCCATGAATCCCCCCAAACAGCTTCCTTTTCTGCAAGGAATCACTTCCCCACCCCCCCACCCCCAACAGAAAGATTTTAACTGCACATAGTGCCAAAGACAACTGTGGTGTTACCACCAGCACTCCACGGGAGAAACGCTGGATGACTTCAGAATGAAGTTAATGCCTGGAGTGGCTAACAGATACTTCAGCTGAACCTCATACATGAAAAAAAATATATATATATAGTTGTATACACACTGCCATATTTGTCTGCACAACCACTGCAAAATATTGCACATACTGGGGTTTGCAAATATTGGGGTTTATTTATGTTCAGTAAGTCAGTGCTACACATGAAGCACTGTGTGTACTGAATACATGTGCTGTAACTTCTATATAAAAGTTATGTTGGGTTCCTCCAAAACTGGTGTGTCTACCCAGCACGTTTGTGTTTATAGTGCCATGCAAAACCACAATGTTCTAGGTAAACCAGTGATGTTTTATTATTTTAATTACCTCGTGGCATTTATTAACGTATTGTTCAGCACAGATGAAGGGGGCGTTTTCCCCCTCCCAAAAATGGATTTTGATATTTGAGCCCTCTCGAGAAGGTGAGAATTACAAACACATGAAAAAGCAGAGAGGCAATACAGCAAAGCTTCAATTTACTGCTTCTCCGCGGCTGTGCCCCTGCACGCACCCTCCCAGCCGCCCCAGGAAAACACCATTTGTACTACCCAGAGTACGGGCAGGCAAGAGAATCTACATAAATACCAGCAAAACTATGTGCTCAGACAGCTTTTCTGAAATAAATTACTTTCATGGAATTTCTTTTAAAGAAGAATAATTGACCACCATATATCACAGACACCTGTGCTGTGGGGAACGCTCCGCGGCAGGGAAGACCCGGCCCTGCCTGTTAGTGTGGCTACGAGAATTTTAAGAACTTACGTATTCCAGTGCCATGGTACGGATCAGGGATTTGCTTCCTTTAATGATTTTTTTATTCTTCAGGATCGCTGCTGTTCTGAAGGGAAAACATTGCCAAACTTGAAGCTATTGGGGAAAAAAAATTTCAACTGCCCCGAGAACTTTTATGTTGGAGGGCACATAAAATACGTGTAAGTTCTACTGAGTTCGTTGAGTCTTATTCTTTTCTCATCATGAACTTGCCACATTTTTGTTTGGTCTGTTTCTTTGAAAAATAAACCCTTCTTTAGGCCCCGGTACAGCTGCCCATACTCTGCCTGTGTTCCCTCACTCCTCTTCCCAAGGAAGCGCTGCTGCGGCTCCAAACGCCCGCTTGACATCCCCCGCCGTGCCCAGGCTGCCTCCCAGCCACACTGCTGCTCCACACGCCCACCTAATGCAGAAGGCGTCAATGTTTCTCAACACCTCTTTTTTTTTTTCCTCCTCCCTCTTCTAATATTAAAAATAAAGCCCACACACCTATGCTTGAGGATCTTCTGTCCGAACGGGGACCTGTGAGTAAGACCATGAGCTCCCCGGGACGCCAGCAAAGCTGTTCCTTGGGCTCCCAGTAGTTTTTACCACTCAACCGAGAAAATCAACTTTTTAACAGCAGATAACAATAGGCAAAACTTTGCAACAACAGCGCCCGACACACCAAAGCCGCAGTGGCGAAGGGTTGTGCCGGGTATTATTTTCTGGTGGGAGAGTGGTGTGTGTGTGTGCAGCTCTGCTGCAAACCCCCGCGGAGTCCCTCCTCCTCCTCCACAACATCCCCCAGGAACCAGCACGGTTTATCTCGCCCAGTGAAGGAAAACAGAGACAGATTATTCAGGCGTTTCTTGTCTATTCTTACCAGAGTTCCCTCAGAGCTCTTCACAAGCAGAACCGCCCCACAGGCCCACGGCTCCGTGCTCACCGGGCGATGCTCAGGCAGGAGCCCGCTCTCCCGGCCTGCGGCGGCATTGCCTCCTGGCCCAGGTCATTCTGAACACAACCCTTGTGGCACGTTCGGAAGCCCGAGACCGTGAACTGTCGCAAAACATGATCTCCAAACCCACCTACGGACACCACCCAGGACAGGACACAGCATGAACTTCATCACCACAGGCACGAGGAGAAGGGACGCGGCACCCTCCTGGGTACCACGTTATCTCAGCGATGCACAGCTAGCATCACACACACAACCCCCCCGTGCAGGAATCGAGCAGTTTAAGACCGTGATACCCTGAAAACATGAACTTTTACTGCATAAGATTAAACCAAAGCCTTGTTTATTACTGCAGCAGAGCCTGCCCTCTTGCTTACAGCAGCCACCAGGGAACAAAAGGGGCGTTCCTTCATTCCAGCAACTCCAATCTAGATTGGAGTTTTGGTTGGTTGTTTCATTTTTTTATAAGAACACAGCGTTATCAAACACAATCATACATTCAGATTTGCTATAAAAAAGAAGTCTTAGCCAAGACTGAATCATCCTACCAGAGAAGCAAAATAACAATTTCATGTCCCAAAACCTTCTTGAGGGAGAACACACCTACACGGGTACACGGCAGACAGGAGTCTGTAGGGCAGTGCAAACCGGTGGTTGTCATGGTTGGCCGTGCAGCCCAAAGAGCTGAAATACCTAAACTGACCACATGGAGAGAGGAAACGGAAGACAGTGATGGAAACCCTTCACTCAAAGCTTTACTGGAGCAGGGAAATGCAATTGTAGATCACCCCACACACCCTGGAACCGGTGACAGCCCCTCGCTCTGGATAAGCTCCCTACGAAGTAAGATTTCAAAGGAAAGCCTGTAGCGAGCGCTGGTCAGGCAGATGGTCTGAAGGACACTTTTGGGGAGTCATACTAAAATCTGGAGCTGTTTGCGGCATAAAGCTGAGCCACAGCTCTGCAAGTGAGGATAGAGAACTGTTAACACCAGTAGTGACACGTTAAAGCTTTGATTCTCATCTGGATGATTAATTCACAACCAGGTAACACAAGACACAAGAAATACACTTCTCCAGTAGCGCTCAAACAGCCACTGATCCCATTTTGATCAGCGATAGGGCTTTGCCCCTCGAGAGCCCTTGTAAGAAAGGTTTCTGGATTTCTCTGTAGCTGACTGCTACTGGACGATCCGTGCCAAACCAGGGCAGCCTCCGCGAGAGACCCCCAAGGCGAGCTCCTGCGGGGTTCCCCCGACGGTCCCTCCGCCCTCACACCGCGTCTCCGGGAAGATGAGTCGCTTTAAGCTCCCACCAAGTCAGCTGGCGGGGTGACAAGGGGTTATGCGCCATAACTATTCTTAATCTCAGCTGATCCTAATTACAATCCTTCACTAACTACTGGGCAAATTAAGTTTTATTTTTACCAAAACACCGCCACCTCCCACCTCCGCGTGCTGTATTGGTCATCCACCAAACTCTCCAAACCACGCTGTTATGAAGACAATGGAAGCAAGCAAAAGATGCTTTTCTAAAAACACATCTCAGTGACTAAGAAAGAAGCATCCAGTCTAATGACCGTGTCCTTTGATGCCATTTTCATAAAGTCGTAATAATCACAGAAATGCAAAATAATGAAAATGTCCATAATAAATCCAACTCATCCCTGGTCTACGTGCACTCCAGCGGTGCGGGCGAGCCGTCCTTCAGCACATGTTCTCCCAGCAGGAGGAGGAGCACACAGCAGAGACACCTACGTGTCACCAAAAGTCACGGCTACGTGGGCACCGCCAAGAGATGGACAAACTTCTCCAAAGGGGAAAAATAGCTGAGGTCGTTTAAGTACTAAAAATGCACGATGAAGAAATGATCAGCTAAAGGTTAACCTGTGACTTGGACACTTACAAACCGTTAACGCCTCACTCCCACAGCGCGGGTGCTACCGAGCGACTGTTGAGCATATTATAGCGACTTTCCATGCTACATTTTTCATTTCAGAGATTATTTCCACATGTTGCCAACTTTACATCAAATAATAAATATTAGCGAGACTGCTGACCGGAGAGCTGTTAAAGAATTTCCAGACGAGATACCTGAATTTATTTTTAACGTTTTTCGGCTATGAAAGCCTTTGCACTTCTAAGAAAGTAAGATGACATTTTGTCACTCATGTAAATCCGAAGTCTTGAAAACAATAATTTCTAAAATGAATATACTTACATTATTCTGACAGAATTTATTTAAACACACGATGTCTAACATCAGTGCCTTGATGTTTTCTAGTGAATTATTTCATAACCACCAAAACTACTATCAAGGCATCAGTATATTTAAAACATGTCTATTGGGGTATATCCAGCCACTATTTGTCAATAGCCCTATTACAACACAAATGTTGAGTTTCTTGCCTTACATCCCAGTAAATCAACATCGCCCTGAGAAAATAATCCTTTATCACAGCTTTTATTACTAGACCTCCTGAGCAGTCTACCTGTTGGAATTTCTCACTGCACACTACCAGTCTTTCAAACACCTCTAGTTTTCATTTTACCACCCACAATTAAAAAATATTACCCATATATAATGCGAGTATTTGACGAGCAGAAAGCAGCAAATCAACTTCTCAGAGCGATGGTCAAGACATACTCCCTGTTCTGATAGTCTGTACAGAAACATTTCATGGCAAATACCAGGAACTGTAGCTCATTTCCCTAAATATCATTTAGTCCTCAGTTCTCACAAACCAGCGCGAATCACATCTATGAAATCATTTCACCTGAAACTGCAGCACACCCTGTTACTCACAGCTCTGCTTCTCCTGTAAACACGCACAGCCCTCAAAAGCACTTTGAAATAAATTAAAGCTTACCATAACATTATGAACATACCATATTAAAACATATAAAATTTAAAATCTAAAAAGTACACAGCCAGTACTTTTTAGATCAAACGGGAAAAATACCAAAGGCAGCGTGAGAACCTCTCCCGTTTACAGCTCATCACAGGGAATGTTCCCACAAAAGCCTCAATCGCTCTTGTCGACTTCACAGTCCCAGAAATATTGTGCCCATAGTTTTTGCACAAAACAAACTTAAAAGAGAAATATTTTGCCACCATTCATGTTCTGGAACACTTAAACTTTGAAACACTTCAGCCTTAAAGCTACAGCATCCACCTGTTGGTGTTTCACAGCGGCGATACCTGTGATTCTCTCACCGCCTTGTGTTCGCCCTCGGGGAGAGTATCCGTGTCTCCTTAGACCAGTATGTGGCACTGGTCACCATGCTGTGGATAAAAGCACATGAAGGTGCCACAGCATTTATATCCTCAACAAATGTAGTATTTGCAAAAAATACTGAGATCTCAAGAAAATATTGAGAGCTGAGCACTCAATAGATGGCTATCAAACCGAGATTTTTTTAAATCTTATTTTAAATCAAATTCATCTAAGGTGAACGCAGACAAACACCTAAAATTAAAGGTACTTCAAAGTTATTAATCCCAAATCATCCCACTCTCAGTATGGCAGCTCAGTAATGACCATTCCATTTCAGTGGATGAAAAATCAATTCTCCAGAAGGCGGCCATGTAAATCTCTAGGTAGGGGCTTCCCAAAAGGAAAGACAATTATTTGAGGAAAGTTACTTAAAAAAAAAAAAAAAAGAATCAAAACATGTCTTCTACGCACTGTATACACTATCTTTTTTGCAAGAGCAGCCAGCTCCAAGCCCCAGTCAACATGAGTTTAGGAACACAAATAACATTCCGTAATTACGTAGCTGAAAATACATCTAGGATCTATTTCCGAATAGAACACTTTTACTTTTCAGTAGTAACTGCAGATTTGTTTGTAAATTTACTTAAATTAAGTCTGTTTCCCTTTCTTCCATCCCAATAACAGCTGCCCAACAACCAGTCAAAATCATTGTATTTTGCTTAATTTCTATTCAATAGCAATAACTTAATTGCAGCCAGCTCTTCATCTGCAGTTCTGCAGCGCCAATGCACACAGCCATTTCGTTTTCAGCACGTACCACCAAGAAACAGCTGTCTCCAGCCCACTTCCCCGTTAGCGTATCAGCCCACTTAGGAAAATCTGCTCAGAAGCAGACCGTAGCAGGGACAGCCGATTTTGCTCATGGAAAACACACTTGCACAGACAGGACCATCACTGATTCTTCTGATCCACTACTGCTGGCTCTGATTCAGCAAGACAATTCCTCTTTCCTTATTAAATCACCATCATTGACATACCTATGCCCCGAGAAGCTGTGGCTGCCCCATCCCCGGAGGTGTTCAAGGCCAGGTTGGACGGGGCTTGGAGCAACCTGGGCTGGTGGGGGGTGTCCCTGCCCAGGGCAGGGGGTGGGACTGGGTGATCTTTAAGGTCCCTTCTAACCTAAACCATTCTGTGATTCTATGACTCTGTACTATTTTCACACTTCCTGAGTAGTTAACTATTAAAGAGAGGGGCTGACATACTGTGATTTCATAGAGAATAAAGCAGTTGCACTGTACAGCCAGTATTTTTCACGTGTTCCATTAAAGGAAAGAGGACATTCGCTTGATCAGGTCATTCTGACTGGACCATCTGACCTTGAATAACGAAGACGTAAAGGCTGAGGGACTTGAGGCTTTTTGGTCTGGAGAAAAGATGACCGAGAGGGGATCTTATCAACACTCATAAATCCCCAAAGGGAGGGTGCCGGGGGGATGGGAACAGTCTGTGTCCAGTGGTGCCCCGTGACAGGACAAGAGGGAACGGGCACAAAGGTGACCATGGGCAGTTCCATCTGAAGCTGAGGAGGGCCTTCTCTGCTGTGAGGGCGGCAGAGCAGTGGCACAGGCTGCCCAGAGAGGTGGGGGAGTCTCCCCCTCTGGAGCCATCCCAAACCCGCCTGGACGCCGTCCTGTGCCACTGCTGGAGGTGCCCCTGCTCTGGCGGGGGGTGGGATGGGGGAGCTCCAGAGGGCCCTTCCAGTCCCCACCAGTCTGTGAGTCTGTGACCGGCTAACAGGCGCCACTCTCCCCTTGCCAGGGGTGTCCACAACCGGCAGCAGCCAGAGAACAATTAATTCATCACCTGTTTTGCCGGCAACATCCTGGTGCGTGAGTGCCGATTGCCCAGTGCTCTCCTAGGGAGAGCCACTGAACTCCAAAATGACAAATTTCTAAAGCCAAATTTAAATACTTTTGAGACTAATGACGAAAACCGTTTTCAGGAGGCTCTGTCTTTGCTGCAAGGCTTTTCATCAGCCCACACTTAAAAAAAAAATCTCAAGGAGTTGTGATCATTTCACACTTAATAACTAACTTGAAACTTACTTTTGGGTTTTTTCCGCGGGCAGATTTCAAGCCCTCTGTCTGCGCTGTGCCCACAGAACCCAGAGAACACACCCGGCGTAACGTGGCCGTGCAGAGTGCGCCAGCGCTGTGCAGTGATACCATTACTGATTAATATGAAAATTTTCAGGATGCCTTCAGATAAGAAGAAACTGGGAGATGCAACCGGCTGAAGGAGGTGTTTAAGTGAAGCCATTATTACTATTAAACTTCATTTAGGTCTTAAATAAAACAAAACTAGTCGATGCACAGCCCTGCTGTGACCATTCCTTCACGGTGCTGCGAGAGAACACAGATAAACTCATTTTTGCTGCACTTTATAATGGGCACAATTCACCTTCTTTTGTTCCATCTGAAAATCTCAGCTATCTAACAACCAAGGGACATGAAACGAGTAATAAGGGAAAGCAGATTTCTAACAAGATGTAGAATATACCTTCAGATGTACTCTTGCTGCTACCGTAAACTATTTTTAGCACCCAGAGATCTGGTGCATCATTCTAGTTTTATGCCAGAGTTACTAGTAAGCAGCATCTGAAAAAATATGATGTTTTAGGCACGAAGAGGAAGGAAGGATGTCTTTCTTTTTATTTAGAATATTTAATTGAACCAAGAGATATGCACTATAGAGCACTATTAAATTCAAACTGGGGCTTTCTTCCTTGAACTATAGTTTACACTGCAGTACGTAAAGGGTGGGGAACAGGTATGCACAGTAAATGAATCAAACAGAACAAAACTGAATAAATAGACGATTGTTCTTCAATAATGCAAGTAAAAATATTAAAACGTAATCATCCATTTATAAATAAAACAAACTCCTTAAATACAATATTAAAGCTGTCTGGCCAAGCATTATCCAGGCTTAAAAAGTCCACATTTTCATGACAAACACCCTTCTATTTATTCAAGTTCATGAACACACACAAATCCCCATGACATTAATCCCTCTGCCCTCTTCCCCTTCCCTCACCACAGTCAGGGTTAACAGCAGAAATGGAAGAGCCCTTTCACAATAAATACATATTTCCCCCTACAGTTTGGCTCTGTAGAGAGTGCGTTTTCATCTGTCTGAAGATAAGACATCTTACCACAAACCTAAAAGTTTAAAAGTGAAATCCAGTGACTTCTCTCCCGGCGGAGGGAGTGGGAGAGGTTTGACTGCACCCGCGCCACATTGCAGGTGGTGATGGCGATCCCAGCTGCGCCGGGGACATCGGCCCCTGCTCCGAAGCCGCCGCACGCAGCGCACCCCGTGGCCCACGCGTGGCAACCGGCACCAGAGCAGCCCAAGCCCCCACCTGCCAAACCCCCTCGGAACCCCTGTGTGCGTAACACCAGCACCTCTCACCAGCAGCGATACAAGACCAGACCCACCCAGGCCCTACAACAGAATTACACCTTTACTTCTTGTTTATCAGTTTTACAGCAACGTGATTACCACCACTGCTTAATGATTTAGATTATACAAAGTTAAAAATATATACATACGTAATTGCACCATGATGTAAAAAGTCAGCTTTATCTAAGCCTTCGTACCTCTGTGTCCTCGGGACCCTCATGACCCCCATCCCAATCCCTACTTCCTTCCTCAGTGTGCAATGGCATATTTTTTTTTAAGTATTTGATTTGAAAAGAAAGCCAGTAATAATTTAAAGCTTGTTATTCACAATGCAAATTAAACAGTGTACTATGCTTATCAATAAAATATGAGGTGTTCATTCCCATGATTTTCCACGTCTCAGGTGAGACCCCTCTGCTAACACTCTCTGGCATTACTGTACACACAGAACCAGATTAACAAACAGAAAAGGTGGAGAAGAGGAGGAGAAAGAAAGGATGAAGAGCCCTGCAGGGTGTGTTTCATTTTAAAAAGGAAAAAAATAATTTTGTATTTGATTGTTTGACTGCCATAACTAATAATTTAAAAGAGAACTCTCTTCTACATGCAAATCAACATTTCCACAAGACATTTTGTGAATGTTTAAACAGAAGAGGCACTCGCATTTTCATATACTTTTAAGCTCAGAAAAAGACCACACGGCTATTAAAAATTTTAAGCATCTGTGCTCTAACACCTCCAGCTGCATCCCGGAGCACAGAAACGAGCAATATGAACCTCTTCAGCTTTCCTCACCATCTCCTCCCTCGCTCAGTGACGCAAACCCACCTCTGCTGAAGGTTACTCTTTGGAACTCAAGACCTCCTGCACCGTTTTCCTGCTCTTCCCAGCAGCGGGGCAGGAGATGCAGGAGCCGGTGCGCGGCGGCGCTGCCGCAAACCCACAGCCGCAGGACACCGGTCCCTCCCGGGGCAGCTCCGGCTCTGCCCTCGCTCCCCCAGCCCCGTGTGCCGGCAGAGCACAGGGCAGCCGCCCGTGCCGCCATCCCGTCCCCGCGCCCCCAGCAATCCCATTTCTTCAATTAACAAAGTTGAAAATTATCTCCCTCCCCCCCAAAAAAATAAAGCTAGCAAACCTTGCCATACAAAATCACGCCAGGCAGATTATTACATACCTTACTGTTTGTGCTTTGTCCTAGCCGTTAAATTACTTACAATCTAAGGTGTAATTTTTCATATTTTACAATGGAAAAGAGATGCAAACTCATTCAATGTAAAAACGTAAGTAAAACTTTAATCAGTGAACGGTGCATTTGGTATTTTGACGTTGTTAGATTTCCTATGGAGCAAGCCATCTGGTTTGGGGTAAAACCATCACTGTTTGCAATATGGAGACATTCTAATTAATGAAGTAAAAATAGCAATTTGGCTTAAGAGGCTTTGGCAATTCACAAACATACTTAAGTCTGTCCATTTATCATGCAAGTTCCTCTCTCACCAAGGACGGTCATCTGAGCAAGTATGAATTACGGCTTTGCTGTGTTTATTGAGGGCGCTGGAAGAGGGACCCGGCAGAGCATTCCCCACGAGCGCCTCCGCACCTTCCCAGAAGTGGGTGTTTATTTCCTTCTCCTGCTACATTTTTATGACAGTAACTCCCTCTCTTTGGGAAGGACACTGGCTGGAACCGTGGATGATCATACACACGCTTCAGAACGTAAAGGTACTGTTCCTGTTTGATATCCCAGCCTAACTGCCCACATTATCATCGCTTCGGACCAACCACACAACCCCCACCCTCACGGCCAGGGGCCACCGGGCTACAGAGAGCAACTGCAGAATTACAAAAGAACTCTCTTCCTGTGCAAGTATGTTTGTGTTTATTTTTATTACTGCAGTGCTTGGAAGCCTGGATTGAAATTAGGGTCCTACTGTGTTGGCAGCTTGTACAAAAACACAGTAAGAAAAAACCCTTGTCATAATAAATTTATTAGCCTAAGTCCCGCTCCCACAGATACACTGTCAGCACCACTGCCCGGGAATTTCAGACACAAGGACAAGTGGGGGTTTTTCCCTGGCATGTACAGGTACGCACACTGCTTAAGAAATCATAAAAACCAACATTTGGGTTATTTTGGAGCATAATGAATCCTAAATACGCTTAGGCACCAGTGACAGAGCTACCTGTACCTTAATCATCTCCATCTTTTCATTGTCACTGGAGAGAAACGGATACATTTAATCTGGGATACAATTCATCTTCTCTGTTTCATGGGGAAAAGTGGCGCCCGTATTTCACAGAACCAGAGAGTAGCTTGGATGGGACGGGACCCTTAAAGGCCACCTAGTCCGACCCCCCGCCATGGGCAGGGACATCTTCAACCGGATCAGGTCACACAGAGTCCCGTCCAAACTGACCGGGAATGTGCCCAGGGATGGGAGTCTCCCACCTCTCTGGGCAACCCAGGACAGGGTTTCACCACCCTTATTTCTCTCTATTAATAATAAATCACTGTTTTGCCTAGAGACACCTATACTGCATAAAGCGTATGTTAATCAGAAACTGTACCCTTTGCTGGTTGGTTTTTTTTTTTTAATGTGGGAAGATGACTGTATGCCAACATGAACACCTGGAGTAAAAAACTGTTGCTAATAACATTTGGAAATTATACAGCATATTTTATTCCTGAATTTTAAAAACACCATACCTATGTAGTTAAAATATAGGTACATGATTATAAAGCTGGACACAGAAACTGAGGCATACAGGAGCTTCCCATGTCACATTAGGGAAAGGTAAGTGCCATCAGCAAGCACGCAGGTTTCTGCAAACATGGACATCAGCGTTATCCCTGGGTGCTTCCCGCACAGAGATCCCCTCCGAACTAAGCAGTGGGCACATCTGCCTGCTCCCCCCAGCTGAAAAATTCATAACACAGAACGCACAGTTTAGCCTTTAGTTACTAATTTCCTCCTAAGAATGTCTCCAAGTTATAAAAATCCCTGGCGTCCGTGCTGGTGAAGGCCTCGGCGGCACTGCCGGCGGCCGTACGGGACTCCCGCGGTGCGGGGAGCCTTCTCGCCTCTCCCAGCCCAGCAGTCAGCAGCCGGGTGCGGGCGCTGGAGAGCGGCCACCCGCTGCACCCTGGCTCCGCTGGGCGAAGGTGCCCGGTCCCTTCGGAGCCCAGTGCTGCTCTGGGGCTGTATTTGTAACAGCCATCACCACGCTAAAGAGAAAAGCCATTTTCTTCTTCCTTCAGAGCAACACTGACTTCACTCCAGGCTTTCCCGCTTAGGTGTTCCCTCTCCCACCGCTCAGGTTCTCACCAATCGTTTATTACCACCCAACTGAGGATCTTTCTTTTGGGAAGCTCCAATTTCCTTTTAACTCTGCAGCCATTACGTACCGCCCCCTTGGTTTCAAGCTAAAAGAAAAAGCAGCAGATAGCACTGAAGAGAATCGAACACAAAGTTACCCTGACCTTTTTCAGACCAAAAAATAATTTGTAGAGTTCTGTTACCTTTTGTACCAATTCAATGTGATAATTAGACCAAGGTAAGAGCTAACAGGAGGACAGACACTCACTTTACGGGCAAGTTATCACAAAGCTGTTCCAGAGCCGTTACTAAAGGGGGTATCAGCCTTCCTATCGACTGCGATTACCCCCATTTAAAACAAATTGTACCTAGGCACGGTACTCAAACTTAGAAATATACGTGTAAGTTTAGACCATCATTCAATTCTATTATCTCCTTTGTAGGTAAATCGTTCTGCTGTCCAACAAGACACCTCAGCTATGGCTCAATACTACAAATTTTACGAGCAAGTTTCACTGTAAATGCTGTTTAAAACTGCCCCAAATCTAGAAAAATGGCACTGAAAACTTCTGAGCAGGTTTCTCGATACAGGAAAACATTTTAAGCAAATTCTTAGTGTCTAATCTTAAGCACCTTTTTGTTATCTGCATTTTTCCTGTTTATAGCTTATGGTAAACAACAGAAAGGTGACCGTACAGCATTTAAAATGGCCTCAAGACTTTTGTGTGTCCTTTTCATACCTATGCATCCAGTTCAATGCATGTTTTGTGGATCTCTGCCCCCTCCTCCCGTCTGCGAGACAGCCGTGCATCACTGCTCGCTGTGCTACGAGGACACTAGGGGACTTCTTGGTGGCCACCTCAGCAAACCGTCGGTTTGGTGTGTGGCACTGCCACCACAGGACCACGCAAACCCACGCCTGTCGCTCAAGCCTACACATCCAATTCAGAAAGCAAGCTCTTAACCTCTCGTTTAAAATTCTGTAATATAAGTTTGCATAGGTAATTTTTAACTTGAAACATCTGTTTTCAAAATTCAACAGGAAACTAGGTAACGGAGTTAAAATTTTTTTACATATAACGCAGATTTACAGAGATTTAATTACTACTCAAATATAATCATAGTGTTCTGGCTCCTCATATATTCAATTATTAAGGACTTCACATATTGGCAGCTCGGGAACTTTTTTAAATCTCATTTTTATGGTAATTATCTACCTTCTCTTTCCATCAGTTTTGCCGAGCTGAACTCCCCAAACCACGGGCTACAGATTCGCCCAACGGTTGCAGAGGTTTGGGACACCGCATGAAGAAAGCGGCAGCGTCACCTCAGTTAGTGCTCTTTATTTACACTCCATTAAATTACCGTGAAAGTCCTCTTCTGCATTTTATGAACATTTCCCAGTATCACTGATGCACATAAGCAACTGCCGCAATTTTAACATCAGTATTACACGACATGAAATAAAAGGGGTCTTTGAGTACGACCAAGCTGGCAGCAAACCACTCTTGGCAAAGGCTTCTTGGCTTCACTCCTGTCTTACAACTCCCATCGGTATCCAAAAATCACGACATTTTCTGGAATGTACAGGTAAAATTAGGAGATGGGGTTTTGATTTTTTTATTTTTTTTTTCCAGAGAGGATGTTTGGTGATTAAGACCATCTGTGTCATGAAAAGTATCATCATTTTTATGGGTTTATCTCTTTGTTGCCATTATTTTTAAAAAAATTTTTAATTTTTTAAAATTTTAAATAATTTTTTACATGACTGCCCAACAAAAGCCAAGTACCTCACCACAAAGCACTCACTAGTTAGAAAAATACTTTCAGCCCAAAAAAAGTCCTCATGTGACTGAACATTTACACTACAAATAGAACACATGATAAGCACAAACAAGTGTGTAACATAATGAAATATTACTGACTTAATGCTGAAAAATGCATTATAAATTTAAAATTAGTTTTAACTTCAACTCAGAATACTGCTTATTTATTAAAATTCATTTAAAACGTTAAGAATTTGGAGCACACTGCAATGCTACTTTAAGTTGATTTAACTTCATAAACATGCTAAATACTATATGAACAAGGAATCCACACTAGTTAGATCATAAGGAGAAGAAAAGGTGGCGGCAAGGTAAAAAGTAACTTTTATGTCAAGAATGTACTGGTTGCTTGATAATTATGAATATTTTTGTTCATGCCTAATGAGAAATTCATATGCACATCAATAGAAGAACAAGTTCATGTAGGTCCACAATCATCTTAATTACAATTCTTACACAGAACTGCTTGCAAATCAGCTGCCCGTAAAGTTAAAAATTCAGATTTCTTCAGACGCTCCAGTTCAGAAACAAGAGGGAGCCACTCTCCTGTTATAGAGACACTCATCTCGAGGATTCCACCAACAGACTTCAGAAGATTCTCCCCAACTTACCTGCAAATGCGGAGGAAGTAAAACATCAGCACAAAGAAACCGTGCTCAGTGAAGAAGTTCTTTAATCCTCGATCAAATGCGCAGCCGAGACCCGTGGACATGTCTGACAGCACACAGTGTTTACTCAAGGCAGCTTATCCGCACTCCCTGAAAGGGGCTTTTACAGCGAAGGAAGTCAAAGGCAGGAGCTCTTTCACAATGTTCTCTTCTCGCTATACTGGCCGAGACTAATGGCCGAGCCATCCTCTCTGTTGTCAACGCTGTTTTATCCACAGCACATGGCAGAGGCAACGGTGCCAGCGGCAGCACAAGCCAGAGGGACACCCTGCGCACAGCCAAGGCGACTCTACCAGGCTCCTTTCTCCCTGGCTTCTCCCCTCCGAAGCCCGAAAGACCTCTTCCTTTCACAGGAGATTAATCGGGCTGCCTGGCCCTGAGCTACGCCGTTATTCATTCTCCCTGCTGGAGCAGCTGGAGGAAGGCCAGCCGCCTGCATTTCTTTCATGCACAGTGTCCTAAAGAGACACATTTGGAAGAAGCACCCTGTGATAAATCATTACTGTTGCCAAGTATGGTTACAAAATACTAACAGACTTTTTGTCTCGAAAAGAAAGAAAAAACCCAAAGTTGACATTAACCTCTTGGGCACCGTGATGCCTGAGAACCTGTGTGCAAGACACCTACCCACTGGCCGAACAACCAAGGAACAGCCCCGTAACCAGTATATCACAACATGCACGCACTGGATCTACATAAATCGGGAAAAAAAGATGCTTCTTTAATTTTCCAGAACACGCTTTTCTTTTTTGTTATCCTATTGAATCTTAAAGGAATTAATTTGAAATCTGGTCTTCCACCTAATCTAATTTAGTCACTTAACATTGCAGGTAATCACACAACAGGATTTTCAGAAGTGCCCAAGAAGCATGCGTACTCCTCCTCATTCGATATATAAAAACTCCTGGAGAAGCTGACACGTAAGGTTATAAATACTTCTCTTAAAATGCCCCACACATCCAAGGAATTAATTTATCCCAATTAAAAATTGGATCAATTTGTTTAGCAAAATGAAAACTCCTTTTTCAGTTTAAGCTTGTCACAGTGTGACTAAAATAGCCATCCCAGTTTCGTTAAAATATGGGGTTATGAAATATAGAATCAAAAAGCTCAAAGTCAGTGCACGACACTTTTCCACAGCTGTAACACTGGAAGTGCTGTGACATGCAGCGTGGGAAATACTTCTCTTAGGAAAACAGGAAGAAAATTAAGACAACTGACTTGAATTAATAAGCAAATTATTACGACAAGGCCTACTTCACTGTCCTTACGTACTCTCGAAGTCGCCTGTTCCGTATGATCTTTGTGTCTCACTGTGCTCCCGTTTCATGGGAGTGCTGCCAGGTGCGGCTCCTGCCCTCACCCTGTCTCAGCTTCCCCAAGCACGATGCTGAACGGGTAGGAACCAACAGCACCCTCCCTCCCAAGCGCCTTCAGAAAACAAACAAAGAGGTTTTATTTTTCATGATTTCACATCTATTTTAAAGTGACGATATTCTCTCTGGAGCGTGTCGAGAAAGAGGTAAATTTTGTCAGTCATACAAAGAATAAGCAGCAGAGCCAAATGTCTCCGTTTAACAGCAAGGATGTGTCTCGGGCATGTGCAGTGAGTAAAGAGTTCTTGCTTTGTTTAATTGCCAATAATGAGAAGACAAAGAATAGCTGAATACTCAGCTTTAAGCTGTTAGTGGGTTTTTATGCTGCAGGTCAGCTTTCAGGCGGCACTGCCCAGGCGAAGGATCATTTATCAGCCATTTGGATCAGCAGACAGCACTAGAAGGCAGCTGTAACGTTTAGACACCTAGAATTCAAATTTTTCTTACATTTTAGATCTTTGATCTACTGGAGTCTTTCTAGATGTCTATATTTAATAACACAGCATTGTTGTAAACTTTCAAACAAGTTTTGTTCATTTAACTTACTAATTCAAGTTCAAAAAGTGTCTATATTTTTAATTTCTAAACAAAAAAAAATGCAGAATCATCACCAAGAATGTTTCCCATAGCTTTTTATTCTCTTTAATAAAACAGTGTTGGCAACCCAGTGATCCGAATGAGATATTTCACTGTGAACAACTTCAAGGAATACTTTAAAAAGAAGTGTAAGTGGATTTAAACTCAATTGTTTAAAGCAGACAAGAACAATGCAACAAATAAATCATTTAAAGGCACTATTAATTCTTGAAGTATCAGTGAAAGAAAGCGTTTTAATGTAAGTTAAAAGCAGACTCATTTGTATTGGGTATAAAAATAAATTGATGCATTAATACTTCACTTGGAATTGCAATAAAAGAAAACTCAAATATAAATTCAATGCCTCTTTTTAAATCAGTATATTGGAATCATAAGACAATCTGTGATCTTCACTTCTTACTCTGAGAATGGGACAAAGGTCCAGATCCTCACATTATTTTTTGTCTATCAGCAATAGGCTGGGGGTGATAACCACTCTGAAATACAACAAATGCTTTCATGCACCACTTTATCATAATTGACCTAACACAAGACGCTGATTTTCAAACCTGTTTAAATGACACAAACCACTTTCTGCCAAGATCTGCACACCTTGTCAAAGCTTCTTGTAAAATCATGTCCCTAACTCGCTTAGATTTTGGGGCAGTTTTTGTACGGCTCGGTTTCTATACTGATCACATCCTCAAAAAGAAAACTATGATATAAAAGGAAAAATAAATCCTTCCACATCAGAAAGCTCTTGCAGCAAAAATTTCCACTATTCCCTCAAATAGGTCATTTAAAAATGGAAGCTTTAGCAAAAATTATCTGTGAGCTATCTAAAAATATAGGCAATATTAAAAAAGGAAGTCCTCATACGCACATTGAGAGAGTAAAAGTTTCTGTGCATGCAACAGAAACAGAAGAGGAGCAAGTTCTAAAGATATGGCACCTTAAAAATCAATCCTCTTATAAGGAAAAGATAATTTTTCCATTAAAAGTATTAGTAAGTACTAGACACTTACTCTTCCTTAAGGAAAGAAGAAAAAAGGAAGAGCAAGCACAACTGCAATAAAGAGAATGCAATAATGACATTAGAGATATTGATTCACCAACACTTAGTACTGGTACTTCATGCATCAAAGAGATGCTTATATGAATGAAGTTAAATATACGCCTTCGCAAAACCAGTAACTTTACATACATAGTGCTTAACTGGGAGCCATGTCTAAAAAGCCACCCTTGCGAAGCCATAGAAAAACCCTGGAGGCTGGGAGGAAGATGCAGGAGAAAGGCGACCATTTTTAACCTTTACCAAACTGGTTTTGATCATATTTGTATACATCACGCTTTAGAACAACTCCCTATAGATCAGTAGGTTTTACATAAGCTGGCCAATATTTAGTGCACAAAAATCCCTCAAAAAATCAAAATATGAATCATAGCTGGAATATAATTCTAGGATGCAGCAATATGGCTTCAACATCTGTCAATGTAACAAACAAATGCAAAAATCTCTATCAACACTTCCCATGGATAAGTCACACTGAATATAAATAATATTTATCTTTAGGAACTGGAGAAAAAAAAAGTGATATGGAAAAATCCCACATCTTTGGTGGAAATTTAAGTAAAGGCACGCTTAGACTAAGAAGGATTAATAAAATTGAGGAGGGTGTGATGGAAGTGGATCTGGTTAACAGACGTGTAAGGGCAGAGGGTTCGGCACTGACGACAAAGCCACCTCTTCAAAATGCACCCACCACAGCCCACAGGACCGGGCAGTTTGCCCTCTAGTCACACCCCGAGGAGCGACAGGATACCAGGGATCCAGCCAGCGGGTACGCACCCGGCAAACCAGCAGCAGCCGGAGCGGAGTGGCGCGGTCACTGTCACAAACGTACGGTCGGAGCGAACACCAGCAGGGCTGGCCTGGCCCCGAGTGGGAACTCACTGCGCTCCCCGCACCTCTTCTGGCATCTAGCAACCTTTCATTTATCAAAGAAATAAAAAACAATTCATGAAGTAACCTTTGTTTCATTTTGTTTGGGAATACTCCTACTGCGCTGTAAGAGAGAACGCTTCCAGCCGGTGCAGAAGCGTTTGATATCCAAAAAACGCTTTGCACGTGGAGCACAGAATGAGCGTGCAGTCTCTGGTGGCGTTTCACGAGACTCCTTCCTTCTTGTGAAAGGTTAAGAAACTGCAGATCGCTTCTTAACTGTGATTAAATACCAAAATTAAATTTAAATTAGGGGAAAAAAAAAAAGTTGGCAGTACTGTGAAGTCCCAGAAACTTCCACACAATCATCTGACGTACCTTTGCTAAAGCTGCTTCAACTCCTGCCTCCACAGCAGCTCTCGCAGGTCAGCATTTCAGAGCCTGGCAGGCCAAAGCCACCCCGGGACGTCACTTCAGCTTGCCTCAGAGCCAAGGAGTGAATCCACCTCTCCCCTCAAAGCTGTCTCTGACATAAAGAGATACTCTAATCCTTCTTTCAGAGCAATAACTCCAACTCTCCTGACTGTCATCACACCTCATCCATCTTTTCTATATTCTTTGCTGCCTGTTTTATAACTGGATAGTTGAAAAATCAAACATATTGAAAATTAAATTTAATAAAGTAACAACCTAATAAAACCTTCTGCCATCCAGTTACAGCCTCATCTTGAATTTTATCATCACATTTAGAAGCTTAAACACAAAATGAAGTTATGAGAAGAGAGGCTTATTTTGCATTCTGAGATTTTACAACAGAACTGGGAATACAGACTCCCTCTATCCCACACACCAATTGATATTTCTTCCTGCCACACGATTTTATAATATTCCAAGGACACATAGAAGAACCTTCCTTTCCCCACCCAAAATATAAAAAACACAACTTTGGCATTGTAGAATCTGTGCCACGCGCTCTGCCACTCAAAGTTTCTACTTTATATTCTTTGTACAACCTATACCGCGTAAAAAAAAATATACTGTTGCTAAAAAGATTCTTCTCTTGTGGTCTCATTGAGCCTATTCCTACAAGTGAGTCAGAGAAATGACATCGAACTATAAGCCTTTCACAAATCTCTTGATATGTAGACTCCAAAAAAGCTAAATTTAGTACTAAAAGTTGTGAAAAGCCACCCTGAAAGAACGTTTTCCAGAGAGCTGAATTCATTCCTAAGAGATGAATTCAACCCACCCACCCATGAGCAGCAGGCTCCCGCTGCAGCACTGCACCTTCGCCCGGCACACAGCGAGAAGGATCTGCCCAGCTCATCTGTGTCATTTATTGCTTGGAAAAATCTTACTGAAATTGTGCCAAGCCACGTGACGTGAAAATTCACAAGCTAATTAGTAAAGGAAATTACCTACGGCTTCCCATGATTGACATCGATTAATTTGAAATCCTTGCAGGCAGAATTTCACTGCAAACAGAAATTACAGTTTCAACATTCAATAAGAGCAAAAATACAAAGCCTGATATTTAGCTTGAACTTTTCTTCATTTTAATTATTTTTCCTGCACGTGAAGACATCTGCTTATTTTTGTGCCACGTCAAGTTCTGATTACAAGGAAACAGACATTACATATTCAGCACACTAAGGTAAAATGACAAAATCAACATGCAAGTGTTGAATATTTCTAAAACAACCTATTCATTTATAAACATTCAACACTTAGTAAGTTTCCAGAATTGTGAAAAACATTACTTTTCGTTTTCGCATATAAAAACAGAAATCCATTTTTACAGATCAGATTATTCATTTTGTTTAAATCGTCCTTTAAGTTAAGGAACCACAGCTCGCTGCTTACCTAAGAACTGGGGTTAGGCTTGTTCCAGTAGAGAAAGCCAAAGATCAGGCACTACACATTACTGATTTTACGGATGAAATAGCTGAATTCAGAGATATAAACCTTCTTCTTAATTGACTTGGTTTTATTTTAAAAACCATTATAGATATAGTAATTATTAAGGCTTCCTCAGACATCCTGGAAAGGACTTTCTGCTTTCCCAACAGTATGGCTTAACAAATCCCTCAAATTGATTGCGTTATTTTCCTTTGAAGCTAGTGTGCATACTCTTTTTGAATTGTGTATGAGAAAACTTTTTCCTTTGAGGAATAAGAGAAGGCAAGGCCATTGGACGTGGAAAAACGTAACTTCTCTCCCTATCAGCATGGTGCGTTTCAGCACAGCTTTTGATAGATGGTTTGTCAGAAAACGTCTACTCCCTCTGCTGGCTCAGCGAGAGTAAGGCAGCTACAGGTGGCTACTGCATACCCACTAGCATCTGCGAATGCCACCGCGAAATCCCAGATGTATCCAAAATTAAACAGAATACCCATAATGTATTCTGTTCCCCTTACACATCTGTGTCTGTAGAGTGTGACTGTAACAGTATACTGATCTATTTCTTTCCTTGGCCCAAAAAAATTCTGCTGGATTTAATAACAGAATTGATGCTTCCGATTTGCTTCACACCTATGCAGTATGGCGCTTTGAAGCTCAACATGTTGACTCACATAGGACACAGTAAAACGATTTTGACAAAACCGGTAACCCCTGTGAGCTCTTCTCCAGTAATCGTCACCAAAATATCCAAGTGTACAAAACCGGACCGCTCATTTGCAAGGGTAAGGGATGAGGTACTATTCCCATTTTACAAATGTAAACCTGAGGCACGTGGATTACAGACAATATTTCTACCGAGTTTTGGCACTCAACTTCAATCATCAAAGAGGCAGTACTTGAGAGCATTGACCATTCTTTGCTCCTTCATACATTCAGCAATTGCTTTCTCTCTTGCTTCTCACTCTTTACCTACCAATAAGCTTCTACTTCTGCACACATAACAACTAAATACCTAAATATCTGTCTGGGCTGACACCCCGATACCACACCTCTTTGCAAGCACCCAGCCAAGAGACCACAGTATTATCCATTATCCATCCCCTGCACATAGCTCTGTCCCATGAGCATGACTTCGCTTTTGTCCTTGTTGAACTCCGTAAGGTTCCTCCGGTTGACCGAGGTCCTTCAGACTGGCAGCCCCTGCCCAGCAACGTATCAGCTGCTGCCTCCAAGACAGCGCTGCCCACAGACTTGGGGAGGATGCTCTCCAGCCCTTGTCCAGGCTGCTCTTAAAGATGCTACGTACTACCGATGCCGCCATCAACCCCTGAGGAATGCTCCTCATAACTGGCCACCAGTTATGACTTTGAGTTTCTCACTCTCCTTCGAGCCTGTTGGTCCAGCCAGCTTTCCTCTCAGGCTGCAGGCCATCTACCCAGCCCACATCCCCTGCAGCTGGCCACAAGGGTCTTGGACTGTGTTGAAAGCCTTGCTAAAGTCAAGGTGAGCTGTGTCCACCACTCCATTCCCACTCACTTCATCTGTCGTGAGTGCAGAGCCACTCACTTCATCGTTGAAGGCAATCAGGCTGCTCAAACACAATTTGTAATTTGATAAATCTTTCTGTGTCAGCTTTTCCCAATGACCTTCTTGTCTTTCGTGCCTGGAAATGGCTTTGAAGAAGCCTTCATAATTTTTGCCATGACTAAGCGGAAGCCATCAAGCCTGTATTTCCCCAGACCTCCTCCTTTCCCTTAGACGGGTATAACGCTTACCTCTTCCCAGTCCCCGGGGAGCTCCTCATGATTCTTGGCACGTACCTTCCAGCTCCCTACATTCTCCTGTGCAGATATGGAGACGCCAGAAGCGAGCTCTGGTGGAAAACATCTGGAGAATGACTGGGGAGCTCCAATTCAGAACACCCTTATTACAGCTTTCATACTACACTATCTACACTGATATTCTTTGCGTGAAGAGGCTGTTCAAAGCTCTTTAAAGGTTTATTAGCAGTTATCAGTACAGTAAAAAGCCAGTTGTGTTCTTTAAGCAGCATTCAGCAGGTAGTCAACAGGCATTAAAGCCGTTAGGTTGCACAACTGAACAGTTCTCTTCATAAAAATACCTTTTTGACAAAAAGAAGTATCTACAAGGAAATTTAAAAATTATTTCTAAAACTTCTTACGATATTCACTAGGCAGCTCCATTAAAACTGTTGGCAAACACAGTAGAAACAAACACCATGTAATATGAGGAAGAAAGACACTCCCAATATCGTGTTTCCCCTCTGTTCTTCCAAGCCCCCTACCCTCCTTCTCCAGTAAGAAACAAGAGCAGCTTCCACAGCAATACTCTCGGCCCCAGACATCCAGCACCAGCACCCCTCGCTTTCTCGTCTTGCTCATTCCTTCATGAAACCAAAGCTCAGACAGAAGACCAGTGAACTCCACGAGCTCTGGTCAAATACTGCTTTCTGCCAGTACAACACCGAATGGAAAGTATTACATATAATCCACAAAGGCCAATCATTGTTACTGTAGTTTCTGACAGCTGGAACCCAAGCAGCACGCACAGCGGAGGCGTTCGGACAAGTCGGGAGTGAGAAAAGGTGGTCGATGTGCAGTGTCAGCAGAGCCGACCACGGCCCAAGGGCAGAGCTCTGGGGGGGAAATGGCACAACCCACAAACGTTACCACTCCCTGACCCCTTTAATTTCAGAAATCGATTTCCTTGTTTGCAGAATGGATGCCCACATAAAGGACCACTTTTAAAAGCCTTTTTCTTTTCCCTAGAAGAAACTCTCCGGAGGTTGAAGAGCTCAGAACAACGTATGAGGATAGCAGAAGGGGAGATGGCTGCTGTAATGGAAGCAGAAGGACAAATCAGCCTCCGCTATTAGAAGGAACTTCAGTGAATTAATCTCAGCAATCAGATCTGTAGAATCACTAATGAAGGGAAAGGTTTGAGAAGGATTAAAGCTGATATAAAAGAACTTGAGAATGGGCTCACTGACCTAGAGATAAATCTTGGATAAAAACCAGCAAGCAGGAATACATCTGAAAAATAAAACGTGGATGACTGAGGAAAAAGAAGGGCTTGTAGATGCACTGACAGAAATACAAAATGAGGAAACAGCAGCAGAAAAAGAACTAGCTCCCAGCAGCCATAAAGGAGGCAGTCCTGGCAAATACTCAGGGCATGCCTTCCTCTTTTTTAGCTATTTGAAACAAATATAGCAACCAGCACAGAAGAAGTATATCAAACATTTTTCTCCCACCTCCCCATACCCATGTACCTAATTTTACAATTAAACCTTTTGAACAAGTGGGACAGAGTCTGAAGATTCTCTCATTCATTTTATTTTGGGGGAGGAAAAAAAAACTCTGATACAGTCTAATGAAAAGGGAGGAAGTAAGAACTGCACCTGTATCAAAACAGTAAACATACATGATACCCAGGGCCTGCCTTTCTGAAAAACATGGGCTGAAATGTTGAGAAAAATGGAGGAAAGGCATATTGGAAGGTTTGAAAGCAGGAGCAAAGAAAAACTGAGCTTCATAAGTGTACCACAATATGGGAAGTTTTTAAGTGACATGGGAGGGTCGATGCAAGGAGGAAGGCTTAAAATATGGCTCTGAAAAACACTGCATATGCAAATCATTTCACAATGCCGTACAGCACCATGAGATGGCAATCAGGAAATGCTGAGAAAGGATTAAAAACTCCTCTCCAGAAAAAGATTAGCATATGTGTCTGTATTTGATGAAAGCAAAAAAGATATAGACTAAAGCAATAAATTAAGTCTCAAGAGGGTGGAAAAGGCCACAAAGAAGGATGGGGCAACAAAACTCCCTGAATTGTGCTCCAGGTAATAAAGTCACTTTTAGGGCTCCAGAACGACAAGAGGTGGGGTGAGGATATCCATTGCTTGTTACTCATAACAGGATGGAGGCAGCCTTAGTCAACACACTTGTTGTTACAGCTGGTGATGTTCAAACTTGTGAAAATATTGGCAAGGCTTAGGCTGACGGAGCTGGATTGTCCCCCGCTCCCCCCAGACACTCACACACAGAAGCATAAAACAATACAGGTTGATAAACTCCAGTGGAACGGCTGAGTCACTTAATAAAAAAATCATAAGCACAGTAGAGGACTGAACAGACCTGTCAAGTAAGAATTATTTATGAGCTATAAAGCAAGTTAAGTTAACATCTGTGGTGTTATTAAAAAAAAAAAAGTATTTGTGGATCAGATGCAAAGAAATACATATTAGAATAATACGGGCACTAGCTGCTACAATTCTCTCTAAGATAGCTGCGCAAGAGAGAAACAGGAGCTTTACTGTCAAAGCATCTTTTATCTGTCTGGGAAGAGAGCTTTGGTATAAGAACGAGACATATTCTGATCAAATAAATATGCCTTACTAAGAAGAAAAGTGTGCATGTGTACACACATATCTTCCCATTATATTTCCCTCTTAAGAAGAAATACACTGAATTATATACATGAAAAACAAACTTTCAGGAAGGGTCAGTTCATTCTTAAACTCAAGGACAAGACTTCACTGTGGTCAGAGGAGCTATGGATTTGTCAACACACTTCAGACTTGTTTAAAAATGGATTTATGAAAAACTAGCAAACTTTTTTGGTAGAAAACGGTCTGAATTCCTATTTGGATGGGATACCTTGAACATGTGGATACACCCAGTATTCAGTACCACAATACATTCTGTAAGTCTGATGGGTCTTTTAACATCTCACTTCTAATACTTTCTTGAATGAATTTATCCCAACACCTATAGGACCCACCAGCTGGATCTCATCACTCAGCAATTTCTTTCAGAAATGAAATCCAAAGAGCAATTGTGACCCTCTAAAACTCTTTTGGGGTAAAAAACCTGCTTAGACTTCCAAAAGAGATCAGATAAAGAAGAAATTGCATGGAGTTCTGGCAAAGCAGTGTTGAGACCTTCACAGAAATGCCTTTCATCTTAGGAAGGCAAGAACCAAGCGAAACGAGCATTTGAAGGGGTTCTTTTAGTCCTGGAATTAAAATAAGAAGTGGCAGGTTCCAAAAGGCCCTATCAATACACTGGAAGTTAGAAGTAATTGGCTCTCCTGTGAACCAAGAAAGGAGAACAGGTTTTAAAAAGCCTACACCAAAAATATTGTAAGTGACAGGCAGGCTCCTAGCTGGTAAGCTCACATAAAAATTCTGTGCCTTGTATCAGTTAAGAACAAGCAAGATACAATTCCTAACTAACTCAGAAGAAAAAAAGCAGACCCTTTGGGCTAGTTTATAGAGGATTACATGCCTCAGATAAATTTTACATGAAAAAAAAGAAAGAAAAAAAAAAAAAAAAAGACAAGAGTACTTTAAGAATCTACCTCAGCCTCCGCCAGAAATAAAAGGCAAAAATTCCTGGACTCAAACCTCACAAAGTGAGGAGAAATATAAAACCAAATAAAACTTGCAGGTTTGCAGCTGTAATTTACTAGGTTCTAGCAGGAATCTGAACTCTTACAGTAGTATTAATTTAATGCGATAATGTAAGAAGGAAATAGTCCATCTGCTTGGAAAAGAAACAAGGATAATAATAACAGGTGGAAAGACTGGATCCATTACACAGGCTTATTTCACTAATACAATACTGGAATTAATATATTAATGGACCGATCTGATGTAAACTAATTAAATACATACACAAATCAATGAATGTTTAGTATAAGCAAACAAACTGTGGATATATATGAGACAGGTCCTTGATAAAGCAGATAAAAACAATTGAGTACCCTATAGTTGCTAGTTTCAGAGAACAGAACAGAATTGCCCTGGAAGGGCTGAATTAGGGGAAGAAGTCTGAAAAAACCCTTTCTGAGAGGCAGCAGCGGGCAGGAGTGCCTACCTACACGTTTTAATGCAACCGCTTGCCCCAGCCGTAGGGCTTCTGGCCACAACCACTGCGCTGGATCTTCACCCAGAAGGAATAAAAGGATGGAGCAAAGCACAGTCCTTTTACGCTTTAAAACAAACATATCCTAAATAAATTTAGCCCTGGATACAAACTTATGGGTCAGAAAACACACGTCTGCTTCTCTCTGTAAATTAATTTAGAATAGAAAACCAAAGGTAATATTTAACTGTATGCAAATCACATTTCAGCTTCACAGACACTGCTGTCTGGTCGCTTTGCGGAATATCCATTTATGACAGAAGAAAATACAGCCTAATCAAAATACTATTGCAGTCATAATGCGTCCTCAAGGCATTACTGTAAAATATCTTGAGTGCCCTTGAGTCACAAGAGAATTTTTGTTAAGGCAAGGGATTAAATATGTGCACAAATACACATGCACAGAGTTGTACTGCATACAGTACGCTACTATGAAATCCTATCTGAAAGTACACACACACACAAAATTAACCACAGGAGATTACACAATCCGATGCCGCAGTAGAAATTCATTTATTTTAATTGGCATTACTGCATGTAACTGTACATTCATATGCACGTAATTGGTATTCTTCTTTTATAAATATTTTGTGTTACTGAACCACAACACCATAAAGAGCACCAAAGAAAAAAAACCCACCCCAGCTGAGTCAAAATAAATTTTAACCACAGTTCTTCAGAGAAGTTGCTCAGCAGTTTCTGAAGGAGGAATAATAAGAAGGCATTTTACTGTTACCACTACCAGTGTTCTTTTAATCATGAAGAATTATCAAAACCACATCACAACATCCAGAGATTGTTAGCCTGACTTCACTGACCCCGTTTGCTAACTATGTTACTGCAAATGAAAGAAACTGCGGAGAACAATAATTTCAAAGGCCAGGGTACTCACTTGGATTCCCCAAGAAAAAAACCACAATACCTTTAACCCTGCTTCAAAGGTTTACTCCCGCACCGGAATGCGCAATGACCGGAGTGTAGGATACAGACACTGCAATTTCCCCCAAACCCACACTGGCACGCCGGTGGGCTGACACCGACCTACGCAATTTAAAATCATTACACGGAAGGTGAATCAACAGCAGACCTGAAACCTCTTCTAGATTACTCACACAACACAGAACTTAGGATTCTGAGTTTGTTTCCAGTTCCCAGAGACGGGTGTAGCTCGGTGTCAGAGGTTCCCTGGGAACACAGGCTGTTCCGGAGCCATCTGCCTCTGCTGCCGGGGCAGCGCACGCTCTCTCCCCCGGCTCTGCCCTCCCCATCTCGCTGCCCCGTGAGGACACGGCTGCTGAGGCCACAGGGCAAACCAGAGCACCAAAACCACCAGGGAAGCTTCATTTCCAACACCTCTTTCGCAATTTAAATCATTACGTTCATGAGGAATACAATTTTTAAAAAATAAATAAATTAATACCGCATCCTTTTTAAGCACTTGACTGGAAAAGGAAAACCCAGAACTCGCCGAGTCCCCACCTCTGCCTCCAGAAAGTCCCAACAGTGAACAGTCATGCAGGTGCCTTGAAGGTACGCGCTCTCCATGCGGATATGCTCCAGAGGATGAAACCCCCAGACCTAGGCGCTAAACCTGCACGTTTACTCAAGGGGGTGGGGGGGACGACTCCTCAGGATCCCTTCCTTCCATACGGAGAGGGAGAAGGAAGGGAGGATGCAGAGAAACGGGGCACGGAGCTTTAGGTGAGCAAAGCAAGCAAGGTGACGAGTATCAGGGCAGGTTGTTCAGACCAGCGCAGGAGGACTGCTCTGTCACTGTCAGTGACAGGATGACAAGGTTCTGCATATTATTAGATAAGTACTCTCCTTTTTTATCAACTTCTAAAGCATCAAATTTGTACTTCATCAGAATTACAAAGCAAATAAATAAAGCAAGTTTCAGGCTTATAATACTGTATGCTACACAGAAACATACATGGAAGATTTATTGGTTGGGTTTTTTTTTTCCTTACTGTGTTGCAAAGAAATACAGAATTAAATATATTTATTAAAAAATCTAGGCAGCAATGAATTCATCTAATGTCATGTTATGGTTTGACGACCTAACACTTAACTGAAAAATTATTTTCCAGTGCAGCATTGTTTTCCATTTAGACAACGTTAATATAACAAACCTTATCATCTCCTTTTTTTATTCCCTCTCCTCCCTGAAGAACGCCAACCAGAACTTCCAATAAAGGAACTTATTTCAAAGGCACAATTGCAATAAATTCTATTAGACATACAGTATAGTCGTTGGGCATTAGAGGAAACCTCATCTATTAAATACCGTTGTACTGTTTTTCAAGAAGAGCCATTTCTTTTTCTGTTTTGTTCATAGACAGAAATACAGCCATATCAAATCTTGTTATTTCAGAACTGACATTTTTCATTCACAAAATAAAAAAAACACCTTAATATTGCTTTGGGAGATAAGCCAAAAGGAATACCAGGGACAGATAACAGAACATCTGACGAGGATATGGCTTTGTACAGAAACCACAATTTGAGATTATTTGTCTGTGTTCAGTTTTCCAAAGGTTGTGAGTATCATCAGAGGACTTGTACTTTCCTGGGCTTTAAACGGTAAATGTGAGACTTCACAGAGATACATAATCACAGGAGGACAGAGCCATCTGCTCATGTGTCTTCCCAAAACCTATGTATCTGTTTATGCAGATACCTTCCTCAGATTACCCACTCCTGCAACAAAAGACTAAGGAAAGAAAATCTCCTTCATAAAAGCAGTGAATGACAACCACACCTCAGGCTCAAATTACTAAGGGTGTCTTGCAAAACAGACACTTTTCCCCACTATATGATACACACACAAATTACAACAACTAAGGCAAGGAAGTCAACACCACGAGGCACTGCTTAAACTTTTCACGGCAAATATCTCCAGGATCAACCACCACAAACTGGGACTCTCACCAGAAACCAGACTCTAACAGATTACTGATGTCTGTGGACCAAAACGCAGTCAGCGCCGCCAGAAGGCAACTTCAGGACACAGCAAAGCCATACTGCTGAAAAACACAATTCCCTCTCCCCAAATAAAACTTGGCGCAGTAAGATATGAAAAGTGTGGGGGGGAAATTCTGGCACTGTGAGATACGCACATGAACTTGTTTCAACCAAGAAAAAACAGACTGTTTTTCCCATTGCATTTATCACCACTGTATCTCCGCATCTTCACTTGCGGTTTCCCATGGAGTATACATATGCACTATTTTACACAGGCGCACAAGCACAAATAAACACTGTATCCCAAAATATTCAAAATGTGCTGCCAGATGGCTTTAAAAAGAAAAATGAAAGATCTAATTAAAAGCTCTTACACTGCCAGCACTCCATTTTTGGAAATAGCCATGAAAAGTTAAATAAAAATGTTTTTAAAGCATATCAATATTTTTTGCAGTGTTTTGCTTCACAATTGCCATCTCTCCTAACCTCCTCCATGGATCAAACAGGCCAAGCCATATGAACCACTGCTAACTGTAAACTCCTTTCCTGGCATGATGGAAAAAGGAGACTAACAGAAATGGTGACTAAATTTGGGCAATTTCTCCTTAATTCCATCTCTCTCCCTTCTTTTTAAAAAATAAAAACAAAAACAATGGCTACTGCTATCACAAGTATTGTCTGTAATGAATAAGATTTCACTGCCACAAGTTATCACAGTCATTTTCGAGGAAAAAAAAATTTTCTTTATTTCCATAAGTGAAACATGAAACTTGATGTTAGTTTACTACAGGATTA
>NW_009648074.1:1260978-1270468 GCF_000708025.1 Charadrius vociferus | reverse complement strand
CTTATCTCCCCAATAAAAACAGATTGTGGTTTACATAGTTTTGAAATAAATATACCTATGTTTTTAAATATTAAATCAGAGCACAATATTAAAATGCCCTATGATGATGTTTTGAGTCTACAAGATCATCAACTGAGTACATCTATTCATTAAAAAGAAGAAAAACCCCTTAAGACCAAAACACACATAAAAGGCATACTTTCAAAAACTGTAAATAAAACACATGCATGAGGAGTTGACGTTTACTTACCACTGGACCTGTTTTTGCGGTTTGACTTCCCTCCGGTAAGAAGCATCTTGAGACTGTTTCGAAACATGGCGATCCTGTTCCACTTTGTGTATCCCGAAGACTGTGTAAAGCAGAAGAACAACAGATGTAACTGATCAACAATTCGATTTGGTCAACAGGAAAACATTAGGGAGAAGCAGTAAGAAAGTGCTAAAAACAAGATAACAACTTAGAATGATGAAAAACTATTTTGCCGACGCACTTCCTAACAGTAGAAATCAACATCCACATAAAACCTACCCTTCTTCTTGCTTTCGTTCATCCAGGTTATTTCCCAGACAAGACAATTTCAACGCTGCTAGCATGACCTACCTATTTTGTCAAACCACCTAACCACATTACTATCATGCTAAATAGGGAAGACACAGCATTCAGCAAACTTTGGCTCCATTTCCCGTTACTATTAAAGCCAAACCCATCAGAAGGAGTTGCTCCCCTTCACGTTGCTCAGAAAAAGTCGATCCTGCTGACAACAACCCACAGACTACAAAAGCTGTTGTCTTTAGCTCCTGGGCTAGTTGACTGTCAAATTCTTCTCTCTGTTGAATAAATTGTCATGAGGAGGAAAGCCACTCAAACCCACAGTTAACTGATGCAAAAACCCAAACAGAAACATTATCCATATATTTTCTTTGCTCTATACATCTAAAAAAAAAAAAGTTGTCTCTCTGTTGTTGAAGATAAAAGAATGAGCTTCTGGGTTCACCAGACACACTGACAGCTTGTTCTGGTGGAACATCCTCTTATTAAAGTAGGTAAGCCATCAAAACAGCAACAACAAAAGCAGCTCCTAACTAGACCAAAAGAATAGGAAGAAGTCTTTGATCAGGACATAAAATAAACCACAACCTTCCTTCTATTATACACATAGTATTCCGTAGTTACAAGGTAACACATTCATCTTACAGAAACATATCACGAAATTTTTTCCTGCAACAATATTAGGTTCTCCTTGGAGGATGCTCAATAAATGTGATCTTGAGTTTTCCACATTTATCTAATACTTTCAAGTATATTAATACAACAATACCCAGTTCAAAGAGCTTTATATGTATATTTAAAGCCACTGAAAGTCGTTTCAATATGACTTACTGACTGAGAGATACTAACATGCCAAGGCAGCAACTTGGAGCACCCACGTAACAAACACCTGCACATGCGCAGGGATGACATTAACTTTGGCCCTTCCTGACTTGCCGAAGTTCCCATTCACTTATTACATTCCACAAATGGATTTTGGGGTATGTTAGTCTGCATGCATGCATATTAAACAGAAAATACAGTACCATTATTTCCTTTGCATCTATGAATCACTCGAGTATCGCCTGGCACCTTTCGGAAGCCCTGCATAACGCTGTCAGAGCACAAGGAGCCAGGACACAGCCTTATTCCCAGGGCTCCTGACCGAAGCTCAGGCCCCTCTTCGAAGCATCCTACTGCTACGTGACTGCAGAAAAAAATTCCATCTGGACACGAACACAGTTGTCTTCCATTTGAATTCTGTTTATTTAGTTTCTTTAGACGGCTGTTATGTTCCAGCTCGCAGCACAGAAAGGAAGCTTTTGGGTTTACATCTCCTTCCTCTCTTATGATCTGTTATTAAACTCTTTCATATACAACACCCTTTGCAACACCAGAAGAGGAAAATATGAAGTGGACACTAAATGTAAAGAGGAGGCAACCAAACTCAAAGTGTTATTTATTTTGAAACATGATAATATTATAACCCCTCCAACACCCCACTAATCCAAATGTATTTATCTGGGCTTTGAGCAAGACAAGAAGGGGGCAGTAAACACCTCCTGCTACTACTTGGAGAACTGCTCCAGTCTGAATGTGACTTATCGTTTCCTCCTCTACAATATTGAGCACTATGCTGACACCATAATGTGTACATTTGATTGATCAATTTATTTTTTTTGTTTGTTTTAGAAAAAAACAGGCTCAGGTGGTTCTTGTATTAAGCCAAGTGTCACAGCCACAATGAAGCTAATTTTTTTCCGAAAAGTTTATGAACAGAAAAATGTAACTATCACCCGGCAACGCTTTTTCCAAGACAGGCAAAACAAGGAGAGGTAGTTTCTTCGTGCTCTGCGGTAGTAATATGTAAAAATAAGCAGAAGTTTCACCAGCTATCAGGGTTCATGATGATTGACCCTAACATATCATGCTTGCAAGAATACACACGTGTGTTTCAACAAGCCAACTGAGGTACTTGGGGAAGCGCAGCTGCCAGAGCGAAGCACGGAGCAGAGGGGAGGCTAACCCATTAAGAATTTATCCCTCCTGTGGGCAGGTAACGCAGCCTGCACGGAGCTCCCCCACCCAAACCTAACTCACCTGCCCCAACTGTCTGAGCGCAGTCACCAGAGTGCCGCACGTCTGAGTAAGACCTTGAAAGCATTCCCACGCAAGTCACCCCCAGTGAATTAAGCAGTGGTACAGCTTGCAACCCGCGGACTTCAGTTACAGATTTGATTCTCTATTCACGCTAAAGTAAATCGGAATCCCCTCCACTGCTGATGATGGAGTAACATCAGACTTTGACTATCACCAGCCAACAAATAACGTCCTTTTTTTTCCATCTTTTACCTGTGGCATTAAGTGTACACCATAGCCAATGCAAGTGGAAGGGCAAAAGGGGATTGTAAGGTGCTCAGCTTGCTATTTCAGACTTCGGTAGAAAGAGGGTAAATTAATAACAATCTTACAACATTTGGTGAAACTAGGATAGAGGAGAAAGATCCTGCTAAAATCCCACTGAAGAAAAGTGTAGGGTATTCTCCTTTTCTTTTCTTGTTTATTTGTTCATTTTAAAAAAGCAGCTCTCCAGGTATCCATTCTGAGTCCCATCTAAGTCTGGAAGGACAATCCATCTTTATAATGGCTTCCTCCTTAGAATCAAACTCTCATCGTAGCAGCAGACAGCCCAAAACTTCAAAGTCCCTACAAATTAAGAAGGAGATTTAGGGACTATCTCCATGTCAGCATGTGCTGAGAATAGAACTGCGTGGAGCTGTGCCATTAAGTGCTGAGGTATAACCTAATTAAACCTAATTATGCTGAAGGAACCAACTGGACGGAGCCTGAACAGTGCCAAAGGTGAGCACAACAGTTTGCTAACGACGTCTACCTCTAGCCTTCACAGGGCAAACCGTGACAGAAACTGCTGTGCTGCTACTGGGACTGAATTAAGTCTCTGCATAGGGCATATATGGGGCCCTCCGTGAATTTGCTCTGAAGCACCATGGAGCAGAGAAAGAAGGCATGCCCTGCATTAGGACCCCGAGTCACCAGCTATAGGATGTCTCAAGGACTAACTCCATATTCTCAGAGCTCGCCTCAAAGCCTCAGAGGACTGGTACATCTCCAGCGACCTGCACAGGTGGGACATGGAAACAAAGGCCTTTTAGCAACAGTCCTAGTTTAGCACCAGCTCACCATGTGGTCTCTCATTGCACCTTACAGGCAATGTTGTAGTACTCTAAGTGTAAGTAGTCACTAAATTCATATTCTGATTAGTTGAGGTTTTCACAATATGGAGTAGCAGAATCAGCAGGTCACCAAAATCAACTCCTGTGTTTCTTTTGTGTGCACAACCACACTATTTGTGGCTTTGAGCAAATGCGGTCACAGCTCTTCCTCCGTTTAGCTAACAGTAAGCCAGAGATAGTATTTAAGAATAAGCACTCTAAATTAAAAATTCTGTTGGTCATATTAGTTCATGGAATTAGAAGGATTAAATAGCAAATGGTATTACAGTATTAGGAGGAGCTGGATTAGGCATTTTTCATACCCCCAACAAACTCCTCAATACATCTTACAGTCCAGGTTAATTCTCCTCTCCAGCCCCACACGCAGCTGTGTCAGCAGAAGCTAAGACGCAGCATGCTGATGGGGATCCTTCACACTCCCGTTGCCACAGGATACTTCTATCATCAAATCAGGCAACCAAGAGCTACTACACTTTATTTGTCATTTAGCTTATCATGTGTAACTTTACCAAATCTAGTGAAGATATTATGCGAGCAAGAGCCTCCAAACAGTATCAGCGGGTAAACAAACAGGTACTATCTCTATGAAGTCTGTTTTATAAGCATCAAGGGCACTTCTCAAAAGTAGCCTTTTTTTAAAAAAAAAAGCTCAAGGATCTTCCATTTTGTGTACAGACAGACTCTGCCGCATGTTGTTTCATCTTCTAACCAAGCTAGATTTTAATGAAATACATAAACAGTTTCTGGAGCACAAGAAAGCAGTAGTGGAAATACACTGAGAAAAAAAACACAAAGGCAAGGGAGCAGAGAGGACTGAATGCTGCAAGCTGCAACTTTACACCAAATGCTGAGCTTGAACAAGTCTGCAGTATCTCATTAAATCCTCCTGGATGACTAAGGCCTATTTCTTTGTTTTCTTAAATTTAAGACAGAGTTTGTAGACAGGCTGTGAAAACTACTTCATGGTTTGGGTGGCTACACATTATTACAGCCCACAGAAGCCATTTTTACTTCTTTTTAGAGATCTCATAGGGAAAGGTACTGTCTGTTAGACACGGAATTTTAAAATGAAAGCAAATTATTTTTGCCCCATATACCACCACTAAAACAGCTAGATCCCAGTATTTTCCTCTTCTGTGATCACCTCACTGAAAATAAAATTATTTTTTCTATAAAGCTGATTAGTAAAACCTAAGCTCTTTTTCAAAAAAGTGTTTGATGTCCAGTGAGACGTACAAACATTGCCTGGCCACTGCTGTCGAGTTTTGTGCAAGTCAGCAGTAGAAGTTATTAAATATATACTTTTCAGAGCAGAACTCTAATCTATGTTTTTGCCAATAATGAAAAGTTTCTGACTACAAAAGTATTAAAGGCATGCAATCTAAGAAATGTGCATTGCACACATGACTTAAGAATTTTATTTCCCCCTTAAGTTTTCAGCTCCTTCCTTGCCTCCACAGGAAAAATACCTACGTAAAAGGACAAGCACTTCAAAAGTTGTTTCTAGAAAGTAAAATAACTGCAAACATGTCGGTCTTCCAAACATTTTAAAACAAACAGATTTCTTCATACATGTTCATCATTTTCCTCCTTGAAACCTCAGTTAGGAGAAAGCCCAATTAGGCTGCCTGCGCATCACCGCAATGTTCACAGTTCAGTAGTTCAAAGTGGCAGAGTAGTGAACACAGTCAGAGCACAGCCGCTACACAGCTTTAACAGAATGTGGGAAAAGGACAACTTGAAAAAAAAAAAAAAAATCCCATACTTCCAAATTGGAGGTGGTTCAACAATTCTGTCAGCTGCCTCTTCGTATATTAATTTGCAGTTGAAAAGTAAGTGAAGTAAAAGCCTGTAAACACGAACACCTCACCACGCGATCCCTTTAGCTCATTGTTCGGTTCAGGCAGCAACTGTAGCAAATCAAGACAGAATTTACTTCCAGAACCTTCATAACACTCAGCACAAGTTTATGAACACTACCTAGTCAAAAATTCTCAAAACGTTACATCTGTAGATAGATATGTGGAAGAAGTATTTGCAAACTTCTATCAAAACACACTTGTCAAGAGAAATCACTATGTACATCAGTGACAAACCACTATGAAATTCAGAAGAGCGTAAGAAGTGTAAATCTTACGACATCCTACCTCCGCTCAGTGCTCTGCCAAGCTGTAGATGGGAGCATGACAATACTGCTTAGGGGTACAGTCCCCCCCAAACATGAACGGTGAAAGCCTGCTGTGACAAACCACTTTTGATCGTTCAGTGAGAAGGCAGGGAGGCATTCATCCTTCATTTCCATGAGAGTTTATCAGTAAAGATAAGCTTTGGAAACTGGAATCAGGACATGGCAGCATCAAGTCAATGGAATATACACAGAAGGCCATGACAAAGTTTTAAAACCAAACTCATTAGATACACCTTAATTCCTGTACCTTTACTGCTGACAAATACCATGACAACATTCTGTACCGACAAGCAGGAAAATGGTTAGTCCGCATCTCACGGCTTACTCTTTTTTTCATCTGCTTCTGTACCTCAGAAGATCCTGAGGCATCACATTTCTTCCCTTATGCAAAATAACAGAAAAGCTTGTTACTCATAAAGTATTTTAAAAGCTCTGGTAGCACCAGATTATCTCTTTTCATGAGGGAAGCTGAACTCAGTACATCAGAAATTAAGAAGTGTATATAATAAGAAGTGTATATTAAGACACCAAAAAAAGGTACCTTTCTGAATATTACCTTTCAGGATTTAGCAACATGTGAAGACTAAATTAACATCTAGTAAACAAACAAAAAAAAAATCTAACCTTTCACAATTAGTGAACTGTTTTCAAAGAGCACTCAAACTTCAGAAAGGAGTAACACAGACTTTTTTTTTTTAAACGAGTGACAGGCTTATAAAGCTAATTATCACAAGACGAAAGAAATTGAAAAATGAAAGGAAGACACAACATAGACTGAGTCAGGCTTTCAAGCATTTACGCCATGTATAACCTCCACTGTACACAGAAATCTGTTCCACATTCAATTGTAACAGCTGCTAGACTGAAACTTCCCATGCTCCTCAAATAAATTATTAGAAGTTTAACCTACACTCTTATTCTAAATTGCCCTGAAATTCAAGAGGCTGTTTTGAGTGACAGCCTAACGACGAGGACTAGCAGCCCAGAAGAGCGCATCCAAGCAGCGCTCCGATGTCCACGGGAAGACTAGACTGCCACGTCGTAACTGGTAATTGTCAGTATATGTCAGAAGCTCCACAAACTTCATGATGATCAAATGCATTAAACTCTCTGCCTCACATAACAGCTCTGCCTCACAACAGGAGTGTGAAAAACTGATTATAACAACTCTGAAGTCAAAGGAAGCATGTATTTATAAGCTCGGTCCACACACATTTAAAAACACAGCAGCAGAATTTAGAGATTAAAGTATTTCCAGGAACTTTAGGAATGAAAAAAGCATTGTTGCATTCTAGTAAAAGCCCCAGGAACTTCTAGGATTATTTGGAAAAAGGAATTAAAAGGACTAAACCCTACCAATTACAGGTTTTTAAGCAATTAAGAGTTTATTTAGACGAAGTTCTCTAAACTAATAGGCTTTAGAACAACTGAATACGAACAAAAATTAATCATTTCATGTTCCCTCATGAAAGCCTGCACACTACGCATTATGATGGAGGGTCTTTATTTATTTTTATAATATATTTGGTTTCATTTATTTTAGCAAAATAAAACAGCCTTTGATGCTACAGTTGAAAAGTAATTCTGCGAGCATAGCACGGTAACATTGCCGTGTACGTGGAGTCCCCAACAACAGCCCTAAGGTAAACGTGGCCAAACATTATTTCTTGATGAGTCTGTGGTGATTATGTTCACTTAAAGTCTGTGGTATTTATGTTCAGAGGTAACTTTTATACAGTTAGAGCCCGAGAGGAATGAGTCAAGTACGGTATTATTCTGGAAACCCATACAACTTAACTCTGAGGAACAGCTCATTTTGGTACTGTGCTTGGAAAACAGCACTTTGAGAGGGCTAATTAGCTCAGGCACAGTGCCAGACTGCAGCAGCTATTTGCTTCTGGAGCTGTCAGGGAGCAGCAGCAGGACACCAGCAGAAAGGTGCAACTCTCCAGCACTCAGCACAGATGTGCTCTGCGTAGGCTCGAGTTCCCTTTCCTCCGTCAACAGGAGACATTTGCTTTTCGCTTTGTCTAGAACATAGTCATACTTCTAGTAAAAAGGATGAAGAATAAAAGCACGACTGCCAAAAGAGAGAGATGCCACCGACAGACAGCTTATGATTTACCCTGCATCTAGATAACTTTATCATCCTCAAACAGCAATGCTGGTAAGATAAGCTTGCTGATCACAGAACACTAACTAATGTACTTTGCAACCTTAACTTGTTGGTCAAGGTTTGAATTTATTCTTCTGGGGAAAAAAAAATTCCAGCAATACTTTTTTTTTTTTTTTTAAGTGTTGGGATTTAACACCAGAAAAGACTAAATAAGTATTTAAAATGAGATCAGAAACTACTGAAAGAATACACTCAACTCACTAGAAGAAAGTCAAAAGTCAGAACCAGTTCTCTCTTGAACGTGAAAATTTGGTGACCTTGAAATTAATGAAATTGTGTTTTGAACGGGGCTTTATCATTTTGCATAACCTGGTTTCTAATTCTAGATTAATGATACAGACTGAATTCATAAGGGACACTTACACTCTCCATATACAATGTCAATTATACTGCCTCTGAGAAAAATGATAACCGAGGAGAAAGTTAGGCATACGATCACCTCACTTTCATCAGCTCATCTTCAGTGGTTTTAGTGTCTCCTGTGTTGCCCATAACAGTTAAAATTACTGCTCTGGTTGCAAATATTATTAGTAGCTGCCACCATCAACAACCATTTGAACTAGGTATTTAAGCTTGAAATAAAACGTGGCAGCATCTGCAGAAGCTGGGTCTAGTTAAACTGTCTGCCTTGGAAGAAGTTTCGGTGCACTTCCTACAGCTGGAATCAACAAGCCTCCTTCTGCCAGGACCAACAATCCCGATTCTGCCCCAAACCACCAGAAGACTGAAGCACAGCGCGTTTCTCCATAAGGAACCGCTCGCACTTCAACTTTTAGCTATGACATGAAGCAGCCAAAAATCCGTCACTCAAAAATGCACCAGCTACATATTGCATGTTCTATTTGAGGTTCCTATCAATCTTAAGTTAATTTTGAAGATACAGTGGTATGACAGAAAATGAAAACAAAAAACTAGGCAATGTATAAAGTGGCAGGAGATGTTACAGCACCTGACTACTTCAAGCGAATAAAGGAAACTTGAATTGTTTTCTTAAATTTTTAAATGATCAAAAATACATCTTAAAATCCAGACCTAATTAAGGAGCTGCTGTAAGCCTGTTCTGCAAACCTGCTCAGGTCTCAAGAATATTCAATATGGAACTGAGGAATCGTTCGAGCAGCCAGGGATCAGGTTAGACAAGCTAAAGCACAGATAGAACTAAATCTGGCCAGGGACATTAAGACAAACAAAAAATCCTTCTTTAAGTATGTCAGTGAAAAAAGAAAGACTAGGGAAGATGTGGGCCCTTTCCAGAAGGAAATGCAAGAGCTGGTTACCCGGGACAGACAGAGCTGAGGTACTCAATGACATTTTTGCCTCAGTCTTCACTGGCAAGGACTGCC
>NW_009648074.1:1244371-1259747 GCF_000708025.1 Charadrius vociferus | reverse complement strand
GTGATAGGATGAGGGGGAATGGCTTCAAACTGGAAAAGGGCAGGTTTAGATTAAACATTAGGAAGAAATTTTTCCCTGTGCGGGTGGTAAGGCACTGGCACAGGTTGCCCAGAGAGGTTGTTGAGGCCCCATCCCTGGAGGTGTTCAAGGCCAGGCTGGACGTAGCCTTGGGCAACCCCATCTAGTGGGAGGTGTCCTTGTCTATGGCAGGGGGGTTGGAACTCGATGATCTTCAAGGTCCCTTCCAACCTAAACCATTCTATGATTCTATGAAGTTCAATTAATTGCCAATGACTGGAGATTTTCTCAGAACACAGAAGATTCCGGATTTTACAAAAAACTACTTGAAAAATTAAAATACCAAAGTATATTTTTACAGAATGCTGTCACTTATACATTTTGTTGACAAAAAAGTATGAATACTTTAATTAGCAGTTAGAATGAACTGAATATCTTAGAACCCTACATAACAAAATATTTTTATTACATAAGTTTTCCTGTTGATCACCTCCAGTAGGAAAAGACAGAGAATGATCAAACACTAATACATGAAAGCTGTTACACCATTTTCTCTAAATACAGGAACAATCGGGTTAAAAATTGGTAAAACTGATATAGGAAGACAGTGCCCATGCTCCATGTTGCAATTCTAGGTGATTAGCAGATTAACACAGGAACATTAACACAGATTAACACAGGAACAGAGGACAACTTCAGTTTAAACAATTAAATAGCTACTGCAAAGAAAACGTAGGACTGTGGAAAAAAACATTTTCCTACCTTGATATCTTTAGACAAGTTAAATCTCTAGTAAAGAGTGTCTTCCTCCATTCACTGAAAGTCCTGAAAGACAAAAAAAAAAAAACCCACAACAGAATTTAGTACCATCTTCCCAACACACCACTGCATCCCATGCTGCCTAGCTGCATGCCCAGAACTATACTAATCTCTTCCCAGGAATAAACCCACAACTTTTCCAGAGTATTACTGGATAAGCTATCAGACAATCCCCACTCTTTATCATCAATTAAAAAGTTACTGCTCGTGCTTTTAAATCTCTGTTAATCAATATTAATTTCGGTCACTTGACTCTCCCCTCTCACCACTTTTCAAATGGGAGAAGAAAAGCAGGTAACACTTTCCTTTGACACCCACCATATAAGTATGCTATTTAAAAGGTAATATGTTACTTCCAAATATTTTCCTTCAACCTAGCAAACTCTCCTACTAAAATCCTGCAACCTCCCTTTAGTGTATTTTTTAAACCCGATCCTTACGTAAACACGACTCCCATAAGGGACTCAACACTAAATCAAGAGCTCAGTACTTGGCCCTTTGCTCTGTCATCATGTACTTGTTACAAGTTCATCAACAAGGAGCCACGAGAAATGTATCTTGCTACTTACTGAAAAAGACCAGAGCACCTATTCTTGTACCAGGATCATAGAATCATGATGTGCGTTTATTTGTGCTGACGATACTGTGTTACCAATCTATTCTATTGCTTTACCAATCTATTCTTTTAGAAATCTCATCTGAGAAACAGCAAGTAGAAGGAAATACAGACAAATCTCATTTGTCATCAAACAAACAAACAAAAAAACCACAGTAAATTGAGGCCACCTTAAGTTTGCAAGTTTAAAGCAACGTAGAATAATATTCAACCACTTCAGTAGGGTTTTTTAATTCTACTGCAAGAGGATACTGAAAAGTAATTGACAGCTTCACTTGTAATTCACACTGCACTCCAGAACCCTAACAGAAACTTCTCACACAGTCTTGTATGAATAATTTTGTAGATAAAACTGTAAGACGTTCCATAAATTCATGAAGCGATCCTATCTTATTTCTCAGGGTTGCCAATTACGTCCCTGCTTTCAATTTTGCACTTCTGTGGGAAAATGACTGAAGCGCTAGTAACCAGCATACGACGCTCACCGGGATCGGGGCCGTTTCAATCAGTCAAGCAAGGAAAACACACAAACGCAGCTCTAACCCCACAGCACCAACAGTGGTTCCTGATCTAGCAGGGCCGAAGTCTCCCTCACTGCCTGACCTCCGCCGCAGCCTCCTGCGCTCGGCTCACGCACAGCCACCGCCTGGACCCGCACCACGGGCTGCCTCACGCCACGCTGCAGGACACCCCTCCTTCAAACTCCCTGGCTGGGTTCTGCAAACTCCTGCTTCCACTCTGCTTCACAAGTCATCGAACTGCCAGAGCACTTGTATTCCGTAGAAACTATGTGGTTAGAAAGATCCAGCTAAGAATTTCTGAATGAGTGTCCAACCACATATAGCAAAAGACCACAGTTACGGAACTGATTTGAACTGAGCCCATATGGAGGCCAAAGCCAAACACGTTCAGAACAAGGAAGATTCTTATTAGGCGTTACTTCACAAAAAAATCCTGTATTTCTTAGATCCTAAAGAAGCAGAAGACAGAAGGATCTGAAAACATTTATTTGGCTTTCTCCACAATTCTCTACCTGGCCAAAAACACCTCCAGTAAATGAACGCAGAGAATTTTTTTGTTTTAAAAGCAGCAATATTACAATTTTTGGAAAACTGATAACATGCACGGAGTGACGGAATAACTAAAAATAACTCTTTATAAATGTTTTGGTTTGCTGCCATCTATCTTCTTAATACATCTCTCTTAATATGATACCCTGTAAAACAAAGAGTAGAATATGGCTTATGCGGTGTAGGCTGTAGATGAGTGCTGACTACCCATAATTTGCTCAATAACTTTCCATCTGTATTCAGAGAGCATATTTGATGAATATGCTCTGCATTGAGCTTTTAAATAGCAGAGCTTTCATCTGCTCATATTATTACATTAGAAATCTTTATGTGAATGCAGCAGATATTAGTGGGTTGTCAATAAAAACTGAATGCCATTAAAGTGCTTCTATTCTTTAAATGCCTTTAACCCTCTAATTATATTTGTAAATTCCACTATTTAACTGCATGAAAGTTATAAATTCTGACATGTTGTATCACAACAAATATATTTAGAGACTAATATACAAACAGTTGGGGGGGGTCAATTTTAGAATTATTCCCTCTTTATTAAACACACAAATCACAACTATGGTGGATTTCAACACACAGTCAGGATTTCTCCATATATTCTTAGTCCTGTGGTATAGCTGCAAGTCATAATATATATTTTTAAAATTACTCTTTTTTTATTGTTATTATTGTATCAGTATAGTTTTTCCAAGTCAGTTCTCATGGACTTCGCAGAGAGAAGGTAACAGTCCTAATTCCTAACTCTTACTCTTCTCCCAAACCAATACAAATAACTGACTATTGTTTGCTCTATTTGCTTGCTCCCCACAAGACAAGGTGGGGTATCTGTAAAACGGGCACAAACCGTCACAGAACAATCACCCAGCACTGTCCTACCAACTGCAAAAAGTGGTTCGGTCTTCCCGCTCGTTCTGCCTTTGGCCATCAACAAGAAGAAAATTGCTGTCAATTGGGAACTTTGCCTATAAAAGCCAACCAGGAATAGCCACCTAACAACTTCCAACTGCCATCCAAGTTTGCAAATTTAAAACATGACCTAGGAATATTCCTAAGTCCCACAATGCAAAAAAACCCAAACAAACAAATAAAACAAAACCAAAAAACCACCGCCAAAAGAGAAAACCCCACCCTACAAACAGCAACAAGAAACAGTGAGAATCTCACAAGGCTGTTCTGTGATACAAAACAGCATGAAAAAACGTTTCACCCACCAATCGCATTCACTGACATTGCATCCAACTGTTGATTTCTTTTCTTTTGAGCAACCATCAGCCCAGAGCAGTATCAATTCAACTATACATTTCCTATACTATGTTTATTGTTCCAGTATATCTATCACTTCATTCGACTTCATCCAGTATAACAGAAATCATCCCCTTTAAATAGTTTTTGATAGTTTTCTACATTTGGGACTTTTTCACTGATTCAGACAATTTCTGAATGAACGCATCATGGACAAAGCTGCTCCGACGGCAGTGTATGTAAGGACATTACGTAACTCCCAAAATAAGAAAACAAAGAAATGCTATTAAAAAGTACAAGTTAGTAATGATGTCACAAAGCCAAGTAAACACAAAGTTAAGAAATACAAGAATTAAGGTTTAGCACGCTCAGTAGATGAGGCAGTTAAGTAATAGAGACACAAAGCAGCCAGTCTGCAGGCTGGCAGTCGTCTCTCTTGGTTCTACCCGTGTAGGCAATAACTCTACTCAATTCTTCTACAGAAGAATGCCTTAAAAAACAACCAAAGCGTAAAACAGCAAAAAGACACATTCACCATACCTCTGACATCCATCGCATCTAGCTTCAAATGATTTCTTAAAAAGAGCTTTTCTTATCTTCTGTTAAACACGTAAGTATACAGTCACAAGTTAAACTCAATTTCTAAATATATAGTGCATAGTGCACCAAAAAAAAGCATAAAAGAAAAGTTAGCTAAATTGACTACCCTAAAGAAGGGCTCCTAGTTAACTTTAGAATTATTGAAACAGATAAGAACAGGTTAAAAAAAAAAAATCACAGTATTGTCAACACTTAGCTAATTTCACAGTAACAAGTTTGAGAAATCTGCTGAGATATCTTGAGATTACTATCACCCATTCTATAGTTGAAAATCTAAAACATCAGTATTGAGCAAACTTCCAATTAACAGGATGAAATATAAGACTAGTTTTCTATTCATCCTAGAGCAAACAAAGCAATCTTTTTCCCCCATAATCTACGCAAGCAGATGTTGTATTTGAGCAGGTAAAAATTCACAGCAATTTTGCAAAGCTAATTGAATTTGAAGCCTCGAAACCAAATGTAGTATGGGTCACATGTACCCTGATCTCAACAGTTTAATTATATTTTCCCAGAGAAATTAACAACTTACTCATACTTTTATCAACAGAACATTAATACACAGACATTAAACACAATGACCATCTGTCTTTGAAAATCATACACTACACCAATGATCAGAACATGTTGCTCAACCAGTCCTGCTGGAAAGAACAGCTCTGCAATGGTCTCATGAATAGGGATTTCCATCTTTAAATGAGGTTATTTTTCTAGTTTTGGCTGTCGGTTGCACCAGCTGGTATTCATCTGATAAATTGAGTAAGCTTGGATGGTATTCTAAAATCAAATAAAAATCACAGTTTAAATTCTTTGCATATACATAAATGTTGGAAACAAAATACATACTGGCAAAAAATAGTCTTGATTCTAGTTCTAACTCACATAAATTCATTTTTAAACAAAATGTGTGTTTTAATGATGGCTGTCATCTAACAAATCAGAGATCAGGAAAATGGCAATATTCTTTAAATTACAGTAATGTAAATATGGCTGACCTAACTTTATTAGGGACTAGTCTGGAAAATAAGACTCATGTTTCCATCTTGATAAAAGAGTTTGTCTTCTCAACTTCTGATTCTCTAATTAAAAGTAAGATTTGAATCATATGTTACCATACATAATTACTGTTCTTACAGAGTTCATTACATAGGAACGTATACCATTGATAAATCAAGAATTCCACAAAATAAAACCATACAACATAACACTTCGCTCCGTAATTAGATTCCTCTTGGCTGATTTTCAACAGTATTAAGCAAGCATCCACTCTACCATATTCTAAGTTGGCAACTGTTTCTTCATGATCATCACTCTAAATAACTATGGGAAAGCATCCAGACATCAATAGAATTATGACAAAAAAAAAAAAAAAAAATCAGAAAACTGCCCATGCTTTAAATTAAGATTTTTCTGCTCACCCCATGTGCCTTCAAAAAACAAAAAACATAAGAAAAACCCACCCCACTCTGTGTGTTAAATACAGATGACATTTACATTCTGCTATCTTAACAACTCAGACTCCTGGTTTTATAGGAAAATTATAATGAGCTCCCATTTTATTTCCTGCTTAACAAACAAATAGTTCCAAGCTATTAATGGAGTATCCCATTTTTCAGCATCTTAATAATGTTTATCAAAATTTACAAACTTATCTACTAGCACAGTGATTTTGGGGACAGGAGCTGTCATCATCATCTTGTTACAATGACTACTGCTACAAAGCCCTCACCTTTCTAATGCCTTCAGACGCTAATTACCATAACATGTTTAATAACATTAAATAAAACCTGTTTGCTCACCCTCTCTGCTCTATCTACAGATTGGTCATTATTTATTAACTAGTTGTTTTGGGAACTGCACTCATAATACACATGCCAACGTGACCATAAAATGATGGGTTATGTTAAGTATGCACTGAGAAAAATATTTTCCTTCCAGAGTAATTCAAGGTTAGGAGACTTATTGTAATTATCTGAGATTTTAATAGATGTCAGCAAATAACTAGGAGACTTAATGGCCCACAGATATCGTGACACTGAAGAGACATCTATCACAGCAGTCATTTTGAACATCACCTATTCCAATCTTTCCAATGCTGCTGAAAGTTTCGCCAGGGATTTCAGTAAGAACCAAACAAAAAATTCTGACAACACTGCTCAAACCTATGCAACCTAACAAATTCAAGGATCAAATGACTAAAATGCCAGGAGTGTTATTTACAGCATAGCTTTATCCCAAGGATCACGTTTACATTCCTGTGTCCACACTACACCATCGTACTGATGCTGCTTCAGACATTCTTGGTCAGAAAGCCGCCTGAGAAGCAGCAAGGATCAGCCAGTGCCTCTGGAGACAGCTGCCAGAATGCACTTCTACAGACTCCCCCCCTCTCCCTGCTCTCCTTTTGTTTTATTTTAATTCCTGGTAGAACTGTGCTCAATTTTTGCAAGTCTGTCTCATTTGACTTTCTCTGGAGTGTGAAAAGGACAGATGCAGAGGACCTCCTCTTGCAGGGGAACGTCTTCTGTTGCTCCCAACCTGAGGGGGCACCTAACAGCTGCTACTGTGCTGCTTTACCTCAGAAGACTCCTGGATATTGAGGATATAAACTAACCACTCCAAACCTCCTTAACCACCTCCTACAGAACAAATACATTTCAAAGAAGTCAACCCCCTTTCTTTGCTCCTCCAGAAGCGTGCAACCAGAACTCAAGTACTTCAAAACACAGCTCTTCTTCCCAGCCTGTTCTCTCTTTTGTAACTACATCCATGTGGAAATGGTGTGGAAAAATGTGAAAACAGTTACCAGGAGAGAGAAGCAAGGGCAGATGGGGGAAGAAACTGGAAAAATGAAACCGGGGAGGGGAGTGAATGGAATCCCTAAAGGAGAGACAAGGTGAAAGTGTCACAGATTATAAGACTAAAAAAAACAGGTAGTGGTGAAAGCGTAAATGAAGGAAAGACGACAAAAAATCCAACTAATGATGACCAAAAAAAAGTTTCTGGAAAGAGAATCTGGGGAAAAACTTGCAAGAATTAAAGGGAAGTCACCACACCAACATGCGTTTGCACGTGCCAGTAACTGCTGTGACACTAAGACCTACTTCTACATCACACCTAGCAGACGCGGTGGGTACCGGCGCCGGCTGACCTAATTAAGAGCTCTGTAATTCAGTACACAAAGGTACTGAGAGAAGGATCACGACGATGCTTTCACCATAATGCACGTACATGACTGCACCAACAAAATGTCTGTAATTTCATGTGCTGTAAGCAAGTGACATGAAACATGACAGTCAGGAAACACAGATAAATGGGGGTGGGGGGGAATCAGAGCAATAAAAACATTGACTTGAAACATTTCAGGTTTTGTGTTTTTTAACAAAAGTATTACAAGTAAGTAGCATGAATATTTTATTTGAATTCATTTGGTTTTATATTGCCAGAAGACTGAATTATCTACAGTTGTATGAAACAAAAGTAATATCCTACTGACAGTTTTCTTAGTGAAAAGTATGTGTCTCCATAAAAAGTCAATTACTCAAACATATTGTGTAGTCACATTTCTTTTTTCAAACATTTCTTGTACTTGGTGTAGTCAATAATACCAAGGTTTAACATACACAAACAACTTGGGCTTTGGGTTTAAACAAAAGAGGAAACACAGAAAGAAGAATAAAACATATCTTACAAATTACAAAGGAATTTTCAGGTGTGAAACCATACCTACATTAAAAAGAACATTTTGTTGCATTCTTAACTTAATCTGCTAACACTACAGACCATATCTTAGATTTCGCGTGAAACACAGCAATGAAAAGGGGATTTAAGTGATAGTTTGCTTCACTCGACTTCCATTTTTTTTGGTAGCTGGCTAACTATATTCCATGCAGGAAAACCATGCCTTAGCAGTAGTGGATATTCAAATTTAAGTCACTTCTTCAAACCTTCCAAGAAGGGAAGACATATATCAGTAAGTACTTGAAGGAAAGGGCATATTTAGACACCTTTTATGAAGTATAAAAGTGATATTTAAAATAGGCCTGACTACTTAAGACAATGTGTTTAAACTACAAGCAGTTATAAATGAAGCCATTGTATAAGCATGCTTGAAATTACAGCAGACAGCATACTTCAAAAGAATTCAATGTTGTATATACGAGCTCTGCTTCATACTGTTCTTGTTAGCTAATAACTCAGCGGTTTCTGATTTCATCCTGCAATAGGCAGCAAAAATGTAGATATGAGGACTTACAGTTCTGGTATGAACTGCGGCTCCTTAGCTCTATGCAAGTGACAGCTGAAAACCCAGTGAGATTTTTTTTTTTTTTTTTAACTGGAGAAACCAGCTCACCTAAAAGCAAACTGTTACAGGTCCATAAAGAACAGGCCATGAGGAACTAAACAGGAGCAGGCAGAAAATGGTCATAGTGAGAGTACAAAGTGAGCTGGGCACTTTCCAAATCCCAGACTTAGTTACTTTCAATGTGACTCTTGAATTCAAATTTACCTTACAGCGGCTTAAAAAGTAGGCTGAAAATATTGAGTATTCTCTTAACTTATCCCAATTGCAAAACAAAACTTGTTAGTTCACAGGAGCCATTGCCTTTGGCTCAGGTGTACTTAAGTCACTTCCAAAGACTGGTAGAGAAGCATTTGAAAAACCTGACCTGAAATTTGTTTTGCTCTGCTCAAAGCGTACTGTATATTGCTCCTACCTTCTCTTCTGCTTGGTCCGTTCATTTTGTTTCACAAAGAGCCAAGTAAAGATGAGTGGTAGTGATGCTATAGTATGGGTGCTTTTCTGAGTCTCTAGCGCTGGAATGCTTGGGGACACTGTTCTCTTTCATTTGGGAAAGGAAATGCTCCATCCATGATTCATGGATAGACTCAAGAGAGTATCAGAAAGTGTGTATCAAAGCTTACAGATAACGCAGCAGAGCTGAATACAAGCAGTACTGGCTTGGTTTTGGTATTAAACAAGGCATTCACCCCCTCCCCCTCATTTAGCCTTAATAAAACTTTGGCACTGAAGGGTGAGATTTCCTCATCAAGTTGCATAACTATAAAAACACAATTGTTTTTGTTTGGGTTTGTTGATTGTTTGTTTGTTGATTTTTTAACTACTATCTGTAGTCTGTCATATGGAGGAAATCTAAATGCCTTCTAGAGATGGGATGTATGTACGGTTTTCCCTCCATTTGGAACATAAATGACTGCAATTGCCATGTATAATCTAGAACAATTTTATGTCACCATTCCTTAAGGTAAATCCCAAACGCTATCCATTTCTAAATGAAAACCCTTGTCATTAAGGAGGAGAGTGTGCACAACCAAGGAAAACAAGAAGAAACAGCCAAAATGACTGGTTTGCTTTCCTTCTGAAGCCTACAGCATCCAAATAGTTCTTAAAGAACTGAAAAGATCAGTGAAGAAATAATACATACCTAAAACTTGTTTTCTCTCTAAAGCCATTAAGTGGATTTGCTGGGGAGAGCAGGGACACCTAAGCCTTACCCTTACTTACGTCTCCTTTCTGCCGTGGCACCATCACTACTCTCAACGCTACCCTGACAGTAAGTACCTGGAAGGAGAACTGGAATAGAAGTGTTACCAGGGGTCCAAAGCTTCTCTTCGTAGACAAGTTTCTGTATGGGGATATATTCCACAGCAGTACTTGCATACTGTATGCATATATACACATTTACCTCTCATACGCAGACTCCACTTCCACCCAAACTCTTATTCCAGAATGGGGAGAATTTAGGGCTTGAGGAACCCCCTCCCTCTTGGTATACATTCCCACTTCTTTTGTCTTTGGCTGTAAAAGCAGCATATTCTGACCCTAGCTGCAGCGCAACAAAGCCAAAGTCTCTGATTCACCTTTATTACACTCTGGAACAATGTCTATTAAGAAACAATGGTCTGAAATTTCCTCAGGCAAGTTCTGCAGGAAAACATTTCTGACATCAAGATGTGTTACAGAAAATACAGTAATCTCTACTGTTGTGTTACCATCTGTATCAGGAAGCCTTTTTTCTTTAACAAGAATGAATCTGAAAAAGGAAAAATAGTTTAACATTCACAGTGCGGTAACTAGATTGGATTATCTTAAATCTAAATTGGTTATGGATATCACATTTTCCAAAGTTTACTGCTTTTAAAGCAAAATAATGCAAACAATACTGCAGAAACCACTTAAGAACTTCTTACCACAAGTCCAAAAAAAGGCGTATTTCCTCAACTACCGCAGAAAGCTCTTTTACATTGTATAAACACACACAAGGAAAGTGAAGGAGGAAGAACTCTGCTGTTGGCTTTTGGAACCTCGCTATTAAAGCAGTATTCATAATCCTGATTGCCGAGTTATGTGGTATGTTCATTTAACACATTAGCCTTTAACGATCACAAGACCCATGAACAAATCCCTCATTAACCCATGAGTGAGGCAACTCACTGGCTCAGTAACACCTCCCAGGAATGCAGCCAAGTCAAGAAGATGGACACCTACACTAAACAATTGAAGAAAACTGGCATGACCTTACTTTCAGCAGTGATTTAATGGGTGTACTGCAAATGAGGATTTGAGGGTGTCTGCAGACGTGTTCTGAGATACACATGGTATTTGCCTACTTTTCACTTGAAATTTGCACTTAATTTAGTCTTTTTCAAATAATTGTTTGTAAAACGCATCTCTTTCCCCTGCTAGATACTTCCTGTCTACTCAAACACTCCTCCAGAAGCCCTTCTGTATCTTTGATCACTCTTGTTGCCCTGCTCTAAGTCCTCTCCAGCTCTAACATATCTTTTAGAAAACGAGTAGACCAAACTTCACAGTCTCCAAGACATGGCCATCACCCAAATCTCTGAGATGGCTCTGTGATGCTTTGCCTTATTCACTATTTCTTTCCTATTAATTCCTAACATTTCACATTGATATTTTTTTGCTCTGTTTTGATTTTAAAGCTGCCAAGCACTCAGCTGATGTTTTCATGGCTCTACTAGTCATAATCCCAAGATTCTCTACTGAGAGGTAATAGTCAGTTTTGAATCATAATTTCCTGTAACTTGGATTTGGTTTTCCTGCACATGCAACACTTACATTTATCTATATTGCTTTTTGTTTGCTGTTATTAAACAGTAATTAAAGACTAATGGCCCTTCTGCAACCCTTCAGTCATCCCTTGCTTTTACTGCACTAAGTCTGCATCACTGGCGAGACTGATTACCTCCAGCCCGCTTCGTGTTTGAGTCCATTAATTAGCATGATCCTCAGTACAGGGCCTAGTGCCAAATTCTACAGGTGACATCCCTCTGCTGTGACAGCTGACCATTTATTTCTATCCTCATTTTTATCTCAGCCCATTATTCTCCACGACAGGACACTCACTCTCATGCTGCGCCCGCTCAGCTTTCTAAAATGCCTTCGGTGAAAAACTTCGGATGAAGCTCTTCTGAAAATCCAAGTGGATTTTATCAACTGGATCTTCTCCTCCATGATTTGCCAGCCCCTTCAGCAGAATTTCACGTAGTTCATAAAGCAGGAATTCCTTCTACAAAACCCACAGTGACTCTTCCTGTATTTATCCAGCTGTCATCTAAGTAGCAAGAAGCGTGACTTCATGTGGCACGAAGTAATACACGAATGTGAAGGTAGCACATCTTTCTAAACCAAAAAGCTAGATGAACAGTTTATGTTTGCCGAGATAACTTGCCACTTCCCCAGAAGAAACTGATACATTCAAAATAATTTAAGGCTTTTAGCACTTGACTATGAAGAGCCAAATAAACTCTTATCCACCCAACATCCTGTCCACACAGTAGCTCACGACTGCGCTTGCAGAATCCAACCAACTTCCCATTTTCAAAGCAGTACGAGTCAAGTTAAAGCAGTGGAAGCGTTACAACTTAAGCTAATTATAACTGATATTTCGGCACCTGTTATGATTACAATAAGGTAGGTCTTTACTTAAAAAAAAAAAAAACAACAAACAAAAAACCCCACAATTAAGTTTAAAACCTTACTTCCATCAAGAGACATTTAGATATTCACATTTTGCTCCTTTCACTTATCCTCATCAACACCACTATTCCAGCCCAGTAAACACACTATCTTCTCTCCTCTAGACCTAAACCAAGCAAGCTACTGCTGGCTCGCACAGCGTGTAGGTTTGGTGGTGCCTGCCATGCCTCATACGCTACCCGAGGTGGAAACAACACAAAGCAAGCCTTGCGGGACAACATGCTGCTCTTAGCGCTGCCAGTGCTACATGGAAATAAGGTTCTCACATGTCACAGATGGGTGTGCGAGAGATTTTATTTTTTTCAAAGAAAAAAAAACCCGTAGCTCTCACACCAAGTTGCGCTTAAAACACAAATGCAGAATTTTTCTCAATCAAGTAAGCGTGTCATTGGAAGTCCCCCAAAATAAATAAAAAGGCATAAAAGTGACTCTTACAAATAAATCAAAGCAAGACATTTTCCTAAGATCAAGTGATTTTAGATTAACCAAACCAGTGAGGCACTACAATATACTTCCATAATAACTGATACATATCTCAAAAATTCCTTTAAGGTGAAACCATTAATAAGTCAAAACACAGGAGAACTGCCAACTAAGAAATAATTTCTCTCCTCTATAAAGTCCGGGAAGTGAAGATTATCATAAATAAAGCTCACAGAAAGAAAGATAAAAATCTTCCTTCTCCCAGTTAGCTTATTCTGCAGAGCTGATAGCACCATGTTTGCGTTTGGTTTTCCGGGTATAGTCAGTCCATTTCCTCACCCGTTCTCACAGTCCCTTATAGGAGATAGTCACACAGCAACAAAGAACAGAAAAAAGAGAAGAAAAAAATTAAAATCTTAACTGAGTTAACACCAAACCTAAAATTACGCTTTCAGTTTCAAGCCGAGGTGCCTCCTGTTAAAAGGTTATTCCACTCATCAGTGACTTTCTTATAATAATTACTTTTAATACACTAATACATGTAGGCAGAAATAGTAAGGTTTCATTGTAGCCCCTGTGTTCAGCCTTCAAGAAAAATACAGATCATTTCACTTGCATCAGAATAAAGAGGATTCCTGAAAACATTCTTCATATTTAAAGGTGAAAGCTAAAACAGCTGAAACACCAGCACTTCCACAGTCTAAAACGTTGCTAAAGCACAGGCCAAAAGATACTCCTAAATACCAATTTAGGCCAGTCAGTCCTTACGCAAACATCTAGTTCCCCTGGAAATCCAGAGTTATTCCAGTTGATGGGTTGGAGGGGTCTAGGTTTGACTTCAGTAAGAAACTACTTTCTTCCTAAAAACAAAAACCGCCACCATTCTACCAGAACTATCCTTAGCAAAGAAAAATGCACTTATATATTAAAAAACACATCAGGTAACTAATTATTTTTAGAAGGAGAATTAGTCTAAAAACTAGAATTTGAAGTTGTAACTGAGCATTCAATCTACCTCTATGCGTAACCACTGGCTATCCGAGAAAAAAGTTACTAATAATTCAGAATTGGTAATTGGTATTCCATTTTTAAATGGTGGTACATACCCACAAAAATAAATTTTAAGCTCAATTTACTTGCGGAACAATATTCTGGCTTTTAGTATTTATTCTGTGCAATTCAATTCTTTAACTATCATGGGTAACATACTTTTAGATTCACTTTTTTAAGAAAAAACACAAGTAATATGGGAGGACAATCTAATAATCTTCTTCAACAACAGCACCTGTATCTGCTTCATTATGGTCCCTATCTCTCTCTTTTCCTTTTTAATTGCTCCTCCTCTCCAAGTCTCTGCTTTAATCCTCCACCACAGGTAAAACAGTTCCCATATTAAGACTATTCAAGCTATCAAATGGGCTAAATGCTTTCAACAAGTTTTAATTTTTTCAGAGTGTATCTAAGCTTTCCTTTGGGAGGCCCACAGCAAGGACAATGCAACATGTAACAGGACAAGCATGAAATCAGTGCCACACCAAAATAAAACTGGTGCAAGGACACGATGATGTCAAACCCCACCATTCCAATTTCCTGCCCCCTAGAAGTCAGCCCTTTCAAGTGACAGTGAAATACCACAAAGAATAGTAGTTCAGATGTAAAATTATAATGGTTTCTGTAACTTCCAATTCTGATCACATCTTCCCTTTCTCATGCTGAAGATTAACAGAGACATGAATGAGGCACCTCCTGAGAACTGCGGTATGTGAAATCGGTTAAGTTTCTGTGAAACCATATCTGGTTAGAGTACAACAGCACAGTACCACTCTGTCCACTAAGATGACCCTCCCTCCAAAACCATCCCCACAGACATTATCTGTGTAAGGAAAGCAACATTTAAAATGGCTTTAAAAGGCTCTAATGGAATGCACTGTGAGCTTTAAAAAAAAAAAAAAAAAAAAAAAAAAAATCTCTTTCATGTCAAGAATATCTTTCCTTCAGATTTAACCAGCTTGCTTGTTTCATAAATGTTACTGCCAGAGAATATAAGAAATTCTTCCCACTCTCTGTTTTTAAAGGTGCAATTAAATGTTGCCACTTTCTCTTTACATATAATGTGAACCGTTATCTGGCATAACTATCTGGATGAAACCATTTCCATCCATCTGCAGCTGAAGTTTGTCATCACATTAGTACATGAATCCTACCCAAATCCTAGAATACACTTTTTTAATGTTGAATATCATCTTTAAGAGTAATACAAGACGCTTGATGTTTTAGACATGCATAAGATAAGCTTGGAAATGGCCCAGCTTTGTGCACACAAAGATGCAGAAGTTTCATTAGCAGCGTAGCGCAGTACATTAGATTACTTGGAACAGTACAGGGATGGAGACAACGAAACTTTTATGGAGAAGGTGCGCGTTATCTCTCCAGTAAGAGACAAATAAGTTATTCTCTTAAACAACTGCTCTGACTACAGCACCAAAATCAATGGAAAAAAAGAACTTTTGAATTATTTTTGCTTGTGTCAACTTGTGCAGACTGGGTTCACAA
>NW_009648074.1:1228685-1244324 GCF_000708025.1 Charadrius vociferus | reverse complement strand
GATGTATCAACATGAAAAGAGTAATACAGGTTCAGTGTTAGTTCTAGGCTATTTAACAGTAGAAAATTAGATCCATAATGTGAACTCCTTCTAGAAAGTGATTACTACTACAGAGTTACTACTATATGACTCTTTTGCATCAATTAATAAATAAGACCTGTCAGCAGGTTAAGAAAAAAATTTCTTCACAGGTTGTTTCTGCTACAAACTCCACGTGCTTTAAGCACTCGTACTACACTTGGCAGTAAAGTTGAACACTTAGCTTAATTTATGTAAGCAAAATTAAAATAACTACAACACTGAAGTAATTAAAACAGAGGAAGATAAGGAATGAATTTTAATACTATGAGCAATATCCCTTCCTTCTAATTCTTAATTATATTTGTTTGTATAAAAATATTTATGTCAGGGCACATTTTATTAGTTTGCTCCAAAACATCTGTAGAAAACTCAGGCAGCAATTAGATTAATGTCTAATACCAGAGAGTAATTTACTACATTCCACGCTGCCATCTAAGAAGTGCTATTCAGTCCTCTCTAAATGAGCCCTTGCTACATTTTTCCAAGTCTACAGTGAAATATAAATCATGGTTATAAATACATTACATACATACAAAATTTTAAACAAAGTGAGTAGATCAATTTGCTAGAAAAAAAAAGAAAAGCATGTAAAATTCTGTATTAGTTTGCAATCAACCTAGTCACCGAGTTCCAAAGATCTTAACACAGACATACGTCAACAATATGGTAAATTCAGAACAACTTGGAAAAAAAATATAGCAACGAAGATTTACAAGCTTCTAAATACTGAGCTAATAATTACGTATGTGAAAATCCCCTAAAAATCCACTGAAAAGTTGCTGCTTAGAGCAAAACTTGATCTATAGAATCTTCACTACCAGGATGTCTAGAGAAATAACGCTGCTTTGCATTCCAGTTCAATCTCAAGTTTGTCAGCCTCGCAGATAAAAGAAATGCATCTGTAATATCAGCCGATATTCATCTGAAACAAATACACAAATACATTCCTTACAACTCTTTAAAACAGTCAGTCCTAGCAGCATTCATATTAATATACCTACCACCCTTACCCACTGCCCCACATACATAACGCTGATATAAATGCTTATTAAAATTATATTAAATAGTATTAAAGATATTTTTCCCCTCACATTTCTTTGAATAGTAAAATAATTCTTTTTAAGTTTTTAATCCAAACTGTCATGAAAGGGTAACATATATGCATTCAGGAGAAAAAGCAGCTGCACACTCATCCATCTTTGGACAGCCAGTCACCCTAAGTGCAATTATCTGTTCTATTCAAAAGGATGTCGACTGCCATTAGTAGCACAAGTATAAATGTGTCAAAATCCTGTTTGACTTTTAAACCACTCAAGCAAGTCGGTCTTCTCAGATAGCTTTTGTTATCTCTAACCTCTTCATTATAAGATTGGTAGCCTTTTTCATACAAGCTTTTCAAAATACGTTATTGCTAAGTTCACCATTTTCCAGTTACTCTTCCCACCAGACTATCTGTATAGTTATTTTCATGCAATTAGCTATTCAAGAAGCATATTTACAAATTCAGACACATCTTGTTGCTGTTCTGTTTCTCAATTTCATCTTCACTAATTTAGTTCTCCTCCAGTAATTTATTTTCCCATCTTCCTTTATCCTCAGAACTCACAAGACAGTTTTGAGAAACATAAAGTCTGGTATTTGCAGATCTACACCTGCATCAGCAACTCACAGCAAGGGAAAAGCAAATAACGTCGCTCTGATACACTGGCAGCCTGCGACCACTCAGCACACACGCAAATCCAGGTTCACCATGACATGCACTGTGTCTCGTGAGGCAAGGCTACCAAGGGTCACTGGAGAAAGACGGAGACGGCCATCCTACAGAGAGATTTCCTTTCAGCCTACTGAAAGACACAGAGCAGAAGCCACAGCTCCAAGAAAACAGATCCCTTTGGAACAGGGATGCCAACCAGCTATCTTTTTGGGAGACCACAGGTGTTGCAGCTAACAGTATAAAGGACAGTCAGGACAGACTTGTTCAGCCCAAAGTTGCTTTGCAACGCACTACTGCAAACAGCCAACTCACCGCTCAAGGCCTCCCAGTCCTGCACACCAGCAAAGACTGGTGCCTCTCTGGCAGAAGAATGACTTCCCATACACTTACTAATTGTTTAAAGACTGGGTAGAAACAATTCTTCATGGCTGCGTTTGCCTGGGTTTTTAATGATTTGAAGGCTTACAGCAAGCTGTCCACATTGATGGAAAAGAGAAATGGGAAGGAGTGTTTCCGTGTTCAGTAATTTACTTAAATTCTTCCCATTATTAATGGGAAGCATCATAAAAATCACCTAAGCATGGAGAGGCAGGGTACTTCATTTCATACTAAAGGTTTCATTTCAGAAGATTCCACATGAAGTCACCATGTGTGAACAGAAAAGAAACAAACGGTGTTTGCAAAGCAGATGCCACCTCGGCCTTTGCTGAAAACCAGCACACAGCTCATGCTACACTCGAGGGACGAGAGATCAATTCCTGGCCCCGCTACTCAGATTCAACAATGCTGTAAAGATAAAACAACAGCAGGATGAGAAGGGGGAGGGAGGAGGAAGAGGAAGAGCACAAATAAAGGAAGGAAAACCAACCTGATGTTCCTATAATGAGTAATATGCAAAAGCTCGCCATCTGATATCTATACCAGAGGTAAACACAACCCTCATAGAATAACAAACAAAACACATTTGAAAAAATACCAGGTTCTCTCTCTAGCTTTCTTACAATATTTCCAGAGTATTTCACATTCTTACCTACAGTATTTCTCAACGTTATTTAGTAAAACCCTCCTAGCAAGTTGCAGACCGATAGAAGTGATTTCCTAAAGGAAGACACTGAATTCACAGAGGTATACAAATAACACAATATGAAACCTGGAGACTTCTTTCCTAAAGAAAGCAAAAAGCAACCAACTATAAATATGGAATCTTTCAATCAAACTAGGCCCATCAAACATGTAAACGAAGCTATTAATATTTTAAGTGGTTTCTTATTTGGAAGAAGATCATAAACTTAAATTTTATGAAGTATTTATACTTTCAATAATTATTTCCTATTTGTGTTTCATCAAAAAAAAAAGTCAGTTCAACTCCCATTAGCACAGCATTTCAGATGCAACAACTCTGACACCAGGCACAAACATGAAGGAATGTAAACTCAGTCTTTTACAAGAGAGTGCGCTGACACACAGCCCTTTCTACTGGGCTCTTTTTAGTTATATTTTAATGATGTGTTACAGAGCATCTTAAAAATACAAAAAATCCTCCTACATAACAATTACGTCGTTCCTTTGAATTATCCAAAATAATTCCAGACTGAGACTGAACTTTCCTTCCTACACAGGCACTCCAGAAAACTTTGAAAACAATTTGCCTTAATGTATACAAGCACCTACTACATCAAACTGAAAGCTATTTCTCCCCAAACACAAAGAAGATATGTTACTATGGGCTTATTTTTTAAACTCTTCTGTGCTTGGTCTAGCCACATCTACTACTCCATATACAGACGTGTTGGAGCCAGACTCTGCCCTCGCACAGTTAGAAAAGGCTCCAGAATTTATTCTCTGTTGTTGTTTATGAAACATGGGATATTATTTTGAATTACTTTAACCAGTGCTTAATATTGCTAAGTCATAGCTTTAGCATTTATAAGCATTTTTATGTGTCAAAGTGCCCAAATAAAATTGTTGTAATCCAGTTACATTAGGAAAACGGAAACAAAGGAATGAATTTCAACTCAGTTTTCCATTTTATGCCAGTGTCACAACCTAACAAAAATATTCAGAAAACCAAAATCATTTGAAAGTTTAGCCCAGGTTTGGGAAACCCCACAAACACAACCAGCCTTGACAGTCAGAAATCAAATACTTTGCTGCGGTCATAGTTTTGTCAGCCATAGTTTCAAGGCGATTTGGGTTTTGTTTCTTACAGAGAACTCAACAGTCACCATATACAACCTACATGAAACCAAAATGATTGTTTCCTCTGGGGGAGATGCTGGGGGAGGGCAGGGGGCAAAGCGAGAGTCTTTCTTTAAAATGCACTAATTTATGTACTGCTCCTACAAAATTCTAAAATAGGACAACATATCAAAATTATTACTTGATCCAAACTAATTGCAAAAATCAGATGTTCTTTCTAATGACAATAAATGATAAATGACAAAAGGAAACACATATATAGTTTCTCGTGGCACTCTGACCCGCTCCAACCAACAGCAATTATTTCTGCTCCTAAACCGCAGAGGCTCAACGTGGAGACTGTTTTCCAAACCGACCCCCATGCACTGCTCAATCTTATTTTTAATCACATCCTGCAGTTCACACCAGAACCAGCCACACAGCATCATCTCTTAACACATAACATTAATATTTATTTAAATTTTCTTGCAAAACTTATCTAGAAATCAGTCAGCCAACAACTTGTCATGCTTTATGCTTTTTTTTTTTTTTTTCCTGACGATCCACAAAGAGCCTGAAATCAGAATATGGAATAGCAGGACCGCTGCCAGGAGACTTCCTGCACACAGAGCTTGTAGCATATGGATAAGCTCTTAATACAATACAGAAAGACGACTTCTTGAATGTAAGCAGCCAGGACTAGCTTCACGCAGAAGTTCAACACGAGTGTCTAGACTATGAGCAAACTGCCACCAGATATAAATCTGGGGATTTATAGTACAGACGCTTGACAAGTATAGATTTAAGCTGCCCGAATTCCAAACCTGCAGATTTCAGCAAGCACTCACATGCATCAGATGCAAGAACACAGGTGGTATCAGCATGTGACATCTGAGAAGGGTAAATCCCCCACGTACGCCAGAGTCAGCTCAAGTATATCCATAGCTAAATGGGTAATAATTAATACAACAAGATTTACTCTCCATATAGTGTTACTCTTCAAGTGAACAAAACCAACCCAAGCCACACTCATGTAAAACACAGTACTGTAAAGACAGATTCATCACTTGGAAGATTTTTACATTTTCCTGATAACGATGAATACGTCAATAAACTTATGTCATATGATCTAATCTTTCCTTAAAGATGGTTTTATCCAAACTTGGAGAGATATTTCTTTCGCCTCCATTTATGAAGAATGTTAATTTGCATCTATGATTTTCAGTGTTTTGCTACAGTGAAAAGCCTTGGCTACACAAAAGTGTAGCACATGCAAAGCAGTAAATGCAGCCCATAGTGGTGCCTTATCTGCTTTTCTGACTGCAAAACTATTTGTCCATGAGGACAAAAGCAATGAAAGAGTTTTAAGTTAATCATGATAGCTTTCCTTACTGCAAAACTTTCATTGTAACCAAGACACATAAGAGAATACACTGTATACAGTTACATCAGGTACATAAAAATTGTATCATGGATTTGGTTGACACGAATGCTGAAATTTCTCACAAAAAATATCTAATTAAGACAACTATTTCAAATACAGTGCCTTCATATCTATATGACTTAAACTGTATTTCTGAATAGAAATAGCTTGGTAAACAGATTAAACCAGTATATTCAGGTGCTTACTAAATAACATTCATCAACTCGCTTCAAAAATTTGTGTATGCATCCACCAACTTCAATGCTGGTCTCCATGTCCAAAGATCAAAACTACAGCAACCCAACATGGAAAACCACCTCAGTGCAAGGACTATGAACGCATTCAGCAGACTGAGCCAAAGTCTTTACCGACTAGCTTTGTTAGGCAGTCTTATGGACACTGACAAGAGGCAGAAGCAGCAAAAAAAAAAAAAATCCACAAAGAACTAAGAGTCCGATGCAAAGCTTATCGACTTGATGAGCACTGCTGCAGTTGTAGCTATGCAGGGGGAGATGCTGGCAAAGTCCCTCAGCAGAGGGACAATGTATGCTGACATAAGAGCAGCTAAATCGTCCACCCAAATAACTTGGGAAAGAACAAGAAAAGCCCTCTGTGAAAACCTGTGTCTGCACATGAATTCTGTCCATACTGATACATAGTATTTTCAGGGTCTGAGCAAGTTTGGAATAAGAATCCAGATCTTTTAAAAAGCCACAAATCGACAATTCCCTTTGAATTTCCCTTGCTCTGTGTGGATGCAAGCATGCATGCAAATGCCATGGAGATGTTTTAATTTTCATTTTGGACGTTTCACAGAGCTTTGCTCTGTTCCTGTTTACCTGTATTTATACTATTGACCAGTCTTTTTATTCAGAATAAACTCTGAGACATTCATTTGTTCATATTTTAAGTTCCAAATTTTTCAAGATCCTTTTGAGTCTAATCTTTTCTTCCCATCCCTGCAACCCCTTGAAAGCTGCTGTCACACACAGGTTCTACTAGTACACTCTCAATTCTGTCTTCCAGGTTACCAAGCAACACGCGAACCAGTTTTGCATCCGCTTTACAGCAGTTTTGATTATGCTATGTCTAACTTTTTAGACAAAAACATCATAGGCCACCATACCAAAAGTGTTACTAAAAGCAAGACGAACTTTTTCACTTAGTTACAAAGTTTTTCTCATCTTCTTACAGCAGGTAGCAGTGATTTGTTCAAGGCTAGTTAGTAGTGCCAAAGGATGAACTGAGATCTTTCAGTTCCCATTCGGCAAAGTCGAAATCAAATCAACAGACCACTCTGCTATTCACTCCTTTAAAATAATTCCTCAGTTTCAACCGCGCATGTACTAACCAAGCTGAAGCTTACATAATACTAAAAAAGCCAACTTTTTTTAGTGCCTAGAAGACGGTCTAGCAAGCATCACAGCCCATATTCCCCTGACTTACTCCCCTCACACTTTCTTTCAAATGCCAGCAACCAAACCTCAGCTAAGACCCCCATGACTGAAAATACTTCTCAAGTTCGCAAAAATAAATACTTGCATCTCTTTCTCTTTAGAAACGTACACTAATTTAGAACTACACCATTTGGCTTGTGATCACAACTTGTAACTGGCAAGAACTCCCACTGTTATTACTTTTTGGGATAACTACTACCCACATAGTGCCAGATGGTATATTCCACCTCTGCTGAGGAGGTGTAGGAGCACTGCCTGCTGTCAGCATTGCATTTTCTTTTTTTTTTTTTTTTTTTTTTTTTAAAAAATCAAGACACAGATAATATTACCAGTCTGAAGAGAAAGCCGGTGGGCATATGTAGCTCCATTACAGCTTAAGCCTTCAAACAACAATATTCCTTTCTTTAATGGTGCCTGTTACAGTAAATCCCCACTCCTGAAGACAAAAAAGCAAGGGATGCTTTGACACACACCCAAGTATTAACCAAGGGTTGGGCCCAATGGAAAGCTGCTCACAAAGATTTCAAGCGGACACTCACGTTCTAACCGTGAAGCTGAGTATCTCATACTAATAACTGTGTGAAACAGCAGAAAATTGAGTTGGGGTCCTCTAATCAAATCTTACATTGAAAGTAGGAAAAATTACTTTAGTAAGAGGAAAAAATCCGCATTAAATTAGCAAATGGGAGATTTCTCCCTTCATAAAATATAAATTAGCTATTAAGCCAAGATTATTTAGAAATGCAAAAGCTGCTAGAAAAGATAATAAGCCTTAGACCCCAACTTAAGCAAGTACAGAAAGCAGCAGATTAAGCAACATACAGCTGTATGCACAGAATAACTGCCTGAACGCATATCATTTTGCAAATATCCATAAAAATAAAGTCACACAAAGAACAATGTGGCCTGCAAGCTTGGGGCAAGCCAGCAAAACCCACAAGCACAAACACTTATTTGGATCATTCAAATCACTATATCCACACACATTTGCACCCTCCACATGCTCCATTTTACATCCGTCACAGAAGTTTGAGACACACACTTCCTTTTGGCTCTGTCCTCCAAGCATCATGTATTTCTAAAAATCTATCCTCATGATAGAAAGCCATGACTTGGCTTTCCCCGTCTCCGAACCCTTTCATAGCCTATTCCATAAAATCTCTGGAGAATAGAAAGTTGTTTATCTGTTTGTCCACTAATCTCCCCTTCACTGAAGACTTTCTTCTGCAGCACTCAGAAGGAACAGCCTGCCTAAGCCTATCCCAATTATCTACTCAGCCACTGACCTCTTATGTTCACAGACGCGCACCGACCACTGAGAAGAGAGCCAAGACGTAAAACTAAAAATCTGCATACTATTAAGGGAGCCTAGAGAAAGAAGGGAGGACGGGGGGCTTAGGCCTGAAAGGACATGACTATTTTGACCAAGTTCTTTCAAGCTACAAGCCCCATGCTGCCCTCCCCCTAGTGACTCCCTAAGTCCTGGGGAACTACAGAACGTGTAGGCTTTCCCCATGACATCTTTCAGCATTAAAATCATGTAACTCATTTCTACAGAAGTGCTGTGTAGCTTTATCTTCTAGTTACTAGGCCTCTTCAAATCATTATCTGGAACATTACGAGCATCCCACTACCAAAAATAGTTTCTTAACACAGAATAATCCCCACAGGACAGAATGGGAGACAAGGCAAAAGGTAAAATCATCTGTTTTTAAAGAGGTAAATAAAAGGACTGACAATGAGACAGATGCACACTTCATTGTTCACTGCACTCTGGGTGCATATTGTCCCATTACTTACTAATATTTCCTCATTAAAAATACTAACTTTATGGGATCCCAACCCCAGAAGAGAAGATAGCAGAAGCTCATTTTTATTGATGGAAAAAGGCATCACCAGAATCTGTTGTGCAGACTGGTGGGACAAAACAGGATTGTTAACTCCAACTGATCAGCACCACCAGTAAATAATTTCAGGGCAGGAACACCAGGAGGAAGGCAGTAAAATGAGATTATTCTTTTTACCTTACACCCAGACATCTGGTTCAGCACAGCTGAGAGACCAGCAGCTTTCAGCAGGGGATGAAGGTAACAGGAATGAACAGCTGGGTGATGGCACAGACAGGTAAAACTTCTTCAAAGAGCAATAAAAGATAAGCCTTTTTGTTTGTTTGTTTCCCTAGAACAATAAAACCAATAAACCAGTTTCCATTTAACAACTGCAGAAAGAATCTAAATCCTCTAAAATTAATACCTTTAGACACACAACCAAAAAGCTACTTAATTCACATTTGTTTCTCCTTACAGTCTTCTCCCAGTTTTCCTTGTATTTTTTCCTCGACATCATTGGAAATAATATTTCACAAACGCAGACAGAAGCAGCCCGCTAAAAATGCTAAGCGTGGCATAAGTACGGCTTACCAATATTTAAGCCAACCGTTAAAACACTGACCACAGGATCTAGCTCAATCAGCTTAATACTCTGCAATTCAAGGATGGAAAATTCACCTGCAAGAACTTCAGATTACCATCAAGGTGACTGGCAGTGAACAGAAGAGAACACAATTGTTTCCAGTTTAAGGATATTAAGACACTTTCAAGAGTATCAGTTAATGCTTTACAGCAATTGGAATCAATGCACAACTGCTTTCTGGAACCGCAAACACTATAAATATTCATAGTCCCATTCTGCAAAGATATTTTACATTGTCTTTAATTTTGATAGTTTTCATATGCACTGATGGTTTCTCTTTTTCAAATGCATTCATCAAGTTTCTCATTCAAACTGAGAAGGAAACTCAAAGTTTTAAGACATTCAGCTGAAAAGAACACATAGAAAAGGGGGGAACCATTCACACACATACACAAACCTCACTTGTTAAGGCATCTAAGAAATATAAATTGCAGGACCGATGTTTCCTATTGACTGCTTTATAAAAACATTTTACTTAAATAATCTGAATACAGAAAAATAGCTGCAATCTGCCAAAATATTATTCAACCTGCCCTGGAAATCATATAAGCATGAAGGGGAAAATGAAATAAACACCCAAAATATCTAAAAGTAAGTAAACAACTGGGAAGATCCCCTATCATAAAAGAAATGAACCATCTCTTTTCTCACACTTGCTAACTAATAGTGAATTTCCAGTGTGACTTGTATTGCAAATAAGAATTCTCCTATCCAAAATACTTTTTTCATTAATGAGATCACTACAAATCTCAAATTTGAGATCACTACAATTCAACCATAATTAGCAATTAAAGCTGATGTAAGTAGAAGTTAGACAATAGCATATTCACCATTAAAGTGAGCGACTTGGAGAAAAAAAACGTGCATTTACTCTATTCACTGTTATTTGGGAATGTTACCTCAACTGCTCTGTCAAGCTATCCCATCTTTTAATCCTAACAATATCCCCTACAGATTAGGGTAAAAGATACAGTTCAACCATGCAGCTGAGTTTCATTAGTGACGTATTTATACAAGCTTCAGGTTTTAAGTATTGCACAATGAAAGTCTGCCAAGCGTCACTGCTCTCTAAAAACCAAGTCACCTCTTTCAATGGCAAAAGACTGGAAGATATGGAAAACAGGATGTGAAGACAAGTAACTCATCACGACAACCAAATCTCTGCTGTCTTACATGCAACCTACTGAGGTTAACAATCTTGAGGAAAGAGAAGCAAGAAAGCCTGTTGCCATCCTTCCAAGCTTTGGAAAGGCTCGGACAGTGGAAGGTCTGCATTCGCTATTTGCATACACTTACAGCTCAGCACAGGAACAAACGCGGCTTTGAGCTTTCTCTGCTTTCATCAGCATAATAAGGTCAGAAACACTAATCAGATGACTTTTCAATAACTTATGTGAAACTGGGCAACATGAATGGAACCGCTTGTGGTGTGAGAAAGAATAATTCATACATGCCAGGATCTTCACTTTGGCCATACACCACTTACTTTATTCTTTCTCATTAAGTACAACCAAACAACTAACGAGCAACAAGTTGCTCCAAGACTTCGAAATGATGAGTATGAAAGATCTTCAACAACAAATCACTCCCCAGCCAAACAGAAAAATTAACAGCAACTCCAGCCTTCACACTACAGAGCGCTCAGTCTGCTCTGGAAGATATTCCTTCAGTCACCAATATGTTCTTTTCATAAAGGACAAATAAATAACAAATACTGGTAATAGCTGAAATGTCAACATGCATGATTCATCACCCTCCTCATCAGTTATGCCAGTTCAAAAGAGAACACCACTCTAACAGATTACTTCCCTACCCATTAGCTCATACAACATCATTCCTCATCAGCATGAGGGCCCCAGCTCACGAAGGCGGCGGCGTGTGGGGACTTGTCTGCATAGGAATAGTAACATGAACTCACCAGGATTCTTCGTGTTCCTGAAGTATCTACGTCTGCCTTTGCCAAATTGGCTCTTAAGGATTACTACCCAAGGTTACTTCTTTGGTAAAGCTAAACAATTCTCATCCTTACGAAGCAACGACGTTGGTGGGAGGGAAAGGAGACAACAGAAAAAGCCACTCTCAAATTTTAAATTAAAAAAAAAAAAAGCAACAGTTTTAGCAAATAAGGCCTCCACTCAGAGCAAGAAAAAGCTTTACCAAAAAAAAAAAAAATCTAAAAATGACTGAGGAAGCAAAATTTAGACCAAGGTTTGCTTTAAGCAGAATACATACAAACCCAACTATTACATGTACTTTATAAACACCATGAATAAGTAATGATTCCTTTGAAATCAATCATGAAATGTGGCACAAAACCAAATCTGAGTCAAAAAAAGCATACTATATATTTTGTGTTATATCATTACTAATTAACATTCTCTTAAATTAAAGAGTATTTTTCAAGATGGAGTTTCTCACACCACAGTATAAATTATTTGACACATTTTGGAAAGAGGGATAGGCAATAAATGCTGCCCAGGAAGAAAACCAGACTAGGCAGGGAACTCTATGGATTATTCAAAGACTTCTTTTCCTGAAGATCTGAAACACCACAGTTGCATCACCACAGCTCCCAAAACATACAGCATTTTTATTCAAATTCCAGTAAAGTAATTTCTGCTCTCTCATGAGAATCCCACAGCCAATTCCACATGAGGACAACAACCTAAATTCCTCGTCAATTTGTCCGTCACCCTCGTCATTAAACCAGATCCTTTCGTCACAGATCATTTAAGTAGAATCTCAACAAACTGCACTGGATAGGACAGCTTCACATGGGACAATTTCAAGACCGGGCTCTAAATGCCCAGTTTCTCCCTTCTTAATGTAAGTATACAAAACAAGCCATTATCTCCTCTCATTAACGTAGGGTATGTATTTAAAGTAATTACTTTTTAAATTAATGTAATTCAAACAACTGCATTTTAGCCCCATAAAATAATGGGACCAGAATGATTCTAAGTAACATAACTAGAATTTGTTTTTTAAAGCTCATAAAATCCAGTTGGCAAATAAACCAGAGATGAATGATCTAGTTCACTCCACCGCTGCAAATATTTGCAGATGCAGTGAGCTTTAAACACTAATTTATCTCCAATGAATGCAACGCACACTCTCTAGCTTGAAGTTAAAATGAACACGTTATTCCAAGATGAAGGATTCAAATTATAAGAGTCAGAAACAAACAGCAGGCTCAGTTCTGCTCTCACTGGAGACCATGGTAACCTCCCACGGACCTTACTGGTAACATCACAAGGTCCTGTACGACCCACAGCTTTTGCATGTTCTACGGATGCTGAAAAATGTTCCTAGAGGTTGGCACATTTTTATTACATTGGAAGCAAAGTGCAAGACAACCTGAAATTACTGATGAGGCTGACCACAAGGATTATCATCAATGACGTATGTAAGGCTGCGAGTAGTCTTTGTGTAGTACCAACCACAAACAAAATACACACTCGGGGAACGGCGCTCCCTGTACATCGAAAGGTACCATTTGCAGAGACATTTCTAAGGCTTCCTGCAAGTACTCCGGGCATGAGCTCCCAACTGGTACCACCCATTCAGAGAGCTCACCGCTGTCATGAGGGACAGATCCAGCCGCTCTGTTTCACACTCCTGCATCCTCCCCCTGCCACCCTCGTGTTCAATAAGTCAAGTTCAGTTTATTGATCCAGCTAGAAAGGAACTCTGCAAAAATAAATAGTTTTCATTCACCCAGCAGCTGCTCAAGCATTTAACTTGGTAGAAGAGAGAAGGCTACAATGCCACACCACTGCGGGTGGGAGAACAGGGACAAGAGGTCACTGATTTTGCACCAGTCGTTAAAATCGGCTTAATCTCATCAAGAAACTACCCTCAGAGCCATTTGCTTGTCTGGATGTCAAAGGAAATCATCTTGCCATATCACTCTGCTCTAAAATTAAATACATACTCAAAAGTTTAAAGAAAAAGAATCAGTGTGTATACTCACAGCTTTATACCTTAAAAAGACATGAAATTGGGGGGGAGGGGGGTTTAAAAAAAAAAAAAACAAGAAAAATTATGCACAAAGTTGGGAGGGTTGCAGGTCACATTTTTCTTTTTTAATGTAATGTTTTAATGTTGTTTTAGAGTTTTCTGGTTGCCGCCTTATCATTTTCCTTTTGCTATCTCATAAAAAAACCTAAGATATACTGTTACCAATTTTAACATGCATCCTGAAATTAAAGAAAATGTAGGATTCTATACCAATGAAACTTAAATGTGTCACAGGCAAACCAAAGAAGGCCTCACAGATAAAGGGTTCTTCTAAATATATATACATATATATATATATGCACATAAACCAAAACCTGCAGAACTCAGTGTACAGAGTGCATAACACTGTACATGATGCACAATTGGGCCTTATACAGTTTGCATTTATGGACATTAATATTAATAAATGAGAATCTACACGCAGAAAGTTAGGCAAGCTTGTCTGTAATGCTACATTTAAAAATTAATCTTTTAAAAATTCACTGCACATAACACATGCTTATGGATTTCTCAACATCAACATATACACCACTTGTATTCTAAAGGTTTAATTGGAAGTAAATTTAGTGTATGTAATCTGAAATGTTAACAGGTAATTGTTAGGTACCTTAAAAGACATATTTTTGTTCACAATATGTATTTCAATTTAAAAAAAGCAAGCTCACATAGGATCATGGGAAAACCACTGGAAAAGACGGAAATATGAGAACAAGACAGGAATTGCTACAATGCAGTCAATATTGATAAGGATTTTATTCTATAAAATTATATTCGTCATCCAGTTACATCAAATATGTAACCAGTAATTCACATTGTAATTACAAGTCTAAATCTGCATGCAAGTACGCTTCAATATTCTACGACCACAGTCCAGATGCAAACAGGATACTGCCCGGCCTCTCTTCTCCACTCAAATGAAATTGGTGGTGAGTTTGGAGTACACACAGTCTTTTGCATTTATGATGCACTTAGCAAGCGTTACTACAAAAAAGAAGCACAACTCGTTAAGTAGTTTGTTTATTTTGAGAAGCTCCAGAGTCATAATGGCCACAGACCTCAAGCGGTTTAAGACAGTCTTTGCCTAAGCACTACTGCTTTTTTTTCCCCCGCAATAGTTTGTTCGCAGAGCCAAAAAAATGGGAGTTTGATTATGGCAAGTTGCAATACATTGTACTTGGAGACTGCACGTTTATCATACATTTTCTAGATAAGCATACCTCTACACAAAGTATCCGTGATCTAAGGCGTCTCTCACCACTCCAGCAAGAAAGCCTCATGCGACTGTCGCCAGCAAATTCTCTTCAATATGTTCTCACCAAAAGGCACTTAAATCACTAGCTCCTTTTTTTCCTCTTTAATTCACACATTAGGAATGGATGTTTTCAGTTGCGGATTTCGTATTTAAGTTTTGAGGATTAAATAAGAAAAACAGACAACACCCAACCTTTAGCATTTTGAAGAAATCATTCCAAGCTCCAACCTGAGAAATACTGCAAGCAGGGTTTCATGGCCATGTTGTTGTTCTCCACGGCACGTTCGCTGTATTTCTTCTCATTCTCCTCTCAATTCAACATTAATTTGCCTTCATTCAGTATACTGCAGCTATGCTACATTCCCCAGCAGCACTAATTAACACTCATCATTTATTTAATTTCTCCAGATATTTCATTTTCCTTACGCTATTTTCACCTGTATAAAAAGCCTAAAATCCACATCGATGCATCCTTCTCTAAACCAGTTTACTGTCTAACATATGCTCCCGAACTTCCCAACACAAACAGGGATGAGGATCTGCCTTCTCCTTGCAAAACATACACCCAAGAGAAGCTGCCTGCCTCATCACCTCTCATTTCTTTTTTGCATTTTAGCCCCCAACAACCAACCCACGCCCGTAACTGTGTGTCATTAGACTCCTCACTCCTTACTCCTTACTCACCCTATGGGAGGAATAAGAGATGTTTAACCCGTGTTTTCCCCCAAAAGCAGCAGGGCGGGGTGTGCGTGGCTCACATGCAGGCTACCTGCCGCACAGCCCCTCTAAATAAGGGGCCATTCTGCAAGAAAAACGCCTTCTTGCACCCACCCTTAAAGGGACGGCTCTCAATTCCGCAGCACGCGATTTGCGCACCGAATAATCACTTACCTCGCAAGGCTGCACGCCGCTCTCTTAAAAAAGAAAAATAAAATTAAAAAAAAAAAAAATGTATATATATAGGCGATTTCTAATGGAAAAAGATGGAATTTTGGAACCTCTCCCGGCACGCTGCTCGTACCCGTCCCCCCGCCCGGCGCTC
>NW_009648074.1:1211279-1227282 GCF_000708025.1 Charadrius vociferus | reverse complement strand
GCAGGTAGCGCTGGGGCGGAGCGGGGCCCGGCGGGCACCGTGCGGCCGTGACGAGGCGTGGGGCCCACCGGGGCGAGCGGCCCCGGCGCCAGGGATGGCCCCTCCGTGTGGGCACTTCGCTCTGCGGTGAGAACACCCCCGCTGCCTTCTACTAGTTTTGTTTGGTTTCTTTAAAAAAAGAAAGACTTCTGGGAATAATACCTGAAAACCAAAACGTTTCACGCATCCTGCCCTGCAAGAGATCAGGCAGGCGGCTGAGGACAGGTGCAAAAAAGAAGACACGAGAAGAGAAAAGCTATGGTAAAGCTAATAAAAACATTTATTTACATTACCTACATAGCTTAAGAGACACATTGCAGCTAGCACTCCAGTCAGCGTATCAGCACTGCTAACTTGTCTGCCGTGGATGAAATACAATAGTGACAGAAATCTGTTTTTCTCATCAACCTAAAAATCAATGTTATTTTTGCACCAAAAAAAGTACATAATAAACAGAATTTGGGGGTTATCTGGTTATTTCCCTTTAAGAAAGCTAGTATTTAGGTCTTACTCAACAAAAGAATCTTTTTAGTCCAGTGCAAAATGTTCCCTTTAATTAATTAAAAGTATCTACACTCCCTGGGGATGGATGCCTTAAACCTCCTGGGTGCAGATGACTTGCCTCCATCTAACCCCGGACTGGTGAAGAGCTTTACATCACATCTGCCCACAGTGCCAAATTAATGACCAAATAAATTAAGCAACAGGGTAATCTTCAGTTGTGAGTCAAGAAAATTACTTGTACCGAAAATAAATTGCAACCGAAAGAATCCTACCTAGGAAGCGTTAGTAAAAATTGGAGGTAGCTCTGTTTTAGTTTTTATGTGTATTTGTTAGCAGAGCTGATAAATGAGATGCCAAGTTTCACAAATTAAGCTTGGATCAGAGTGAGTGAATATACGTCATCTATATCATCTGCCACTGCAGTCCTCAGGTTTGGCTTCCATAGGAGAGTGGCATCACATAGACCAGTGCAACGAGCACTTAAAAAAAAAAAAAAAACCCCAAAACCCACAGTAGGGAAATCTTCCAGAAATATTTTCATCTAAATCTGTAGCCTCACATCTCTTTCATTACTTCCAGCAGAAGTGTTTTCTGTAATTGCTTATCTTCTGTTGCCCTTTAGACTTTTTAAACCACATATACTAGAAGGGAACACATAGCCAGAATAATTCCCATTTTTCCTTCAGCAAGTTATTAGCATAGGAAATCACTGACTCTGTGCACAGTTACAGTACCAAGGAGGCATAATAGTTCCACCTACAAGAAAATATTCTCAGAACTGATGTCAACTGCTTTATATATGTACCCGTATCATTCCTAAGAAAACAGATTTCAAGAGATAGGTTTGTGAAAGAGAGGGAGGATCTGATGTTTCCAGTACAGAGCTAAGAAGTCAAAGGGAATGAGATAACGGCAGAAGACCAGCTTCTGAATAAGAAGAGAAGACCTGCAGCGTCTAAACACTCAGTCATTTACGTTCAGTCCAGAACCTGTGTTTGTCACCCGTGCGACAGCAGAGCACTGGCGCAGGGGCCGTCCCCCACCCTGCCCTGTTTGGCCATGGCCAACAGCGGCTGCTCCAGCACAGGCGGGTGCCTACACACGGTTCCCCATAGCAGAAGGACTCCCCTGAGACCTGCAGCAGCCGACAACGTCTGTGGCTTTGGGACCTCCTGAGGCACATGTGATTCCTAAGCCTTTACGCTACGCAGGCAGGCTCTGCGCACGGGGCACCAATAAAAGCTGGGTGCCTGCTGCGTGAGAACCCAACGGGCAAGGGACGACTTGGGTTTGAAGTCCCCGAGGTGGAGGAGAGGACTGAAAAGAAAGCGTCCTTGTTCTCCACTGATGACAGCCTCCCCTGCCTTCTGCAAGGAGCCAGATCCTGTTGGAACATAAGGGGCGTGCTCTGAAAATGCTGTCTGGGACACACAGGCACGCTTAGTTCCTGGATCCCGGCTGTTCAGGCTTCTGTACAAATAAAGCACGAAACTACCCAGACTGGGTTGATCTGTGCCTCTGCAGAAGTGCAACTATAGGTATTTCAATAATATCAACACAAATCACTTACAACATCTAAAATCTTCAAAGATTAGCTAAGGGGGGAGAGGAGAGCTCTCAGGATGACCATTCCTGACTTTGGTCCAGAAATCCAATCCAAGTTCCACTTTGGTCACATCTGCACCTTGTTACATCTCACCCCTTAGTGCTATAACCACGTGTTCAAACATCTCTTTGGTGAACGAGGGAGCCAAAACATTCACAGAAAACCTCAATCAACTCTTTATGGTTTGTGTGTTTGTACTGCAAGCTGACATGAAGTTTGCACAACAGCAAAGAAAAAATTTGGCTGTAATAAACAAGATGTTGTCTCTTAAATAGCCAGAATCCCTACAGGATGATATAAAAACACTCGGTCTTTTAAATCATATATACCATCAAGTCCTAGATGGATTCTATTAAGTGCAACCATATAAAAAATAAATATTGCTTACAAGATTTGTTATCTAAGAAATATATGCCTGTGGAGAAAAGATTCTAGTATAATCCTGTAAATGTGAGATACTAATTTTCTTCACACTTCAGCAGTCTAAAAGAACCCAGGGTCTGCCATCCCTTCAGTAACTAATGAAAGGCATATCTATTTGTGTAGCCTGGAGAGTTTTGAAAGAGATTTGGGTTTTTGCAGAAGGAAAGGGAGATTTCTGTTTTGCTGGCTGTTTCATTTTAATTTTTGCAATTTTTGGCAAGAGCACCTTGAGCCGTGGATAACTGACTCTAGTTTGTTTCAATCTGAACGTGTGCTTTATGATCCGTCTACCATCAGGGCTGCATTTTAACACCCGCGCTACCCTTCATCTGAGCAATGGCTGAAATTGGGGCGTGCAAAAAAAGCTTCAGAGAAGAAATGAGTTACAGGGAGTTACAGGATAAGTAAAACCAGCTTTATTTTCCTGGATACACCTGGTTTGGAGTGAGAGGACCAGGCAACAGAAAAGGAACTGCACTTTGGGAATCTCAGAATTAGTACCCATGTTCTAGTTCTTTCAGTAATTGAAGGCAACAGAGACAAAACGTTTTCTTCTTGCAGAGCTCTGTCTCCTCAGAAATATGTATAACCAAACCCCCAAACTCCCTTTGACACTGAGAAAAAGAACGTTAAAGGCTGCATAGAAACAAAGGGCCGGTGACATAGGCCACAGCATATTAAACCTACATCAAACGCTCCTGCCTGTAACAGGAAGCAACGCGCCATTCCCATTTCCCTCTGCAGCAGATGGAAGTACAGGAAAAAAGCCAGAGTCTTAGATGAAGTTAAAAGGTGTTTGGCCAAGAGATGATGAGCCTTGTGCCGAAGGTCTGTCAGAACGGGAGATTACTGACCTCCAGAATGACTTAATTCTGTGTGATCTGAGACCCTTTGCAGAAGGTCTTGCCCACTCTCCTCAAGAAATTTTCAGCGAGAACAATAGTGCAACAAATGACATTGTGCAAGAAGGGTGTCAGACAAGATGTCAGAGCGTTGTTTGGGTAGCAGCGAGCAAAAAGTGCTTCTAAGCAGGATGATCATGTCCCCTGTCTAGCCAGTGTTTCCTCCTACCCTAAAACTTTTCAAAGACAGCCTGATGCTTCCTCATGTTTTCTTTTTCAACATAGGTAGCTGAGTGACAGTCCTTAATCCACCAACCAGATGCACACTCCTCAGTCCAGAGTTCTGCATCTGTTTAACAGAAAACGCCCATTATTAGAAGAACGTCGTATGTCAAACTATAATTGCAATTTTGAAAGAGAGGATGTATTTATGCAGCTCATAATTTGGCAACAATACCAATCTCACCATCTTCCTCTTGAGAGGCACTACAGGAGCTTTCATGATTGCATGCCATCAAGATAACATCTTGACTGAAATAACGCACCTCTGGCACGCCGGGGTACACCTATCAGAGAGCAAACAGCACTCACTTGTAAACAAAGACAAATCTTCATAATTGTACCTTCTGCTTTGTTAATGTTACAGAATTAGTGTGCTCTTTGTAGACAAAAGATACCAGAATTTGTATATGCGCTAGACCAAACTAGAATACCAGCTTTTGGTATTTCCCCATTCAATTACGCCAGGACCAACTTAGCTGTGTTTTCAAGAGTTCACAAGATCACAGTTAATGACTGCAGACGACAATCAGACAAACGTTCACTGGGGGTAGGAAACACCGCACGCCATTTTCTGCAGCCTTGGCACAGCTATTTATAGGCTGCGTTCAGTGGGTACTGTAACAATTTGGGATTACATGTGATGTTTATGGTCCTGAATAAAGAGAAAGATACACTGAGAGCGGCTGAAAACTGCATTTCCAGTTTGTCTGTGTCCATTAATTAAAATTCCAGCACATTATCCTTTGTAATTTATGTTCCAGCATTCTGGAAGGATACTATATATGGACTGGTACTTTGCTGTGATGGTCTCAAGACACTGGCAGGACAAGACTCCACTGGCAGACCAACGAGTATAGTTGGAAAAAAATTAGAAAAGCTTTTCTGGTTTTTAATCCTTTGCTACTTCTGCAGAGTTCAAAGTTTGCTGTTAAAGGAGTTGCGCACCCCAAAAACTTGCCTCACAGTTCTAATTACTCCAATCAGTTTAAGAAAAGACATTACTTCTACTAATAAATCTTGGCCAGACAGAAGTGCTAGAAAAAGATGAGCATTTTTTGTGTTATTTTTTGCCTACCCTGCCTGTCCTCTGATCGCCTGAGAGAATAAGCAAGTTAGCATGTTTAGCCTAAAGAAAAGATGACGACACCGACCTTTGCATATGCATAGGTCAATGGGAGACGCAAGGAACTGTTTGTTCTCCGTGACTGCAGTGAACAGGACGAGGGCTTAAAATGCAGCAAGGATGACTCTGATTGGAAATTAGGACTAATTTTCTAATTGCAAGGATGGTTAAGCATTGAAACGGACTGCGTGCAAAGACTGTGATGTCGCCATCCATGGAGACCTGTAAGAACAGTAAGCATTTGTCATAAATAAAATAGATACAGTTGGGCCTGATTTGGGCACTGGGGTAACGGCTTGGGCGTTCCCTGTGAAATCCGTAGCAGGCCTATGAGAACAGACGCAACTTAGGATCGGGGCAGCAGCATTTTGCACACAGGATGAAGCAAGACACAAGGCCTGCTACAAATCACTATATTCTAGATCGGCATGTCTTAAGCTTTTCAGGTACATGGAAAATTACTAACTCTAAAAATTTCTCCCAGATGGTCATGAATCTTATCGTTAAAACATTTAACTTGGGACACTATAAAGTTGATGTAAATGATATACGTTCTTTTGCGCGTGTGTTGGTAGGTCACTGAAACAATTTGCAGCAGATGCCTGAGGTATCTGTAAGGAAGAAAACATTGCTCACCTTCGCAGCTGGACTGGAGAAATCTTCAGAAAAATACCAGTTCTAAAGCAGTAATAAGTATTTTACAAGCCAACAAAATAAGTAAGGCTACTTAAAGTAAAACTGTCAGAAGTTTGATATGTTGATTTAATAACCTGTATTTTAAAGAGTACAGTTTTAGTCATAGTCATTTTTATGAAAGGAAACAGCTTTGGTTCACTCAATTTGTTTCTGTCAAATACACTGCAACTCTTAGCAGTGATGGAATAAATGATATTTAGTGAAACTGCTAAAATAGTCCCATGTATTGCATTAACCCCTAGCAGTGCTAACAGAACATGTCAGATTCTTTTCCAGCAGAGCATGTCTCCTGTGCAACTCATACAATAAATCAGTGTGGATTTTTTTTTTATTGCTTGCCTACACCAAAATCCAAAACGCTGTGTGACAGCGCTGATCTGAGCAGTCATTTTGTTAGCCGAACAGCAACACTGATGGCAAACAGCACAGTAACTTGTTCTTTTGTTAGCCGAACAGCAACACTGATGAAGGGCAAACAGCACAGTAACTTGTTGTGGACGTAACCGCACTGAAACAGTTCCTTCCCTGTACTTCTGGTTTTTAGTGTATGATACCAAACCCACTGAAATCAATCAGGGTTCTCCCACCATCGTCAGTGGGGGAAAAATCTGACGGTTAGCAGTTGGTTTAGATGGAGCTGATGATCTCAACTAATATCTAGTAAGCATCCAGGTCCACAACGTTCCGAGATCCCTCAGCTCCCAGTGAAACGAGTTACGGTGACAGAAACTGCCACATTTTGCAGAAGTGAATCACAGCAGGAGATGGGGAGGTGTCTCCCTTACAAAAAATTGCTCAAAGTCAAACCAGCATAAAGAGTGAGGAGGATGCCTCCATCCAGAGTTTAGTTACTGAATTTTGTGTGAGAATATTTTAAAAGCGTTATTCCTATCTCTAGTAGGATCTTCCAACTCTAATACACTATCCCAAGAGAGCATCATTATCATGAACCACACCAAAGCTCCAAATCCTCTTTTCATGACATTCCTAAACTGTTTGCTCCACCCCGATTCATTTTAGGAAACTGATAAGACAGCTGTGAAAATACACCGTGTAAAGCACTCTCATATTACAAACCAGCTGGCAGAATTTGCACTTTATTTTTCTCCCAAGGGAATAAAGATAGTTGTTTATTCCACTTTTCAAAAGGCACATGAACCAAAATGTAACCTTCTCTTCACTAACCCAACGGGTATTGTTAAGTAGGTGGGTACTGATATAACATTTTGGCTTGCAATAATCAGCGAAGCAGCTGCCCCCGAAACATGTGTGGGCTATCCTCAAGAGATTTTCTTATTATGAAAGGGGGTGTGGGTCTTTCCTTTCATGAAAGTGTTCATCATTTTCACTGTTCCTCTTCAGTGTCTACTGTAACCATTACTGCATTTCGCACTTGGCAGCTTCCTGTCATCAGGTGATAGCTACACAGCTCTGCAAAGCTTGTGTGTTCACCCCAGTGCAGTACTGATAACACTTAACGGCAGGTTTTTTTCCAGAATCGTGTATCTTAAAGGCAAAAAACATGATCAAGATGCAGCTTGCTTTGCCTATTATGCTGTGTTCTGTTTGTACACCCTTCCTACAGTCATTCCCAACTGCTCTGTTATTTTACTGAAACTTCTTTCTTATGCTTTCCTGACCCGCTGTTGTGTGCCATCAAGCTGTTGTTGTTTTACACCCTAGAGATGCCCGCGGTTCGGTGACAGATCCCTCTGCTAGAGATGTTAGCACTCTGTGATGCGGCACAGGAATCCAAATCTTCCAGGATAAATGACACTATAGATATACTTGAGCTGAATTTACAAAGTGAAAAATGAGGCTTTGATGCTGCAATTCCTTTTTAACGGTTTCCTTATTTCAGTTGATCCCAGCTGCCTGCTAGCAGTGATTACCCCAACCCTTGCCTCTTCCTCATCTCTTGTTTTTGCTGTGATACGTAACAGCAGCCCACACAGGAGAGAGTCAGTTCTTCCCCTTGGGCCAGACGCGATGCCTGCAGCCCAGACCCGCAACTGAGAAACAGAGTTTGGTAATGGACTTACAACTTAACTAGGCAACCCCGGAGAGCTACAGATTGCTTCTGCTACCACCAGACTCGCTGTGTGCATGCTCCTGGCAAAGGATCCCAGGAATATCTCCAAATAATCTGCATTAAAATGCATCCTGGGATGGGCAGGATGGGAAGGGCTCTCTGCCACAGCTTTCAGTCCCTTTCAGTACTATTTTAGCCAGAAGCGGAGCGAGTGAGTGGAATGTTCACCTACAGTAAATGTATCCCTCAGGATGCAAAAAAATACGGAATGCAATTTCTACACCACCATGTCGCCCTGTAAGGATCCTGAGAAAAGGGCGTTTGGAGGCTGGGTACGGAACTGGAAGAGATGTACTAGAGGTGCTCTGCTGCTGTGTCCCTAGGAAGGACTTCCATGTGTAAATCCCTCTGGGAATATTATTGCTTTCCTCAGCATCCCATCCTAGTCGCTGTTGAAATCTACAAAGGATTGTAAGAGAACGGAACCAATGACAGGGCGGCTGTGTGGATCGTGCCTCTCTCCAGCCTTTCTGTGGGTTTCTCCTCTGGAAGAGGGTGATCTGATGGAACAAACCACTCTGTATGCAAACAATTATTGCCCGAGTGCTCCAGAACGAGCTGAAGCCTGGATAATTCAGAACACCACTTGAGCCCTACAACTCGCGCCTATAGCTTTGTCAGGCCATTTTTTCCATTATGAATATCTGTTGTGTAACATCAGATACTTTGCAGTTAATTTTTCTAAGGTAAGTCATATTTGAACAGAATCAAAAATAAGCAAGAGCTAAAATATCTGCAGTGCTGGGGCTGTGCCAAACACCCACAGATTCTGTACCCTGTACTCAAGTCTTGTCAAGTAGCTCAGCACATCTTTATTCTAATCATTTACTTTCATTTCATGCCTAACAGAGAATTGTCCTGATTACTCAAGCAAAGCACAGCAAGAAAAGTACAGAAAACATTTGGTCGGCTTTGGGCACTTGGTGCTGCGATCAGTACTCTAACCTCCACAACACTCTTACATTGAAATATTTAGGTATATATGCAATGATACGTATAGCTCCTGACTCTTCTTCCACAAAGCCTTTTAAATAAGTAATCAGATAAATCTAAGCAGAGAGGCGGCAAGAACTGTTAGAGGTTATAGCATGACTTGTACCACTGAGAGAGGCCAACGGTTAGTAACTCTTTCCGGCAACGCAACTCAGTCCAGGATTTTCAGCCCATGACCATTTATTGTCGTCCTCGTGACCATGGACATCTAGGTATTGCACAAGATAACTAAGCAAGGGCTTTCACATGGACAAGCTCTGCATATCTACATGGACAGCGTTAGGTTATGTGATAAAATGCTCACCTTCACACAAAGAAAGGAGCACAGAGGCAGAGAACCCCTCCACTGAGCTAACCAGAGAAACAGAGCACCCAGACCTGCTCCTCCCAGTGCTACTGGCTGCACCGGGGAAAAGGGAGCTGCAGAGGCCCCGACTATCAGGCTAGTGGATTTGGCAACCCCATAACAGGCACCAGCCTCTACAGACCGGTCCACACAGAAGTCTACTTGCATGGCATTTCTCAAGGGACCAGCACCACCACTGGAACATTTCTGAAGTCTTTATCAAGAATTAAAAAATCACTGCTCTAATCAGAATGGGTATAGAGTGTGAGGAGACTCTGTCTAATGAAATAAGGTTTTCAGGAAACTTAAGCATTAACAAACGCTTGTGTGTTGTGAGGAACTGAAGTCTCTACTTTATTCATGTTATATAAAAAAAAAAAAAGTGATTCACCAGTAATCTGCACACCATTTTCAAGCACGTAAAAAAACCCCACATAGCTCCAACACAGTGCTGTGATCAACAATGATCACGGTAGTATGTCAAGTGTTGCTACACTGTATGTTCTGAAGGCATTTGAGAGTAAGTACTCTGGCAGAGCCAGGATGGCAGTATGAAGGGGAAAGAAAAAGGGGAGGGGGGCAAAAGAGAAAAAGGATGGCAAAAGAAAAAAAAAAGAAAAAAAAAGTGGCAAACCCCCCCCCTCAAACACCATAAACAATGACAACACTATTCAATAGCTCTCACCACAGCCATAGTCTTGGGGACACCTGCTATTATATCAGTTGGACCTGATACAGCTGAAGCTGTTTTTTTTCCTAGGAACTTCCTAACTCCTCTGCTGCAATAAAACACTCTAAACTCATGACAATATGGTAAAGAAAGATTTTGGGAGCAGATTTAGGGAGACAGACTTAAATCTTTTAAGGAGAAAGTCTTTTAAGAAAGAAAGAATTAGCTAGTGGAGGCAGTACAGGCCAAACGATAGCAAGAACACAGGTACAGAGGAGAAACCAACATTTTCAGCAGTGCTCAGTATTTACCTTTGCAGCTAATGTCAACACAATACGTAGATTTCCCCCCGCCCCCAAGATGTAAGAACAAATCTCGAGACCATAGGTAGAAGAGCGGGAGGGTATAGAGATCTGTAAGGTAGGGCTAACACACATACGGTCTACAGGTTTATAAAGACAGACCATACACACGCAGTATTATCAAGAGTTTGCTTTGATTTTAAAGCCCATATGACACTAGGACACTTCTCCCAGAGTTGCAGAAATGCTCGTCCCACAGCATTCTGGCCTCAAATTTAGCAGGTATTTTTCAAATAGGACTTGAATACTGAGAATCACAGTAAAAGACATGAGGAAACAACAGGGCATAGCACAGAGGCAACAAAGTTAGGCAGAGCACGAGACATGGTAAAAGTGAGTTTTAAGCACACAGAGATGAAACTAATCCAAGGGAACAATTCTTCCACCAAGGAACATCCTTCTATGCAAAACAAAAAGATAACATCTTTTCTTTGTGACTTGCAGAATAAAGACACTTCCCTTGACTAGGCGATCTATGTGCAAAGAAAGAATAAACATCATTTCTTCATCGGGAGCTCAAACAGACAAGAAACACCCCTGACTAGTTTATTCCAGTCAGAATCAGGAGAAAGACGGTAAAAAACCAGCCTGTTTTTCCTGTAGATTCACTTTGCCCACACTCTGAATTATGCTGACTTTATAGGGGATGGAGATCATTCATTCGCACTCTTCTGTTGAACGAAAACAGCTGCCAGGCCACTGGTATCAAGGAGGGGAGATCTGTCCAATTTGTTACTACCAGCACAAGTAGATTAGGACCCACAGGGAGTGTTGACTGTACCAAATCAAAGAACACTACAAGAATACGGTCAGCTCGAAGGTGGAGTCTGGAACAAGGGGAAAGGCAAGACCGAGGCAAGGTCAAACAGGAAATATATAAACTACCCCTGTTTGGGAAACGCTGAGGACTCCTGTTACTCCAGAGCAGCAGGACTGGTGGCTGATAAAGGTCACCCTGAATTGGTCATGATGAGTCTTTACGTCCAGAGATCTGAGAGTAAAACCCCACTGTGACACTAATGCTCTTCTATGGACAGTACTTGACGTTTCCCTCTATCCTCTTAGGCTGTCTACCTTCAGATAATAATTTCCAGGAGAGGTGGCTTACATTCTAATATTGAGTTAATGATTGACTCTAAATGTTCCTCAGGCCATATTGTTAATAAACCTGCAAAAGAGTGTGACCTAGAAGGCAAAAGTAACCTGTAGTCCAGATTTTGGATCAACAGCTTCACGATTTGTGTCCTGAAAATGTTTGGGTGTGGAAGATTAAAAGTTAAATCAAAGGTGAGAACAAGTAACTTGAGAGGAAAAAAAAAAAAATCCCAAAATCAAAGCATTCAAGAACTTAATGATAAGGGAGTCCCAAAAGGAAGAAGCCTGAAATAGTGCTTAAGAATTCAGATTTGAGCAGGAACTAGAATATTCCTACAGAGAATAAGCTGTGATTTCAATATACCCTCATGGAGCGTTATCTCTGTTTTGTGCTTTGTTCCTTACATACGGGTAATAAATAGAGACTCCTTGTAGCTTGGTGAGATGACTTGATCGATGCTGAATTTATTAGAATAGGAAAAGTAAGCAGATGTAAAAAAATACCTCAGAGTCCACATGACTCTGATGGGAAACAGTCATTTGTCAAGGCAGCAGGGTGATTTTTCTTTGTTGGAGGAAGACAGTGAGACCCTGGCAGGAGGTCCAGGGAGCCCAAGCTGAATTTATAGGAGAAAGAAGGTTCACCAAGAGGGGAGCGCGGCCAGTTTTTGCTGGAGTTTGAAATGTTTTTTCAATTATTACTGCTTTGAGCATAAGGCAGATAATTCTTACACCCTGGGGAAAAGGGACTATCTAAATTAATGGCTGGGTACCAGAATTTCTGGAAACCCACAGAGCAGAGTATGGTACGTGCTGGGCCCAAACTAACACAGATAAGAAGGGTGCCTGGCTCAGAAAGTTTAAGATTTAGATACATTTTTTGTATGGCAAAAAGATACACTTGGAAGTTTTAATGTCACCTTCCAAAAGCATTCTTAATACAAGCCTATACTATTCAAATTGTCATCCTTTACCTTATACCTCCCTGGAAATTGCTTTCAGGGCCTTATACAATGTCTGATGCAGTCAATGGGAGCGGTTTTTGAACAACTTCCAGGAGAGCCATTAAAGTTCCTTCTTGGCTGCCTTCAAAACACACTGCAAGTTTCAGCTATGAAACCTTCGTATATGAACAGAAACGTATCTGAGTAAGTCAAAGAGGAAAACATTCTTCAACCATGCTTTCCACAGTCCACCCGTAAGGATGTAGCACAACACCAGCAAATGACTGAGGACACAGACACTGTTAATTCTAGTAATCCATTTGATGTTCAACTACAGGAATAATATTTATGACATTCAAGAAGCTTTAAGAAAAAAAAAAAAAAAGCCCAGCAGCAAGAAAACCATTTTCAAACAGCAATATTTGAGAATGATCTCATATAAAAAAAGATTAAGTGCAGCAAAACGTGTAACTAGAAATAAGAGAAAGAGTGAAATATCTTAAGATTTAGCATTTGAGGAATATATAACAGGTTTTGCCAAGAATTATTCACATACATCTGCACAATCCCCATCCATCTATTTCTACTTTTTTTGTGGGCCAATAAAGAGAGCTGTGTATTGTCAATCCTAAAAATCAGCACTTAAGCTTTAAAAACCATTTGTATCACAGTACAGACAAGAATGATTATGTTCAAATTAACCTTTCTCACAACTTATGTAGCTTCAGCTATATTAGACCAAGGGCACAGCATAACCTCTTCCTCACCTTCAGACCCAAACAAGAAAAAACACACAAGAAAAAGGGTCAGATGACCCCAATCAGAGACCACCTTAGCGCAATCTTCCCGTTTTTTGCATTCTATTGACTCTTTTCTCCAGGGGTTTGCATCCCAGGTAAGCAGTTCTACCCTGCAGCACACAGGTTTTTCAAGAGGTCCCACTAGATACGTCCCCAGTCCCTGTTGGCCTCCACAGCTCAAGGTGAAATCCTGGCTCCGTTCAAAGAAACAGCAAAACTCCCTCGCCTGCGAAAGACATTTCCCACTGTAAATTCCAGAGTCATTTGCAGAACTGTCCATCTGCTTAATTGTTCACCCCTGTTGTCGGTCTCTGTCAGCATTACCTCCCCTGCATACCTAATAGTGGATTTGCTCTAGTTACTTAGTTAATTAGCTTTCAGAGCGTCTACTGTATACCAGGTAGGGCTACTTGAGTGGCCATCCTATAAATAGGTTTAATAATGGCTAAATAAAATAAATGCCAATTTCTTCCCCTACAGGCAAGCTGCAAAAATTAGGGACATTTCTCCTAACTTCTCAAGCACACATTTACAGCCAGCCATAAAAACCCAGAGGTAATTTTCCTGGAGGAGGGACGGAGATTAGGTGGGCCATGGTTAGGCACTAGATCTTCCCAACATAGCCTCTGCCTTTGCCACATGATAAAGGCAACACCGTGCAACCCGCTCCTCATTACGTGCCTCCGAGCCACGCACACCATGCTTTAATTGTCCTGCATCGATACTGGCTCTTTTATATTCCCTTTCAATAAAGGAAAAATCCATAATCTGACAAATGCTGATAATACAGTCCCAAACTCTCCTTATTTACAATACTGGAGTATTACTGGTATTGACAAAACCATTCTCCAGTGGATACCATTAAACTAGTAATTTATTCAGCCAACGCTATTTCAACGCAGCTTGTTTATTCAGTTGCCGTTGACATTTCCTATAGTTTGTTTAATCCCCGGCAGTGACACCTATAGGTGAGAGCGGGGTAAATTAACCCGCTTTTGAAGCTAGGACCGGCCATCAAAGCCAGCCAGAGCTCCCACAGCTGTTTGCATTTGTTTATAATACAAGGGATAATTTTAGCAGCATTCCCTTTTGTTTTTATTCTCTATTTAGAAAACAAATGCTAAACCTTCTGGGGAATATTCAAGAGCTCACTTGCCATTACCACAAGCCATACATTACCCTCATCAGCAACAACAGGACTAAGAATCATGGTTTCTGGAACGGAGCGCTGAGCTGATGCGTGTGTCTGAGCTGCCGGGACAGTTGTTGAGGGTAGGAGCTGCCAATCTAAAGAGATTTTTGCCTTTCAGCTAACAATTTTATTCACATGCAGTAAAGGTCCTCCCCTTTTTCCTTGCTTCCAACTGGCCTTCCAGATGCTGTTTTTGCTAAGTGTTCATGACAAATCTATTCAGTACTGTAAAAAAGCCAAAGGTTCTTTACACCAGTAATTTAGCTACGTCTGCCACGGCTCCATTGAAAATATCGCAGCTCCACTGCTGGGGCTTTTGACAGCACAGTGTAAACACACAACTGCAGGCAAACAAGTTAAAAGCATAATGAAAAGATAACAGCTGGAAGACATGAGTCCAGTGCATTGTTCACTCGGCTTTATGCAGTTCCTTATTCTTGTGCAGTCAACTTACCGTATTTCTAAAGAAGTAATGTTTATGTGTTTTATGCATACTTTGCCCTGGCGTTAATAACATCCCAAATAGGCGATGCAAAAGAAAATGGGGCCCACGGCAAAGACAGCTCAGGCATAAGTGACGAATAAAACCAAATAGGAGCCACGATTCCTTCCTTTCCTATTGCTTAAATCCTTGGCTTTGCAATTCTAACACCAGTTTCATTGTTTTAATGCCATTTCCTATAGTCTTTTGATTTGTTGTTTGGAGGAAATAGGAAAAGCAAATTCTTTTTCTCTCCTCCATGCTTCATCATTGGTGGGAGAATTCAAAGACGTGAGAAGTATTTGACAAAAATATTTTTATTAGAAAAGTAAGATTTCCTTTAATTTCAACTGTACTTGGAAAAAGGTTGCTTCCAAACATGTTTTCGGTCTTTTGTAGAGTGAGCTTTCCATCCGGACAGACACACACACACTTCACTACTATTTTCCAAATTTTTCCAGTTGGAAGACAGTATGAATGTGTGGGAAACACTGTCAAGCTTTGGAACACTTTCCAAATGAAAATAACTTTCAGTTTTGAAAGTAACACTTGCAGTACTTACCAGGTGTTAAATCTTTGATGCGTTAACTTTTAAAGTGACAGTATGACCCTGAGGCTGTTTTTAGGCTATTTCGGTACAAAATGTCAGGTTCCTGCTCCAAAGAAGACTCTAGAGCTCTTCTAGACCAACAGCCATGTTTCTGGAATGGAAAGAGAAGACTGCTTACACAAGCGGACATCAACACCTTCCAGTCGCAACTGAGCAGTGGGGTTGAAGAACATCAGCCCAACCAACATCCAGAGACACAGGTTGTATCTCTACATTATCCTGAAGATCTATGGTAAAAGACATAACAGTGTAAGAGTAGCTAACGCATTTTTTCCTTAATTGAGCGTTAAATGCAGAAGCTATGTGATTATATGATGAATTATGCAGTAATATTACAACCTTGCAATAAAAATGGAAATTCAGTGGGCAGTCTGTAAACTGTAAGTTTTCCTAAAAAACAACCTGTAAAGATCTGCAGAGGAATCAGCATCCTTGGAAAACAATGAGTCATAAATCTTTTTTTTTTCTTTCCTTGACATACTAAGCACAAAAAGGAGCTAACACAGATAGCAGCTGCTAGCATGTTTGTCTTACACCGATTTCTTCATGTCTGAGAAGAAAATGAATCCTTTAACAAAACAGTAGATAAATATTTGTCCTGGTTCTTTTTTTTTTTTTTTTTTCCCTTAGATGAAGCGCTCTCATTTTCAGTCACTTATTCCCTATGTGTCTTGGCTTTTGATGTTGCATTTCTCTTGCTCAAAATTCATTAAATCAACATTTTGCCATGAAGAGATTCCCACATAACCTGGAATACGTTCAGATGACTCACAGAGGAATGACCATCACATAAAGAGAGCAGAGAATGGAGATACCATTTAGTCAAATGTGTATGTCTTACCAGGATGGATTCTACCAGCGTAACTCATACTGGGGAGCGTGCTAACTTACAAGCGGATCCAT
>NW_009648074.1:1196383-1211229 GCF_000708025.1 Charadrius vociferus | reverse complement strand
CGATCACCACCTGGCAAATCCATGAGACTCATGAACAAATATTTTAAAATAAACTCGTAGAGTCCTGATTTTACCAGATGTTTGGCCTATATTTTGAAATCTAGTTCTTACTATTCAATGGGAATCCAGGCAGAGGAATGACAAAGAACACAGCATTGCAGATGTCTGCATACAAATATAAGCTCATTGCATCAACAGAGTGAAAGTACTACAGTAAATAAAGGCATGACCTGCTTTATACAGGATGCCTTTTCACACCCTTATTTCAGCTTTGTTTCCTCATCTGTGTGCAGAAGAGAGTACAAGAAAGGGAACTGAGTATTAAAAGCTTCATTTTGTGAACGAGAGCTGAAGGCAACTCAAGAGTTTAAAACACGACAAGTTGTCTCTTCAGTGCGGTAACAGCTTAGTTATGTGCCATCTCATCCTCCAGCACACGGCGCCGCGCAGGGAAGGAAGGGACGCCCCAGGAGACACGCAGGCAAGCGCAGGTCCTCTGCCACCGAGCCCGCAGCCCGGCTGTCTGTCCCCCGGGCAGCACTTCTGGCCCAGCTCTGCCTTCTGTTCATGCCTCACCCCAGCTAGTGCGGGTGTTTACCAAGGAGGTGATCACGATCTTTCACTTCTTTTTCTTATCTGGAGGCTTATATTCCTTTCCTAGATTGTAAACAATGCATGGTATTTCGGCTTGAAATGCAATATAAGTGTAGCTATAATTTTCTCACAAATGTCAGGATTCCCCCCCCCATCTGATCCGTTTCAAATACTGCAGTCATTTGTAATGCATATTCATACCATATCACTTGGTATTGAATCTTTAGCCTTACTGTGATCAAATATTTAAAATACAACTAATAAATTGAATGTAGACTTAAATTCACTGCCACTCTATCCTTTATAATCTACAGATAAATTATACAGACAGAATCCCTCCAGAAGTACAGAAAAGAACAGATTTTAAATTGGATTGACAGCAATGGTCATTCACAGGCAGTAAGTATCCACTCATGTATTACACAGACTGTGGATAAATGGGAAATTGTTACCTTCAGAACTGTCAGTTCCTCACCTGACATTTACTACAAAAAATGAAAAGAACCAGTTACAGCTGACAACAGACTGGATTGAAATTGTACAAAGTATGAAGATTTAGAATCTGGTCTGCTTCAGTGAAGGCTGAGACATGCACCTGATTAAAATAAGGATGGTCAGTTATTTTGAAGGTGATAAAACCTATTCTCTCAAAACAACAAAGATCAACTTTCACAATCTATTTGCTAACTAGGTGGGATGTGAAATTACTTCCCCTGACAACGAGCATTCCTAGGGGAATAGTAACTGCACAGCCCAACAGAACAGAAAATTTGAAATAAAAATCACACAGGGCATTTTTAAGTGTCATCATTTGTTAATGCTGACATATGTGACTAATCACAGTCAATTTAGTGTTGATGTTAAGTTTGTCATTTTTACAAGGATTGAGTAATGTTAAATATCACTGTGGGCAGGTGTGATTGTTATTTAAAAGAAAACTGATACAAGATCTGAAGGGCCACATCTACAGTTGGTGTAACAAGTTAGCACTGCCCATTTCAGGACAGTGGAGTGATGCCAAATTAAATCATCTGGGAACCTGTCTTGCTGTGTCCAAATGAATTCTGACATGCTGTTAAAAAATACACCAAACCCAATAAAAACTGTGCTACCAAAAATAATGTTTGCATCTCTTTCAAAAAGTATGTGCACAAATTAATCTCAGGCTTTGGGATGTACGAATTCTACAGCCAAGGTCAGGATGGGGTTTGCCCTTGAAAAATTAAACAGATGTCTTAGGTTTGGTTTGCTTGTCCTTTTTTTTTTTCCACCCCAGTTAAAAGCAGTGATCAGTACCAGAGCCAGCAAACCAGAAAAGATGGACACAACATCAGATCTGGTACTTCTCAGACTACCTCTGACCTCCTTGACAAATAACACCTAGCAATCCAAACTGCAGTACATCCTCTGTATGCTTGTCCATGCTGTCTTCTGAAATACATTACAAGGAGGTTACTAGAGACAAGAAGTTACAATTTCTCTGCAACACCAAACATATCAAATAAGTCCTCGCTACTCATTTTCCTCGTTCAGAGGACAGAAAGAATTGCCACCACAATAGGTCATTAACTATCTTCTTGGAACATTGCATGCTTAATAATCTGAGAGGCTGACATATAGGCCCCGGTGGTTTTCAAGATCCTATGCACTCATGGATTGCACGTGAAATGAGAAGGAACGGGTTACTCCATGTGAGAGGAGTTCATAAAACACATGCAATCAACTTGCTAGTGGATGTTTAGGAGCTGGCTCAAAACAAGACGCGGGCAGGTTGCAACCACTGGGGATTACATGCCACATTCTTTCCTCCTCTGCAGCTGCCAGTGTTGAGAAGATCCACAAAACAATGAAATCCACAATACAGTTCAAGACCAGCAAATCAATGTGGTTTGTCGTGATTTCAGCTCAGCCTTTTTCTGCTGTGTTGAACATGGTGCTATGTTGCACGCCTCGATCCGTGGGTGTGCACTCCACACCTCAGCGGGATCCCACCTCTGCAGCACACACCTCAGCGCTCCCGTAAGAGACACCTACTTTGACACCCCCCCTCTGCAGTCTGTCGTACCTACCCTGCGCAGGTCCCTGATACAACAAAATCATTAAAGTTAACTTAAAACATGTGCATTAGCTTAAATGGGAGGGGTTGTGTGCTTGAAGCTAATCTTTGCATAAACTATTTCCTCTTGTTCAAATCCAGGTGACGGACTGCTCTCGGCAGTACGGACTGTGCTGCTGTATCTGTTTGTCTATCAGGGGGGACCTGACAGGCAACCTCAAGGAGGATATGACTACAATATAAATATTTAAATCAACTTTACATTTTAATTTCATCATCCGTCTTCGTAATGATTTCCTAAGCTTTACTAATAATTCACATCCTCCTGCACAAGGCAGGTTATTATCAAAAGCTGTCTGAAGTACAGGGAAGATAAAACCACAAAAGGAACCAGTATCAGAGCAGGAACTAGAAAAAAAAAAACTTTCAAAAAGCATTTCAACACCTGCGTTTTGGGAGGCTTGTCCTGAAACTTGACATCTGATCAGCTGCAAACCTGGGAAGCTAAGGATGCATCTCTTTTCACATGGTGCAGATGGCATCACTTTAATTACTCTTCAGCATCACGTGTTGAATAGAACTTTTTTTTTTTTTTAAATAAATGGACCGTTGTCTTTGCCTTCCTATGAATGTTCCCACATTGAACATTCAAATGAGGGAAAGTAGAGGAGGGGGGAAAATCTCCACAAAACAGGGATCTTTCTGTAATACTTCATAGGAATTATTTTACACCAAGACAAAAGTTGACAGAATGAACATATGATCAAAATCATGGGCAACATTAAAAAGCACCGGCTGCATTTCCTAGTTACGGGAGCATAGGACCGGGTTGCTTGGTAACACAGCCTGCCGGCTCCAGCCACAATCCGCTCGGAAATCAGCCATAAAAGGAACTCCCATGCCATTGCAGCGTTGCTACGGCAACGCGCAGAAGTGATGGATCCCAAGTTAGAGACACACCTTAAGCAAGAATATGTTCCCTCTCATTTTAAACACTTTCCAACCCATAAATACATGGAGTCTGCAATTCCAAATAGCTTCCAGCAAGGCTAACGTGGGGTTTGTTGTTAGCATTCACATCATTTGAGACTTTGCATATGTCATAAAGCAATTAGCAAGGGAAAAACCAAAACAAACCATAATGAACTGCTTGCAATCCAGTGCTACAGACATCAAACACTAAGGTACAACGCACAGCAGACGTGTAACTGCATTCTTACAGCGCGTTAAAGAACAGGAAGAGGAGGGTGCTCTATCTGGTGGACGTGAGCTACAGCGAAGCTGCAGCAGGTAATGCGGACCAGTGGGGCTGTGCATGGAGCAAACCCGGGTTTGGGCAGCGATGCTGTGGGCTCACCCGTGCCGCTGCAGGCGCACCCGTGCCGCTGCAGGCCCTCCGGAGGCTGGCATCGGCCTGGCTGCAGGTGCCTACCCTGCGAGACCTCTGCACCCGAGCAGGGATGACTTGCTGTCAGATGGAGCAAACCACACCTTTGGGAGACTGACCATAAACTTTCTCTCCAGGACTACTGAGTGATCCAGGATAAGCAGCTCAGATGGAGATAGCCATGTTCAAAATGCCCACTTTTGACCTGACAGATCCTACCCTCACTGCCCCACTGTACACAGCTGTAACAAAGCTGTATCAGACTATCTGACTAAAAACCTGTCATATCCTAAAAAAACAGTCTGATGGGGGGGGGCGGGGGGGGAGAGTTTTGTACAACCACGTGGAAGAATAAGGCTGTTGACTCCTAGAAGTAAGTTTTCCCCTTGAAGCCAAAGAATTATGTGGGTTTGCAGGACGTCGGCTCCAACCCAACGTGCAAAGCCTTCACTTCTACCAGCTGCTGTCCACCACCTCATTTCTGCGCAGTGATTACAGCGCTAAAGCAGACACATACCTTGAAAGGGAACTGCACCTTTCAGAGTCAATCAGTGCCAGCTTGTAACAACGTCAAGTCTGCATTCATCTCACTGGTGGTAGCCAGATCCTCAGGCAAACACCAAGTGCCAATGATGAGGACAGACACAGAGCTTCTCTTTCTGTTGCTGGGACATGGCGATGACTGGCAACTGAGTACAAGGGGGGCTAACAGAAGCTGAGTTCTTTTTTTCCCTGAAAATGTCTAAAACGACCCCACGAACCAAAATTATAAAATAATTATATTCTGCCTTGAGCTGAACACAAAAAGGTTATTCACTACAAAGCCCTAGCAACCATCTTACCCTTAAAGAAAAAGAAAGCAGACTGCCAAAGCAGTAATGAAATGACACACAACTGTTAATTTCATGTCTGTTTTTCAGAAGTCTGTAATAATAACCAGTAATTCCTTACAAAGCATCCATTCTTGTTCCTTAATTCCCACATAGGGATATTAAAAGACTTAACCATTCCCTAGCTGTATCTTTTAGGAAGATAATGTCCACTTTATACCTTAAGAAAAAAATACACAAATCTTTTTTAAGGGATATAATCAAATTTACAAAGGCTCTAGGAAAGTGCTCAAGTGAGTCCAAAGGGCTTAGCAGGACCAGTAACGACAGCTGACCGTGCCCATTAATTTCTTCTGTGGCCCAACATGAGGTGAGTTTGGTGGCCTCAGCACAGTGCTTCAGAGCAGAAGGTCACCTTGCATAGTCTTAGCAGTTCTGCGCGGAAAAGAATGAGAACTGCACTAAACCAGTCAAAGTTGCACAGGTTTATGCTGTAATTAGCTGAAAATATACAATTTCATCGTCACCATTTGCGTATCTTTCAGGAGGACACGTATTTATTACCAAGTAGATAGCAATCTGAAAATAACAGCAAAGGCAGGCAGGATTAGGAATAGCTCCTCTAATTGTGTTGCAACACGATGTTACCGCATAATGAAAAAGAATTCAGTTCCAGCAGCAGAAATCTCTGTGCAGCTCCTGTGATCAGCCACTTGGGAGAAAGAACTGCCTCAAAACATTGATCCTGCTGACTGACTCAGGATTGACATTAACAGGTCTGCTAGTCTCATCCAGCTGCCAGCTGCTCTTATGTATGTAGGAATAAACCGAGCTACAAAGATACTTGTGGCATCAAAAAAAAAAAAAAAAAGCACATTCACATATGGTACCTACTCGACAAAAACAGATGCAGGCACATAAACATCGCGCAGTTTAAACAGGGAGAATCTTGGGTGAGCAGCCACAAATGTATGGCTCCCACTCCACATGAATTTATGCCACACTAATACATTCTCCTCTGCATCCAGCGCACAGTCTGCTGCGGTTCTGGGTGACAAACGCCGCCTCCTTAGCACGAGACAAAGATAGAGACTTCTCATTTTGGCTCTGGAAGTCCTCACGGCACTCAGTCAGAAGAGTGGCTGCAGAGGCTCAGCCCCTGTTTGAATTCCTGGGGCTTCCAGAACTGAGCTCAAGCTCCTGCTTTCCACAGGGCGTGTGCGAGCCATTTGCCAGCACCCTGCAGAGCCCAGACCTGGGATGCCACGGTTCAACCTTCTCCCTCTGCCGTTATTCTGCTCAGCCCACCCCACGGGCCAAAATGTCTCCCTCCATCATGGGTTTGGTCCCCAGGGCCAATTTCAGCCTGATGTTCCCCAGGAATTTGGAAATGTAACCTACAGCACAATACCATAAACGCTGTCTATTACTGTATGCTGTCTAATAAGCAATTCAATGAGCATTATATTTTTATTTACATCTGAAAGAGCTGCAGTAAAAAAATTCTGGGCAGGCTATGCATAAATACATGAAATTGCTCCTACTTCACTAATGAACTATTGTGTGTAATAAAATTAATCTCATTCCACCCATGATATATCTGGTTTAATTTTTGAAGCGGGGAAATTTAGACACATGTAATTTGTAGAAGGGGGAGCCAAAATTCAAGAGATTCACTTTAAATCAATCAGGCAGTTGTTTTTTTTTATATAGCACCCTTCAGAAAAATTATCTGAAGGCACTTTACAATGCAAAAATAACTCAACGTGGCAAACTTCCAGGAGGGCTGCTGCTGCTGACCGTGCCTTAAAACACCGTTTGTATGGCAAATGGGTTCCTCAATCAACGCACGCTTTTTTTACCCACATTTGCTTTATATCCTAAAGTTACTCCAGTCACTCTAAGCAGGTATTTCTTGAGAGCTCATTCGCACAGCTTGCCTGTTGGCCAAAACCAGCTGCTCTGTGGGTTGGTGACACACCTTCCTCACGCAGCTCTGCGTGCTTTCAGGACAATAATATTCCCTCCCATGCTCTAGGCAGGGCTCTCGGCGATTTTGTTTCTGCATTTGAGGAAGAGACGGGAGTGGGAAGGAAGCTGTCTAAGCCTTTTTTGCATTCTGCAGACTCTGGTGCAACACAGGTCTGCGTGTACTTTACGTAACATGCAAGACTCAGAACTCAAGCTCACATGAAGCTTTATGTAAAATACTTGCACAACAGACTCAAAAACAAAGCAGAGCTCCCGGAAACAAAGCAGAGCTCTGAAGCAGAGCCTCAGGAAATGCAGCTCTCCACCGACTTGTGCCAGCAAGCCCTGTACATTTTCATTATTTATATAGAGCTTTAGATGAGCAGAGCAATGTGCGCTAGGTAAAATGTACTGTACAAATAAGCGTCAGCTCCAAAAATTTACAGTCTAACGGCACCAAAGGGGCACACAAATCAATACAAAACACACACAGGATGATGTGTGGCATTTTGAGTTAGAAAGTGGCTAGAAATAGGTTCAGTCTTAAGAACCATTTTTAGAAAAAACGGGTCTTTGTGAACTCTGCTTGGAGAGCTATTCCAAGCACATGGAAAGGCTTAGAACAAAGGAAAAAGCACAAAACCAGTGAGAAGGAAGGAAGAAGGAGAGAGAGGGAGAGAAGGATCATGAACTGTACAGGACTTAGAGGACTTGGGAAGCTGAAGGAGCTATGAAGATACACAGGGAGAGTGTGCTCAAGAGCGCCTCACTGAAGTTGGAATGGATCAAGAATCTGAACCTAGCGAACAAAGCAACACGAGAGATTTTAAACAAAAGACTTGTCCAAGTGAAGCGAACCCTGGCACGGCTGGTAGATGGTTTGCTTTCAATTTTGAATTAGAGAGATACCCAACAGAGAATCTGGAGTTTAAAGCTGCGCTATGAAATGGTTCTTCAAAATAAAAACGGTAGCATCAAGTCACACTGGATTAGTTTCAAACTTTTCTATTCTCCATGTGGTTTTGTCTCCTCTCCGTGCAGCTGGGAATACATTTGAGCTAAAATTTACCCTCCCCTGTCAGAACCTTCACCACTTCAGAACATCTCCAAAGCATTAAAACTAGATGGAGAGAAAGACCCTTAACAGATACAATGCAACAAGCAGATTTATTCTGCAAAGCTAGATGCTAAGGGTTTTTTTCAAGCATTTTTCCACATTCTGGATAAAACCTTGTGTGCGACACAGATGGACTCGATTAACAGAGGCCTCCCCTGCAAAAGCATGGCTAATTTGGTACCTTCACTAACCTGGTGGTGCCCCTCCCCCAGAGTGAGTGGGATACATGCTCAATTGATGACCGTACCTAAAATCCTCTTCATGGGGAGCGATATCCCTACAATAGATGAAGACCTTGACTACAGCGTTATCTTTGCTGCCTGAAGATGTTAACCTTCTGTCATCTCCGCTCTGCATAAAAACCTTTGTTAAATTGTGATCTTCCAACAGCTAGTGTCTGTGCTAAGCATGCAGAGCTCCTGGCCTTAAAGAAAATACAATCCAGCAATAACAGTGTGTACAGAAGGACAAAGACACAGCAGAATTAAGGTTGCAGCACAGGCTGTGCGTACAATACTTATGTTTATACAATAAGGTGTGTATTTAAAGGTGAAAAGCGGGATCTCTTAAGTAGTTTAACTCTCCAGTTTCTTGCTAGTATCACTTTGTTAGGTATACTAAAGGCTCTGCAATATTTTTCTACTGAGCACAAACTATGAAACTATGTGCTAATGAGGAAAAAAAAAAGATTGGCAATTGTTTGCATTGACACAAAAGCCATCGCAAGATAGACCCTGAATGGCAGACCATAAAGCCAGTGCAGGAGCAGGACCTGAGACCTGCAGCACCCCAAGAGAAGCGTCTGTGAGGGGCAATAGCTCCTGTCTTCTGGCCGCAATCAAACTCTAAGTGTAACAGCAACAGGAACACTGCTTTTCACAAAAAGCAAGACACCACCAATAAAGTGACTCCTACCGTCTTCCCTGTCTGAAAGACAAGGTCTCCAAGTTTCTCCCAACACATTTAACATCTAATTTGGGACAGAAAAATTAGACAGTCTGGAGCCCTTTCTTTCCCCCAAGAAAGTCTGCCAATCCCTATGTTACAACACGTGTCCCATAGAATTACTATTACTGCGTCTGCTTCTTGGAAACAGAAGTAATGAGGTGCAAGGCTAGAAGGGGCGAGGAAAATGAAGAACTAGTCCTCCTTTGTTCTACAGGGGGAGTTACTCCCGACGTTTTTGTGGAAATGATCCTCAGCAAGCTGGAACGGGAACGTGCCAGATCAGGGGGACAGCTTGCTCTATGCTCTCACCTTTCAGTTATCAGATTGCCAAAACATGCATCAATTTGTCAGATAGAATTGAAAGCTCATTCAGGTCGTGGCAATTCAGAATTCCCCTTCCTCCTCGCAAATGAGGTGGCCAGAACACAAGAGAGAAGAGGACACAGCAAAGGGTTGGGTACAGAAAAGCCATTCTGCGCTGAAGACTCCTTTTTTTGAAGTGTCAGACTGCGCCTAATGTAAGATGAAGGCTTTTCCTGCACTTTAAAAATTTCCCATTGGATTTTTTTTCCACATTACTTTTGGTTGTTTTAAGGCATGTTGTTAAACAGAGCTATCTTTCCCTTCTTTTCTGGGAAGAATACCCAGAAATTTCAACCAATGACCACTAAAACAAGGGAAAGCATAGGAATCAAAACCGAGAGGCCAAATCACCTCAGCAGCATCCTTTTTTCATGGGTACAGAATAAACAGACTGGTGTGGTTTTTTCCAAAGAAAAGGACATTTTCTGCATATTTATATATATGCACTAGTGTGCCTATAAGGCTCAAGCTTGTAATAGCCTCTGCTTGTGAAAACATTGTATGCAAAACGTTCAGTGAGCTTGAAAACATTTCGGGAATCACTTTCAGAGGCCTGTAAACAAGACACAGAAAATGAACTCCTTAATACCCACAGGGGTTTTAACATTTCTGTTTGCCCCTCCTTATAACCTTTCTGAAAACACTTATGTCAGGCAGGGGAAAAAAAAAATCCAGAAAAACATATTGCATTGGAGTCGGAAGAATGTAATGCATCTTTCTGCTCTTAATGAAGTTAACACAGAGTTTATAATTGCCCATAACTAGAACGACTGATTCAGCCAATGTCACAAACTGACAGAGCCACCAAATATCCTGTTTATTGTTTTTAAAGTATATTTTCTCCACTCACTGACTGATGCTCCATTAAAATTCTTGAGGCCATACCAAAAAGAAAGTCTGCCAAAAGCTGCCCATTAACAAGCAATTAATATACAAGCTTTAAAGTACAAGGTTGCTCATGCCATCCCACAGAAAATATTCTTTGCCTGCTATTTCTCACTGGAGACATTTTCTGACAGAACATTCTATCTCTGCCAGGGATTTCAAAAAGTAGACTGTAATTCTCGAGAAGAATAAAGTCTATACTTGCTCGCTCTCAAAATACTTGGATTGATTAAACTTTAATCTTAAAGGCTGTTTTCTGGCCCACTTAACAACTGATGTAGTAACAGAAATGACACCATTAGCTGTACAGCATCTGCCAGCAATCAGAACAGGGTAACAAGGCCATTCAAATATACATTGCGAATATGTAATTTATAACATGAGGTCTTGGGGGGGTGGAAAAAAGTTCACTTTAGGCTTGCACCACCAACATTTATAATGTAGTTTTGCTACATCCAGCAGGCAATAAAGTCCTGACTTACGCAGCAGCATTTCTTTGCATTGATGATTCTCACCATAGGAAACGGTGCAGAGATGAAAACAGCCTTCGAAGAAGTTCTGCTTCACATCTGACCCCTCCAAGGGCAAGTGAGGGTGTAAGAACTAGACATGGTTCTGCATTTCAGTTTCCCAGTCGTAATAGCTACTTACAGAGGACTGACCATGGCTATTTTTTCTTTAACCAGAGGACAGCCTGAAGGTCTGAACTGGATTCCTCATCTGCTGCAGGGCTGACACAAATATGGGCTGTCTGGTGCTTGGGGCCAACCCACGACGCATCCATCCTTACAAAGTAGACATTAACCTGCACAGCAAATCCAAGAACAAAGGCTAAAACAGAAAACCCCATCAAAAGGGCACAAATGCAACTCCACATTCCTCAGAGGACAAAGGATTGTTGTGGTTTTCAAAGTAAAATATAGCTTATAACAAACATCACCAAATTATGTGTTTTGCCTGGTAAAAAATAGTTTCAGACCGGAGGCAATTACTAGCCCCTATCTAGGAGTCCAACGGTGTTGGAGCTTCTCCAGCTGTGTAATTCAGATCTGCCAAGACTCACTCATTTAAATTGAAGCATGTAAGTTTTTTGGCTTTAATTAGCAAAACCCCAAAGCATTCATTGCTTCAATCCTGCAATACTAGAGTTATTATCAAACTTAGTCAAATTACCTTTATCGCGTTAGGGGACACAGAGCTGACAAATAAAAACAACTTCAGTTTTTGTGGTGGGCTTCTGCACGTACACCTAGCCCGCTGTCCTGTTCACATCCAGTAGCAGAAGCTGCCGACAGTTACAGAAAGCGGAGATCCTATAGCGCACAAAAAGATTCTCTCACTCATCTGCCATTCTTGATTCTGGCAACAACCAGTTAACAGGTTTCCCGAGCTGCATGTTACATTAAGACCACTGTATTATTCAGCAGTAACTGATGGCCCCATCCTCTATTCATGTGTGGAAACCCTTCTTCAACCTATTTCTACTTTTATCCTCCATGGTACTACTTCCATATTTTAATTACATGGCATTTCATTAGTTTATTCATCAAAACGAACAAAAACTCTTGGGATAAAATTCAGTGGATTGATTCACTTTTCACTTCAATTACCTTGAGATAAACATGAAATAAATGTATTTCTTCTAATTACAAACACTATGTGTTGTATTACAATGAATTATGTTTTAAAATCAACTTACTCTTGCTCCTTCTTTGCTTTCTTTTTTTTCTGAATTTTAAGCTCAGTATGATTAAAGTGCTAAAATGCAGTTTCGTTTTTAGCCAGCAGCACCTGATTTTAAAACGTCTTATGATGAAGTGCTGCTGTTCAATTTTGTATTCATTTCCAGTGTTTCTGAACTCCATCTATTCTCATTTATATTTACACTTTAGCTTTCGTGCAAGAGAATCCAGCTTTAGAACATGATAAACAAGTCGCGATCCTCTAAGAATATATCAATTCCCAGATGGTGAAAAAAATGAAACCAGATCTTCATGTGAAGATCTGTCTCTTAAAAGATTCCCCCTTAGGCAGTGTGGAGGCCTGCAAAAAGCATGAACATAAATACCATGATATTCTGGTTTTCCCAAATACCACTGTTCTCAGCTTCATTGAAGTTCCTGTCGTGGCCACTATGTAATTTTGAACAAAATAACAGACTATGCAACTTCAGAAATAATCTGAATTCAAATGTGACTCTTCAGTGAGTCAGGTGAGGTTTGTTGCTGTTACAGAAGATTTTACACCACTTTGATAATGCTGTAAAGTAAAAATGTGCAACTGTGTGTGAGGCACTGTTGACTGTTAGTTTAGGACACCCTTGCAAACAAAGTCATGAATCTCATCACTGTTATCCTGATATGACATTTTAAATACATGTCATGCCAAAGGGACCAATAAGGCTGAGACCTTCCCATTTTCACAGCCCTGAGCTGGATTTTGCAGTGTTTATTCCTAAAATAAAACTGCACAAAGAAACCCGGGCTTTGAAAATCATTTGATACTGCTCACACAGGGGCATGCTGGAGATATTTTGCCACACGAGAATTCTAAAAGCATCTTAGGGAAGCCAAAGCTTCCTCTCAGGGCATATTCCTGATTACATGCACTGCAGGACAGCAATTTTATAATGGTATCTCTGACTTGTATGTGTTGCACACTAGAGATTCTGTTTATGATGCTAAACTATAATGAATCACACACACACAAAAGAAAAAGGAAAAAGACAGAATGCAGAACACAGACTGACATGTAAATCCAGAGATTCATGGGTGGGATAAAGCAAGCTGAAACAGCAACCTCAGGCATGTTGTTTATATAAAGAAAAAGCAACTTTAAATCATATGGGTAACACCAGTTGGCTTTCATCTGGTAGTTCTTTGCCTTTGCCCAGCACAATTGCTACATTAGGAAGACAGTCAGCAATGAAAACTCACTCCTGAAATAATACAGAAAGGGGAAGGCAAGGTCAGAAAAAGAAAAGAAGAAAGGCAACTAAAGATTCAATTTAAAAAAAAAAAAAGCCAAAGAAACAGTCAAATGGTCAGTTCTACATCTATGATGGAATTGAGTCTATGATCATCAAAATTGTTATTAAATCCAGCTAGATTTCCGTGGAAAAAGACAGCGCGTTCCTTATTCAGCACCACAAGGTATTACAAGGGAGTTGGTGTGCACGCTCCGAGCAGATGTTGCTCCCAGATCCCCGCTGCTTGTGCGCTGTAGATTATGGGCCAGATTTACAACAGTATTTGGGGACTTAAGCATATTACTACATGTCACATGGGATTGGCAGGGATGCCAAACAAGGTTACCCCTCTTATTTAGGTTATATTATCAGAGCAGTCAGAGATTCTCCTGAGGTTGTGTCTTTAACTTCTCCAGGGCAATGAGTGCTTTATTTTTGCATACTTCACCAGTTCACATGCAGTGCTGGCACCAAAACCAGAATAATGACGGCAGTAAGTGAAGGAAACAGCCATGGCTATGCTGACACAAGGAAGACATTTCTGTTACTTTGAAACCTGATACTCCTGGGCAATATTCCCTCTCTGCCTAATTAATATTTTTCAATGTTTTAAAATTATTTTTTTCCTGTTTGCAATGAGAGATTGCGTGAACAGTAAAAAAAAAAAAAAAATCATTAAAATAAGCCTCATGGGCTGACCTCAACAAACAAGGAAATTCCAAATTAAGAGATACCACTGAGCTCTGGAAACCTGACAATATTAAGAGCAGTGGAGGTGAACTAAGGGCAAAGCAAAGGCTTTAAATACAACTGTTCTTTGCTAGTATCTACTTTGCCCTTTTGTTCTTTTTGTCCTTGTTAGCAGGACAAAAGCACAAAATCTTAGTACGTGCCAGACAGAGGCACAGACAAATGTCTGATATGTGTGCCATGACATGTAGTGGAGCACTGGAGTACTTATGCTGCTGTGTCACTGTAATTTACCAAAATGTTAATAAAACTCCTTTCTATATAGCAACGTAAGAAGATGCACCGGAGTTTAGGAACATGTGTAGTTCTGTATCTGCTTACAACTCACAAGCCTGATGCTGCGCTGAGTACGTTTTCCTCTGAAAGATGGGGAAGACGGAAAGCAAACAAAAGGTACGTCTGGATCACGCCGCCTTTTAGAATTAAAACCACCGCAACTCTGTGGTTAGTTTTCTGGAAGCATTCTTTAAAAAACAAACAAAAACATCCCAAATGTGCAGTCTCTGAAGAGAACAGAAACCTCACGGTACCCCCTCTGCTCTGGTGTGAACGTGTCCAACACGCACGGGGAGGTTTCTCACAGAAACACGGCGGGACGTGACCAAGGTCTCGCACCAAAGCGGCTCCCGTAACAGCCATTCCCCCCGCAGCGCCTCAGGGGGGACACCCCAGGGCCGCAGCAGGCCCAGGCGCCTGGCAGAGGGACAGAGGGAGGTCAGGTCCCCGTCACCTCCAGCTCCCGCCCTGGGCGCTCACCGACGGGGCTGCCAGCACCCCAAGGCAGACCCGGGCGCCCTCTGGAAGCCCCCGGGGCGCGGTACCGCCATCGCCTCAGGGCCTGGCTTTGCGGGGGAAGGGCACCGGCATCTCCAAAGGCGCCTTCCCGCGTCCTCCCTGAGGGGAGGGACAGGCCGCGGCCTCCCCGCTGCGGAGAACCCGCCTGAGGAAAAGCCCCCCCTCTCCCCGGTCGCCCCCTG